>NW_017728906.1:149383608-149387031 GCF_001723895.1 Crocodylus porosus | reverse complement strand
CGGGCCCGGGGTGGGGGACAGGAGGCCCACTCCTCCCCTCCTCCCACCGCTGCTGCATTGAGGCAGGCCGGGCTGCGCCTGCTGTTCCCCCACCACCACTGTGGTAAGCCAGCTTCTCCTTCTGCTAGGGCTCACTCCTCTCTCCCCTGCATTGGGCCTCGGCCCACTCCTCCCCTCTCCCTGCTGCTGCTGCTACCACTGTGGCACGCCTGCTCCTCTCCTCACCACTGCCGCATCAGCCTTGCAGCTGGCAAGGATGGAAGGGGAGAAGGGCAGGCTTAGGCCAGCACTGAAGGCCTTGCCCCCCCATGATGTCCCAACGGTGCTCCCCCCCACTCTGCCCCCACCACCTCCAAGGAGCAAGGGTGGGGGGTGAGGCCAGCACCGGTGGTCTCCCCCCTGCTCCATTGTCACCACCTGCAGGCAGCAGGGCAGGGGGGGCAAGGCCAGCACTGCTGGCCTTAGCCCCCACATTCCATCCTCTCTATTGCAGGCACCTTCAGGGAGCAGGGCCGGGAGTGGGACAAGGCCAGCTGCGCTGGACTCACACCCCGCCTCCATCCCCTGTGTCCCCACCATCATAGCATTGGAGGCTGGACTCGATGATCTTCCGAGGTCCCTTCCAGCCCTAATGTCTATGAAATCTACGGCAGTGCTTCGCTGCACCAGCACCTCCTGTCTAAATGCTTATTCACACCCTGATTTTCTGTTTGTTGGCCAATCAGAGCACAAATGAAGTGTTATGGACAGACAGACAGATTAAGGGTTTTATGATATTCAAATATTAGTTTATTCATTTCCTTCCATCATGGACCCTTCCACCTAACAAATGAAGAAAGATGCCTGGTGAGGCCAGGTGCCTACTCCACTCACTGGCAGAACACCTGAGTGGAAAGGGGTGGGATGTAGGAGAGGTGGAGCCCCACAGAAGAATTGTGGACAGTGTGAACCATACCATCTCAGATTATCAGGTACCACTTCCTGACATCTTTTTCAGTGACACCAAGTCATGGCAGGATAACGACAAAAACAGGAGAATTAGACACCCATTGAGCATGTGGCATCCAGGCTTCATCCTGGTGTAGCTGCTTGGCCTGGGTCCCTCTACAGTCACCATGTGGGACCAGGAAGGAATTTCCTCCCCTCTTGTTGCTACTGTTGTCTTAGTTTTGGCTGGGGTTTTTTTCCCCCGTTCCTCAGAAACATTGGAGTTGGCCATGGCCAGGGCTGGGGATTCTGACTGAGGTGTACCCATGTTTCTGCTGGTACTTAAAAACCTAGAGATTCCTGGCTAGAGTGTCTAGCTCCTCCACTTAGGGTCAGACTGATTGCCATATTTGTAATAAGGAATCAGATGGGCATAGTTCAGGGGGGTTGAGGGTAGGGGGTAGGGAGGGAGAGGCTGTCTTTCTTTGAAGTGAGAGGGGTGTTTGGTTCTCTTTCCTGCAGCTCTAGAGCATATTTTACCAAAATACTTCTTGTCCTTTTAGTGGCCTGACTTGATGAGGTCCTCCACTCCCCATTTGGCATGGGGGGAAAATGCTCCACATCTTATAATTGTGTACAAGGAAATCTCACTAAATACATTGTCTATCATTAAACTGCTGCCAAAAGCCGCATGTACTCAGCAATGGAAACCAACTATGAAGTTAATTAAATGCAGCCAATGCTCAGCATCATTATAATGGCCTACATTGAGCAAACATGCTGAAGGCGAACCTATCACAAGAATTAGGTTAGTGTAGTCTATCTGAATAAGACATATAATAGTGTCCAGTAAGTGCAGTTCCCCCTCACTGCCAACTCTTTTCCAACTCATGGTGAGCTACAACATTGCATATAGTTCACCCAGAATCCCTCTGTTGCCTTCCCTTTCAGGCTGGTTCATATGATTAGAGTAACCCCACTCTCCATGAGTTGAAGTCAGACCAGGTTGCCCTATGCTTCATCTGCGTATAAATTTTTGGAGCATTCCAGGACTTATGACAAGAATACCTTGTTCCAGTCATGACTGGGGGCTAATTAGCACGTAGATTCTTTGTGGGGAGTATCTGGAGTACACACCCAGTGAGCAGTGCTGAGCCATAGGGTCAGCATGGCTTGAAATGCTGTTGACTCTGGTGGGGCCCAGCCCAATGAACTATGTGGTTAACCATGAGCCTTTGGCTTTAAACTAATATCATACATAGTTTGTGCTACATATAAGCAGGTGCCAAAGTGTTGCTCAAAAGTGTGTTTATGGAGAACCTGTGCTAAAACTCGCGACAGTTTCCAAAAAAGGTAACACATCAATTGTGAATGAACCAAGTACATGGATACTATATGTAAGTTACTATAGCTGTGTTTAATTTCAAAATTATTGTTTTCAAATTTTCTTGCTTACTTCCACGTGCTCTGGGAGAGTAGGATCTGACAGTAAGGAGATAGAGGAGGGGCTGCGGGGGAAAAAGTTGGGAAGAAGCAGAGAACAAAGGGCTACCTGATCCCCCAGATTTATTTTCCCTGGTGTACCAGTGGGAGAAGGACAAATTCAAAGCAAACCTCCAATAATTAGGTTCTATACATGAAAAATTATAACACATTTATAATTTTTCCTTTTATAGATTTGAATTATTGGGGAGTCATCTTATAACCAGGGTCATCTTCTATTTGAGTAAATATGGCAGCTCTGTGGATTCTGATCATACAACAGGGATTGAAAACTGTCTTCAATTGCATAGTCTACTACCTGTCATGAGGCTTTCCCTCCCCTTCTACAGGTAGAGGCATGACTAGCAGTTTATTTTCTCAGGGCAGAAATGCTGTTGAATGCTGAAGGTTGGTGGAGGGGGAAAAGGGGGATCAGGGAAGGGGCCAGTGCCAAAGAGTGTGTGTGTGTGTGGTGGGGGGGGGGCATGCTGAGCTCCAGCAAATGGGGGAAATATACCACACACTGGAGAGTGGGGATGGTACTACAGAGTGGGGCTGCAGTGCTGGGGCTCTGCTACTGTCTAAATGGGGGAGACTTTTTATGCAACTGAAATCAGTATTCTAAGTTTCTGACTTCTCCCTGAACAGTTGTTGTCCAACAAATAACAGGCCTAGCCCAATGCATCTACGTGGGTTTTGGGAGGGAATAGAATCTTGCTATCCATCCTTAAGAGCAAGCTCAGTTACCTATAAAGAGATCATGTCCATAACTAATAGGAATGTAGGGGAATAACCATAATAGTCTATTATTGCTTCCTATATTTATGAAGTTTGAGGCCACTGATTCCATGCACACACTAACTGGCCATACCTTTGACTTGTCAGTGTCCTCAGCACCACTTTCCCATTTTTCATAGTACTGTGTTTACGGAGTCTAACATTCAGTTTCATAGATTTCATAGATTTCATAGACATTAGGGCTGGAAGGGACCTCGGGAGATCATCGAGTCCAGC
>NW_017728906.1:149363246-149383315 GCF_001723895.1 Crocodylus porosus | reverse complement strand
TGGCTCTCAGCCTGGCATCGTAAGATCTGTTTTCCTGACCTCTGATCATGCGCGTGGCTCTCCTCTGGACTCTCTCAAGCTTCTCCACGTCCCAGGATTTGCTCGAGAAGCATCTATGGATGCACGCCAGCATTTTGGTCGCTTTACTAGCCGCAGCATCGCATTGGAGGCTCATGTTCTCTGTTACTGCTTCCTTGCACCTCCCACTGTGGAAAAGCAGAGTTTCTCATCCCTGGAGAAAAGGTCTTGTCATAATGCCCAGGTCCTGCATTTACCAGCTGCTTGAAAAGTGGAAAAATTGTCTGTTGTGTCCCTAAGAGATTTTTTTGTTCATTTCCACTGATTTGTATTATCTGGTTAATTTGCCTCTGCAGTGGATCACATTTTTATTTTAGCTCTGGAAGTCACAAGGTTATTCAGAAGTCTGATTTTGAACAGTTCAAAGCTATTTTTATTTAACACCTCATTGACGTACTCTGTTCCTGTCTGATCGCGTAGCTAGGGCATTAACAGTTCATTCTGCATTGTTAGTTTATTGACTTCAGATCCATCCCTACCCAAGGCATGAAGAATGATATAAAATAATAATAATTTAAAAAGCATATTCTGTGTATTCCTGGATTTATAAAAGTTTCTTTAATATTTTTTAGGCACAAATGAACTCACTGATTAGGATGATACATAAAAGAGAGGTACCAAAGAATCAGTATGATAGAGCTGCGACTGCTCTCCACTTAATGAATACCATATGGTGACCTGATTATAGGGGTGTTTATTGTATGACTCTGTTGATTTAACTCAATAGGAGTCTGTCTGGAAAAACAAGCAGAAAGGAAAAAGAATAGCTTAAGACATGACTAAAGATGACTTTCTCCACAAATGCTTAACAGTCAAGGAACAATACCAGAATAATTAGTTTTGGTGATCTGGTGCCTCGGGATTCAGACAACCTGCAGAGCTTATTTTGACCAGAAGAGGAAAAAAGCCCACTCCAAAATATGCTTTGGAGGCTTTTGATTGTCTATCATTACTCGCAGTATAGAATTGATCACCAGCAACATCAGAGATGGTCTCAAATCAGTACAATGGAGACAGCCTTTATCTGGATGGGTGGTGATATGGAACAAGATCTAATTTTGCAACTGGGTCCAAATTTTGTGTGTGTGGTCCAAAAAAAAGTAGATTTCAGAAGTGCAGTCAGCATAAGCAACCATTTCTGTAGGATTCTTCAAAATCCAGATGGAGCACCACAAACATGATCCAGAAACCACTGAAGACAATGGCAAAACATTCATTAACTTGAGGGGAAGCAGATTGGACCACAGTTGATGTTTTAATTTTAAAAGTCAGTTGGCTGTATTCTGGGCCAGTGTAATGAGCCTGTCTTTGTGGTTGTGTCCAGTTACAGCATGGCTGGATTCAACATATATATTGTATTCATGCCTCACAATGACAATTATTTAGGATTTCAAAACACTGCACCTAAAATTGTTTTTCTGCATATTTTTTTCTTCTGAGACATCTTCACCTTGCTCCGACTATGTGATTGAGATCATCTCTCTAGAATATGAAAAAATTTGATTTAAAGCAAGAGAAGTTATTACAAACTTGAAAACAGAATAAAACACTTGTGACTGAGTTTCAAGCAATTGGCGGGGCAAAAGGAATGGGGATTAGTGAAAGATGATTCTGTGGTTATTTTGCATGTAGACAAGAGGGGCCACTGTTATTTTGGATAATGCTGCCTACCCCACCACAAAAGCATCAAGCAACTGAACAGAAGATCTTGTGTGTAATCAAGAAAGAGGAATGTATGTAGATGCTGGAAATGTTAATCACTTGATCTGCTTCTATTCTTTTGTGTCACCAGGGCTTTTGGCCAGTACTGTAATAAATATATTTGATACTAAAGACAGAATTAAGAGGGAGAAGTATCTTGGCTTCTTTCTTTTTTAAATTAATTTTTAAAAATCTTTAATGCAAAACTTCATTTTCTAATTTTTAAAACTACTATATATAAAACACATAATATAGCATAGATGGCAATCTTACTCATAGCCAGCATAACACCTGCCGGGTAGCACTTTAAGAGACTAACTTGTTCAGAGAAGCATAAGCTTACATAGGCAATGGCTTACTTTATCACATGCTATCTGTTAGTCTCTGAGGTGCTACCCTGCCCTGCCTTCTGCCTGACTTCAAAGTAACACAGCTAACCACTTCTCTCTCTAAACATATGTGTGAGGATTGCATATCTTTAAGATATAAGTGGTGTCAGAGAGAGAGAGCTAAAGAGCAATCTCATGGCTGTCTGGGTGCTTTTAGCATGGATAAAGAAACTTCTTAAAGTGGCTAATGAGTCAGTGAGCTGAACCTACAACATGATAATATATAGTCTCTAACTGTTACACAAGATAATTAATTCAAAGGCATGAGGCACCATAGTTTCATCCCCTCTTTTCCTGCATATTACCCATATCCCTTTTGAACTTGCCATTGTGAGGATCCCTTCCTGTAACTGTGCAATGCAAGCAAAACCTCAATATTATTTTACACATAATCTTATTTTTCTCTTGGATTTTAATGGCAACAGCCTAGATTTTGCAGGTCAAGGAAATGAGCTAGATGAGAAGTCTGAGAGGTGGAGACTGAAACTCTCTAGGGACTGTCTCATTTAGGACAAAGCATCGTATGTGTGGAGGAGACAGGACTGGGATGGAGTTAGGCTGAAAGGGTCAAATCAGAAAGGGTCAAACATGAAGAGTCTGTGACCATTAAAGTACTTTCCCTTCCAGAGCCTGGAGGGACCTACTGTTTATCTGTGGTCAGCAAATAATTTATGACATATACTAGCAAAGTATGAGTCTCATTCTTCTCTACTGCTGGTTTTCAACATGGAGGATGGCAATCCACTGTGGCTATTGGTTATTTGACTAGCTCAAGTGGCAGATCATTGTGGACCTGAAACATAAACTGAGTGCACATACCAGATCAGACCCTGCACCACCTATGAGGTGTGGTGGTTTCCTCATACTGCACCCTTTCTACTCAATCCAGTAGCCCAATGGTTAGGATGTGGAAGACCAGGACTTAATTCCTTCCTCTGTGGGTGCATCTACATGGGATGCTTACTGAGGAGTTGTCTAATTAACTCCACAGTAAAACATCAACATCTCCATGTGTGGTGCTATCAGGATGGAATAAACTAATTAACTCTGCCATACAATAGTACTGCCAAACACAAATACTGTCCTATGGTGGAGTTATTTACTCTGCCACAATGCACGTGTAGACGCTGACAGGGCTGGCTGCTTGCTAGCCCCACACTGAAGCATCCTTGTGCCTCAGCCAACCCCTCATTCACCATATTAGAACATGCAGACTTACCCTGTCTGAGCATATTTGAACCTGCAACTCCAACCTCTTGATTAAATGCTGTAGCTACCATGTTAAATGGCATTCTGGGGTGAGGCTCTCAATCCCTCCTTATGACAGTTGCTCCACTTGGCATGGAATTAAGTATTCATTGAACTGGAGAAAAGTAGAGTGAGCATGGCTGTTCAGCTTAATGTTTAGTGCACTCAGCTGAGAGAAGAGAGACCTAGGTTCCAGCCTCTGCCCCAAATATATATGTATTTATTTATTTTATTTTTTTAAAGTTATTGAAGCAAGGAGTGGAACTCAGGTCTCACCAAGTGAGCATACCGACCAGTAGGTTAGGGAGTGAGTCATGCTCATGCACCTTCTCCCTTCCTGTCTCAATGACTGTGAATCTGTGAATCATTCTATGGAAAGTATATGTAGGCTTGTGAATCCTGATCTGAGATAGGCATTTAAATCCTGAATATGGGTAGATCATGAGACACACCTTTCCATGACATTCCTATTGCTAGTGTAGGCAGTTGCCTGATAAACTTTTTTGGCTTTTTTGAATCGTAGGTATCCATCTCTTTGTAAAATAGGGAGCTTAGGTGCCTAACTTGAGATTTTTGGATCCCAGTAGGCAATAATGGGAGTATCACTTAGGTGAAGCAGCCCTGAACATGGCAACTCCCAGGTCCTTATGTGGCTCTATACCTTGCTTACTCTGGCCTCATGCATTTCTTTTTCCTCTACCATATTGTGACTAAAACTAAGGGATACCAATTACTGTATTTGTAGCCAATTAGAAGTAGCCACTGGTGGCTGGTTTCACTGGGCCAGATTCTTTCCTGAATCACACCTTGCACTACTTCAGTTGGGTCATACAGGGGAGCATCCCCACAATTGCATATGTGGAGGGGCATGCATTTTCCACAGAACAAATTGCAGTGACACATATTTGTGCCACTGCTATTTGTGCCTGGCACGCCCCTGCACATGTGCTCCGGCATGCAGCAAAGGGACCTAGGCTGGGTAGGGGAGGCAGGAACCAGCACCTGTGTTGGCCCCAGCAGCCTCAGCTGAGGTCCTGGGGGCCTCCTGGGTCAGCAGCAGTGCCAAGCAGGCCAATCATAACCTGGCCAGCAGCTAGAACATGGCTTTTGCTGGCCAGGATCCAGTATCTGGCAGTGTAGGCTGCTGCCATGTGCACTGAAATGCTTTTTTTTAGTGATGGGCTTTTTTTACACCAGGATGTTTTGGTGTCAAAAAAATCCTGCAGAGCGAGCTACAAACTAGCAGCGTCATGCATGGGTGCACGTATGCCTCATGGTTTGCAGCACCTCAGATGGCTTTAAGGTGCCACGAACTGCATGTGCACACTCATGCAGATGTGCCTACAGAGTATAAGTCTACATGGAACCAGGCCCATTTTGCATGTGCTTCACAAGTGACTGCGCCACATTCATGCAGCAATTCATACCAGGAGTGCTGTGATTTGCAGAATGGTTGGTCCCAGTGAGCCAAAAGAGAATGTCTGTATGGCTCAGTTTGGGAGTACTGTCCTAAGATCCATTCAGATGGTGGTTAGCTTGGGGACAGATCTCCTGGAAAAGAGCTTTTCCACAAGTCCTACATAAAACTTAGACCTCAGTTAAATTGCGTCTTCCAGTCCCCCTCGAACCCACAAATTCATTTCTTGAACCATCCAGTGTGTTTTTAGTTCTCTACTCCAGGACCTCTCCTTTCAGGTGAATTTCATCTTTACTGTACATCCCCCTGTACAGCACATATGCATTTTCATTTAAACTCCTTTAAAGTATAGGGAGATATTAGGCAAAGTGCTGTAAATAGAGAAGGCAACTAGTTCAGCTTAAAAAAATGCACATTTGTATAAGCCACCTTGAGTTCTTTGTAATTTAACCCCATTTACTTAGTTGTTTTAGCTATTATGCCTAGACAAATGTTCCTTTTAGCTTGCCTGGTGACAAGTTCTGGTGATGGATGAGCATCAAATGAGAATCACTTTAGCTTAGCCATGTGAGTGGAAGTTATTTGGCATGAATCACATAATGCTGCTCTTCAAATAATGCTGCTCTTTAATTTATTGCAGAATCTCTTGGGTTGAGGTGTGGGGGTGGTTCAACTGGCAGAAATTATTAAGCATTATTGTAAAATCATGGTATGTGCTTGGACACCTGGGAAAAAATTCAGGCAAAACAGGGATTTGATTTAAGAGGTTCTCTTGATAGTTGCAGCAGCTTTTTTAGTTGCAGCCAACTCAAATGAAAAGAAACCTTTCTGCCTTCATCGGTGTAACTGCTGATCTACCATGTTGGCACTTTTTGGCCAGCTCATGACCCAAATTGAGTCATAAAGTAAAACCTATGCAGGGCCCAACTCAGATTGAACTTAGACCAAGTGACATAGCATTCCTGAAGCTATACCAGTTAAAACTGATGCGAACATAAGGGCAGAAGAAAACCCAGAATATTATGGACTGGCAGATGATCTAAATTTAGTCACACTACAGAAAACTAAAAGTTACAGGCGAAGCTAGTCTGCAGTTATTTAGGCTGCCTAACACTTTCTGTTCTAAGATCCAATTGCCAGTTGTTTGTAATTTTGCCACACTTGAACTATTTAGGATATTTTTTTCAATGTGGGGCAGCTTTCCCAGGCTGTGCTACTAGTTTTTGTTTTATTTCTTTTTAAATTTTAGCCAAAAAGTCCAGCCATTTCTGAGAAGTGGTTACAGGGAAACTATACTGTTTTGCCTCCATTAGAATAGTCTGGTGACATCTTATTTGAAAGACATTGTTGGAGCAGGAACTTGAGCTGTGCCTTTTGCCCTTCCTGTGGAACTCTGCTCAAACTGGGCCAGATTATGAGCCTTTGAAGAATTGGAGCTTACACATGTTCAATGGAAACATCTTGCAGTTTGGCAATTACAATATCAGAACCTTCCAGTGTGCTCCGGCTTCTCATAGCTCCTAATGGTAGCCATATGGGACATGCACCATCCCCACATAACTGAATATGCTCCACTCCTCCATGATTCCTACCTGAGACTGAACTATGACCTCTGCAGTGTTAGACTGAACTGTGCCATCTCCACAGAGCAAGTAAGCATCCCCTTGCTAATACCTAGGAAGCACAGGGAAAGAAGCTGGGGTTGGGGAGGAGGGAGGCAGGGAATGAGAAACTGTATGAGGATTTAGGAAGGGGGAATTGCGACTGGGTGAAATTGTGACTGGTAAAGTGGGTGAGGAAGAGGAGAGACTTACATTCAACAAACCTGGATTGGCTAGGCCTGAAGACTGGGACAAAAAGCCTGAAAACCAAAGACTGGGTAGACAAGAAGAATGCAACAAGGACAAGGAGCTAAAAGGCAGCAGCTGAGCAGGCGGTTTGGAAACCTAAATTTTTTATTTAGGCGGCTACCCTGGCAGTTCAGCAGCACCAAAACACCTAAGTCTTTTTCTGTCTTGCCCTAAATTATTTGGCACTATTGGAAGAAACAGGGGAACCCAACTGACAGTGCTGCATACAAGCTGCTCTTGTGTACAGTGCTGCTCATCTGGTATTTTAGTGCAAGTTTAGATAAAGGAAAACTGTCACTGGTAAAATTATCGCCATCTGCAGCATTAAGAACTCCAGTGAAAATTTGTTTCAGTAAGTGGTGATTGGGATCAATAAACTGAAAGGGTCAGATAAACAATGGCCATCTTTGGACAAAAAATCCACCCCCCACCCCAAAACAGGTGCATAAATAAACTAGTCCAAAGCAAAGGCAGTGGTATTCATTGCATCCCTTGAACAGAGTCTCCCTTTCATATATCACATTTGAGTGTACACAGAGTTAAGGAAAGAAGAGACCACCCTTTTTGCTCCACAGCTGCTGCAGAATCTCCAGGAAGGAATGGTATGTTTGAGAATCTGTTCCCAAGACAGAGGGGCTCGACACGGACAAAGCTTAGAAGTAGGAACAGCTGGGGTAAATGACGGCAAAGGGGAGATGGTACTAGTTTAAGCAAACACCAAAGAGAATATTTTGTTTGATCCAAATAATTGTAACTAGTAATAAGTAGCTGGATGCAATTAAGAAAGGGAAAGGCTTTGAAATCAGGAAGCATTCCATAACAGGGAAGTTGGCAAGACTGTCAAAGAGCCTCCCAAGGGAAGTGGAGAAATTGGACCAAACAAAGCACCAGTAGATATAAGATTGGCCAGCAGTCCTGTCCCTTCAAGGAAAGTGCTAATTTGCCTCATGTTGGCTACATCTATATGTGCATATTAAGCTGAGGCAATAAATTCTGGCGCATATCATGACAGAGTTTATTGCTCCCAGCCACCATGTTTGCAGGTACACCCAGGCCTGTAGTATGCTGAGCTGGATTGAAGCAGTCCCAACTAGCAGAGTGCCTGAAGGGTGAGCAGGCCAGCCCAGGGCTGCTCCGACCCAGCTCAGTGTGCTATGGAGGGGCTGCCACCAGACAGCCCCTGCACTGAAGCACCCTTTTTTCCCCAGCCGGGTCAGCATCTACACATGCATTGCTGCACATGAAATAACTCCACAGCAGGGTGGTACTTGTATTTACAAGTACTAACCTGCTGCAGAATTTAGTAGTTTCCTGTGGCATAATAGGGCCGCACATGTAGATGCCAAGATGTTTACTGCAGACCTAATTAGGCAACTCATGTAGATGCTCCCAGAGTAAATCTTTTCCAACCTTCATTTCCATGATGCAATAGAAGGGGATGATCAGCCCATGGATTATCAGAAGAATGTGTCCTCATTCTTTACCGTTAGTTCACATTAGGCACATGGCACCAGGCATGGCAATGCTGTGATGAGGTGTGCTACATCTACTCTGCACGTGCTGGCTCTGGAGGCCCTGCTACACGTACAAATTAAAGCTGGATAGAAACCAGCTGTAGAGGTGTTACACATTTTCAGGCACTACCTTTGTAGCCGGTTGGGTCTATTTTATAGATGGATAGACATTTTTTATGGTGTGATAGTTACTTTGCATGTATGGCTGGTTTACATTTATTGTGCAACTGATCAGTTAAGGTAATGTGGAACAGGGGCCTGAGGTGGTCTAGCTGAGTTAGCGTGGTAAACTCTATCAGTACATATAGTGCTATGCAACCATGCCTGTTTTCCTTCAGGTTTAGGAGCATGATGTGTTTCAGCATGGCTCTGCCTTGCACTGTGTAGAGAGACCCTTTTTATTCCCCTGTTCTCTTTATTATCAATCCACACCCATACAGGGACTGGTTCGAATAGCATAAGTTTAAGTTCCCCTGTTAGTAAGGGCTGCATGGCCTGAGAAGGGTAGCAAATTTAATCATCTATTAGAACATTTTCTGTGTGTTTGTCTTGCATTTTTGATGCTTTAAGGCAGGTGCTCTGTGGAGACATTTCTGATCTGAGGCCATTCTTGCTGCTTTAATGACATGTCTGCAATGCTTTTTCTTTCTGATAGTTTGTAAATGAGTAGGGAGAATGAGCTACTCCTGAGCACAGCTCAGCAATTAGAGTATTACAAGCTTTATTACTCTGAGCCATCTTGTTTGCTTTAGAATTGGTGGTGCAGTTAGCCAGGATTGGTGCCTAACAGGAAAAAATAGAGACTGAGGAAGGCTGAGTCAGAACCAAGCTTTAAAATGCATCAAGCAACCATTTAATTGAAAAGGAGGGTCTAATATTGTGTTCCAAATTATGACTGAAATTTAGCCTCTTCAAAGGGTGCTGTTTTAAATCTATACTTACAACAGAAGAAAATACATCATTTAAAGGTAGGCACTTTAAAACTTAAAGGAGCAGATAGCTTTGAAGTCCTCTGGAAAAGTGGGAGAGAGAAGTTTCATTTCCGGTCTTCAGGTGGCTTCTAATATACCAGCTTGGTGCGAGCATCTTAGTAGGGATAAAAATAACCACAAAAAGACATGCCATTGAATCCCTTCTCCTTTGCCTGACTCCTCCTTAGAGTCATTATACTAAAGTGCATTGCAAATGCACCAAGCTCAGCAGAAGACATGGGCCATAAAGTCCTGAGTCCTCCCTGTGGAAGTCCTGTACATAACTGAGGAGGGGTCGCTGCTTGAGCCACTGGGGAAAAGGTTCACAAAATCCTTCTCCCAGAATTCTGACATGCAGGCGATCAAACAAGCCACAAAGATCTGCCCTTCACCTTTCACAGGTAGGGCTGCTTATGGATATTTAAGTACTTGGGACTAGATCCAGAAGAGGGCTCAGCTCTTAGTGTTTAATTCTTAGATGGCTTGATGCCTAGTTGAATCCACATCCCTGAGTTAAGCACATAGGCTCTCCAAACAATGCATGGGGAGATTCAGGTGCTTAAAAATGAGATCTGAGAGGCACCTAACTTAGTCAACAGAAAATGTTTAGGACAGGGGTACGCCCTAAGTCCCAGCCCTTTTGGGGCATGTCTTTGTGGCAGCAGCAGTCTCACTTCCACCACACTGTGGCAGCACACTTGCTTCCACTGGTATGCCCCAAACATGCCAATAAGGCTGCTTGGGGGACATTCCTGGTGGTTTCTCTCAGGCACTCTGGAAACCAAATTCTCAAGGACAGACACAGATAGACACATTGCTGGTGTATTTCCGGCTCCAGAGTGTGAAGTAGAAGTGGGGCAGCAGGTACATTTGAATGTCTTGGCTGAAGCACTACCACCATTTTATTTAGGAACTGATTTGACAGGTGTGCTCTAGGGACTTATCAGGTTGGTCCCTACTAGTGACATAGGCAAGGGAAAGCCCAGCTTGTGGCTCTCAGCGGGATTTAGGCATGAGAACTAGGCACATACCTGCTCAACAGTATTATGAGTCATGTAGTTTTAGGCATGCTCAGAAACAGTCAGTTAGCTGTCTAGGAAAATTATCTTTTTACCAGTAAAGTGTGTAAGGACTTTAGGCAGCTCAGGAGTTGGGCAGCTGCCAAACAGTGGTTTTGACGACTTAAATTATGGATTTAGGTGCTGACAGTGCCAGTAAGACTGAATGAAGACACCTAAGGCCTTTTGTGGAATTAGCTTGAAGTCTGAAAGGGGTGGGAAAAAAATAAATGGAAATAATCTAAATGATGGACCTGGCTTTGTTACTCTGCAGCTGTGTCCAGTGATATGCACCAGCACAAAGTGCATACAAAACCTCAAGATTATTTTAATGCCGTTTTAAACCCGCTTTGCACTGGTAAAAATGACTTGACAAATGCAGAGCAATGAAGAGTCAGGCTCAATAAATCTTACAGCAGCCTGACATTTTCTTAGGAATGATCATTTAGGAAAGGCCTGTGTGAGACCAAAAGGGGAGAGGTAAGTACTTTCTAAATTCCCTGCTCTACTTTCTCCTCCTTGAGAACCGCAAAACTCCAGTGCTTTCTTTATGTTCAGTTCCTGACTAGAGGCCTGATCCAAAGCCCACTAGAGAAAAAAAGACTCATGTTGACGTCAATGGATTTTCAGCTAGGGTCTGTGACAGAAATGCTCGTATAGCCATGAAGCAGAAGTAACCCCATGTGGTGTGTGTGACCAGTGTCCATTAGCTAGTAACTCAGATTTCAAATATCAAGCACTATAAACAGTGAAACTTGCAAACGATTCATAAAAACATGCTTAGCAAAGAACAAGAATTCAAGGAAATTACCATGTGCTCACAGGCATTGCATGAGCAGAAAAAATGTGTTGCATTTGTGGAATAAATTATTCCATATGAATTATTCAGTTAGCTCTAATTTTAATGACAGTTGTGTGTTAGCTAAATCAGCTAATCATGTGCTGCCAAAAGGATCTAATGGGTGCTGGGATATGGATAGAATGAATTCAGGTTATACTCCGAAAACAACGGGCACAATTTCTACCCTATGTCAATACTGTCCTCGTCTGTTGAATGATCATTTTTGCTACTGTCTAAAGGAGTCTAGTTACTGTTTTAAAAACATTGTTAGGCTTTGGTCTGGTGTTTATCCATATCAGATACTGAAAAGCTCATCCAGCTTCTTATCTCCTTCTGATTAGATTACTGTAATGTCCTGCTGCCTGGTTTGCTAAACTGACAGATTGCCTACCTTTAATTTACGCAATATTTTATCCTTGTGGTAGCAGCCTCTGGAGAAGGAAGCACTGTGCTTTCCCCCCTTCGATCACACCATGCGTAGGCAAGCTACTTATAGAGCAAAAGATCGATTTATAAATGTTAAAATCTTGTAATTGGCCAAAATAGCCTGGAGTCCAGATTATTTATGAAACTGAGTGGAATTCTGCAAGCAGGAGTTTTTTTCAGCCTGTCCTAAAGCCATGTCCTCTTGCTGTGTGGACTCAAAGTAACCCAGAAATTAACATGAAATTCAGCTCAAGCCTTCTCTTCACTTTTGGTTTTTCCAGACTTTCTAATTCACAACAGCTTCATCCTCACTGTATGTCCGCTCAAGAGCTACTCCTACTTGTTTCATAGGCAGGGGCAGGAGAAGAGACCTCAGTGAACCAGCAGGATCCACTCAGCCCTTTGCCAGCAGGTCAGTAGAGGCTAATGGAGGCAGTGTGACAAAGTCTGTCATGCCTAACACATTCTTGGCATGTAGTAAAATGTAATACTTACCATCTGAGTGTCTCAAAGTGCATATTAGCAAAAATAGTTCAATTTCCCATTGATCTTTGTGAGGCTACTAGATTAATTTTACATGAGGAATCTGAAGCCAAGGAGAGCATGCCAGTTGCTCAAGGTTATATAAGGAATGGCTGGCAGAGTAGAACAGGGGCGGGCAATTATTTTGGGTGGAGGGCCACTTAATGAGTTTTGGCAAGCCATTGAGGGCCACATAACAGGCAGCCAGGGGCATATAAATATAAATTTTCTAAATTTTTTAGGGGCCCAGCAGCCAGATAGAATGGTCTGGTGGGCCACATCTGGCCCGCAGACTGCATTTTGCTCACCCCTGGAGTAGAATTACAGTCTCTTGAATCTGAACCTCCTGCCACATCCATTAGATATACCCTCCCACTTAACCCCTTGCTTTCCTTACCTGCTACATCAACTTCTGAGGAGCCAGGGGCCATAGACCTCCAGCCACATGTCCCTGAGGCTGCACACTATGCTGCCTGCTTCCCTCTGCAAATACCCCACTTACACTGCACCATATCACAC
This sequence comes from Crocodylus porosus, assembly GCF_001723895.1. NCBI lineage: Eukaryota > Metazoa > Chordata > Crocodylia > Crocodylidae > Crocodylus > Crocodylus porosus. The sequence continues at coordinate 149,370,781 of NW_017728906.1, read as the reverse complement.
CACCCTGGTTCCCACCCCCTGCACTGCACTATACCAGACTGCACTGCCAGAGGTCCCCAGGTCTCCTCTAGATCCCCTGTCATGGTCTCCCTCAGCTCCAAGCTGCTTTATACCCCACAGTCCCTGATCCCTGCAGAAGTAGGAGGAGGGAGGGGGAGCCTGTGTAGACTCCAGCAACTGTAGAGTAACAGAAAGAGCAGTGCCTGGACCAGGAGCCTGGGGTCCACTTGTTGGACAGCCCTTCATTAGTGCTGTCACCTGTAAACTTTCAAAGAACTTCTCCAGTTCATCCTCTTCCAAAGCTGGCTCTTCATTCTTTGACTGTCAGTACCATAAGGTACTTTTTGATCACCAAGGTGCACACGGAGATATACGCTCTCTTTTGCCAAATGCTAACAGTAATGAAATATGCTTGCGTCCTGCTTATTAAAATTCATGGCATCATTTATTTAACTGTTTATTTTGAAGTCCTCATGTCAGATACGTTTAACATGTGCTGCAGACTTCTGTTGCAGCACTAGTTATTCCAGCTTCCCCTTTGTTTTGTATGTAGAGCAATGTTTTTGTTAACCTTTCATGATGGGGCCTTTTTTAGAGGGATCCCTTTGGCCTTATTTTGTATAGTTGTCAGATTTCACACCTCTGTAAAACCTGTAAATGGCTTGAGTAGCAGCATCCTAACACCTGTTTCCCAGCTCCTGTGGGACACTGAGGCATTGACATCTCAATAGCAATTTGAATCAGATTCATTAGACATCCTAATCAAGAGAGAAGCAGATTCTAGGGAACTGAGCACATAACCAAAGCCAATCTGAGCTCTATTTCCACAGCTGTATATATACTTACACTTAAAACCATAATCAGGCCGTTACTTGGAGGGCATGAAAGCACAGAACAGCTTGACATTGGAAGATGAGCAGCCTGTAACCTTCCTTTTATAATAAACAAATAGTGGGAGAGAGTGTGTGTGTGTATGTGGATGTGTACACACACACACAAGTATGTGTGTAATATAAAGAATCGTTATAAGGTTATGATTATATATATCTGTAATTATAGGAAAGTGTTGCAATAAACAGGTAGAGCACCTTTCAGCATCTTTACAATACCTCATGTCCACACACAGCAGCCATGTTAGGTATTTTGCAGATTTTGGCAGTTTTTCTAAAGCAAAATCCTGATCCAGATCAGCCTGCCCTCCCACATGTCACAATGCAAGTTATGCTCTCAGTTAGATTTCCTCAATATCTGCATCCCAGACCCAAACTTCTGAACAAGTAGTAAAGGCTTAAAGCTCAGCACTTGCTTAGTATCCAATTCTGTGAAACAGATCAAGACATAAAGAGCAGAAAAGACCTGTATAAGTTTGGCTGTCTCTGGAGTTACAGATACTACAGTGCAAGCAACCAAAGAGTGGAGGAAAAGTGGAAATGTATGTATTTAATTACAAAACTCAAAAGCAGACCAAAATAGCAAAGGTACAGATATACATGGGGTAACTTACACATGCTGAATTGTTTGGTCCTTTTCACCTTTCATGTGCTGCTTGACTTTCTAGGCCCTTATCCTTCTGCACATATTTAATGATCCACAAGTTAATATTCTCCATTGGTTTCTGCATTTGGCTTGTAGTATAACAGAAACTTGCTTCTGGCTATGTTCCCTTGATGCCATTGTAAGAGGAATATTAATTTAATAGATTTCATAGACGTTTGGGCTGGAAGGGACCCCGAAGGATCACTGAATTCAGCCCCCTGCCCCAGGGGCAGGAAGTCAGCTGGGGTCATAGGATCCCAGCAAGACAACCATCCAAATATGTCCTGAAGGCATTCAAAGTGGGTGCTTGAACCACCTCTGGCAGCAGTCTATTCCAAACCTTGGGGCTTGGATAGTAAAGAAGTTCTTCCTTATGTCCAGCCTGAATCGGTCGTAGCGGAGTTTGTGAGTATTCGTCCTTGTCATCCCTTGGGGCGCTCTCTTGAACAGACGTTCCCCCAGATACTGGTGGTCACCCTGATAAACTTATAGGTGTCCACCAGATCACCCCCGAGCCTGCACTTTTCCAGGCTAAAGAGTCCCATGGCTCTCAGGCTCTCATCATAAGGTCTGTTTTCCTGACCTCTGATCATGCGCGTGGGTCTTCTCTGGACTCTCTTAAGATTCTCCACATCCTTTTTGAATTGTGGAGCTCAGAACTGGATGCAGTACTCCAGCTGCGGCCTCACCAAGGCCGAGTACAAGGGGAGAATGACATCCCGGGATTTGCTTGAGAAGCATCTATAGATGTAAGCCAGTGTTTTGGTCACTTTACTAGCCACAGCATCACACTGAAGGCTCATGTTCATCTTGTGGTCAATCATGACCCCCAAATCTCTTTCATCTGTAGTGCTAAACAGCATAGCACTGCTGAGCCTATAAGCATGCTGGAGGTTTTTCCTCCCAAGGTGGAGAACCTTGCATTTTTCGGTATTAAACACCATCAGGTCCTCGTCTGCCCATTTCCTGAGCCTGTCAAGATCTGCCTGGAGCACCCTCCTGTCCTCAGGTGTGGATGCTTTATTCCACAGTTTGGTGTCATTGACAGACTTGGTCAGCTCGCTTCTGACACCATTGTCCACACCATTGATGAAGATGTTAAAAAGTAAAGGCCTTAAGACAGAGTCTTGAGGGACTGTGCACCATGACGATTGGCTTCCATCAACCACCACCCTCTAGGTCCTGCCGCAGAGCCAATTCCCCAGCCAGTGGATTGTGGTGAGGTTGATGCCACAGTTAGCCAGTTTTGCCAAGAGGTGATCACAGTTTCATAGTTTCTAGGGTCGGAAGGCACCTGAGCAGATCATCTAGTCCGACCCCCTGCCATGGCAGGAAAGAATACTGGGGATCATGAGATACCAGATCGAAGGCCTTTTTGAAGTCAAGATATATGACATCAATCTCTTCCCCCTTTGTCCAAGTGATAGGTCACCTGGTCATAAAAGGAAATGAGATTGGTCAAGCAAGACCTACCTACAACAAACCTGTGCTGGGTATCCCTCAGGATAATTCTGTCAGCTAGTCTGTTAAGGAAGGCCTCTTTGATAATCTTTTCCAAGACCTTCCCCAAGATAGTGGTCAGGCTGATAGGCCTGTAGTTTGCCAGATCTACTTTCTTCCCTTTCTTGAAGATAGGCACCACATTGGCCTTCTTCCAATCTTCGGGCACTTCACCAGAGTACCAGAAGCTCTCAGAGATCCCTGCCATGGGCTGAGCTATGATGCTCACCAGCTCCTTGAGTACCCTTGGGTATAACCTGTCAGGGCTGGCTGACTTGAAGGTATCCAGCCTGTCAAGGTGTTCCTTCATGAGGTCAGATTTGATGGAGGGTAAGGAATCTCCTTTACCCGGGCATCCCTGACCCAATTGATACTAACCTCCCCTTCTTGTCCAACTTTGAGTCTCAGAAAGATTTCAGAATGTCTCTAATAATAATAACATGATGTAGGCAGAGCTGTTCTGCTACCCAGCACATCCACAGATGTTGAATAGTGGAATGACTTTCATGGAAGTTTAGCTGTGAAATAGGCAGGGGTAACTGATGAATAAGCAGTCATGGACCAAACTGTGGCAATTTGCTAAAGAGCTCCTTCCAGAATCCTACCGGAATCTTAGTGTAGGTTCAGGGCATCAATACATACAGCTGACATGATCTTCACAGCTCACCAGCTGCAGGAGAAATGCTGGAAACAATGTTAGTCTCTCTATACGGCCTATTTTGACCACACAAAAGCTTTTCACTGTTAGCCGAGAAGTGTTGTGGAGGATCTTTCTGACGTATTGAAGCCCACTGAAATTTGTCATCATTCTCTGCCTGTTCCATGATGGTACGTGAGCAGTGCTTCTCAGTAATGGATCCATCATAAATCCCTTTGGGGTTAACATGGGAGTTAAGCAAGGCCGCAACACTCTTCTCAGTGTTTCTTGCCACAATGCTACATATGACTACCAACAAGCTTCCAGTTGGAGTGGAGCTAAACTACCAAACGGATGGCAAGCTGTTTAACTTTAGCTGATTCCGAGCCAAAACCAAGACCACCCTGACCTGTGTTTCAGTTTCAGGAGCTGCAGGACCTAAATATACAATTTCTGCTCTTTCTTGGTAAATGTGAGCAACTTAATGTTTTCCTCTTGTTGAGTGAGACACCTTGTTCTTTTTGTGGTGGTGCTGAGAGCAGTCATGGTATCTCTTAACAGAATTTCATTAATTTCCACTTGTAGTTCTAATGTTTACAGGAACTACACCTACATGTACCTACCTCATGGGAGCAAGTCTGACACTATTGTATTAGCAAAGTTCTAGCAGTTGCTTTGATACTGTTATAGCTCATGCAAACTAATTCTACCAGCTGTGCTGGGTCTTTCAGCTTGCATCTGAGTTGAAAGTTGTTTCGTCTAACTTAAATTCAGCAGATTCTGGGGGGGATTGATGTCTCCCAATGGGCTCGTCTACACATGTGTTTTAATGCTCAGTAAACTATTTTACTGCACATTAAAGTGTCACATAAGACAGTGACATTACACTAATGTGCACTAAAATAGTCTACTGTGCATTAAGCATCACTTTAAAAACATGCAAGTGCACTGCTGCACATTAGTGCAGCCTAATGCACATTAATTTAGTACCTCACAGTCCGCATTAGAAAAGGAACATTATTGCATGTGGAGACATGCCCATTAAGCATCTTTTTTTCTCTAGCTGTCATTAACTGATATCAGCTTGTAAATAAAGGTCTTATCTCCTTACTCCATTGCAGCAATTTTACACAGTTGTAGCTTTTCTAACTAAAGGTTATTTCTACTTTGTACTGGTATAAGTGAGGGAGAATCAGGGCTGTGCTGTCAGTCATCAGGGTTCTTTAGAAGTTAATATTTTATAGATAGATTTTTAGTTCTTCTTAATAAAACCAAGAAGCTTTAAGAAACTATCTACTACTGGAGGCATGCTGATGGTGATAGTGAATTTCTTCATAACTGAAACAAGTAACAAGTATAACAGTGAATTATCAAACTGCTTCAGCACACAGCTAAGTGATGGAAATGTCTGATTCGAAAGAACTTGGTCAGGTGGGAATGGAAAAAAATTAGGAATCATTCCTATTTGGCAGCGAGTAAACTGGTTTTTGTGACTTCATACCCAGCAGGCAAACTCTAGGAATTAGGGAACTCCCCATGAGATAGACTGAAAGTTTTGCAATGTGTGTTTATGCAGGAAACTAGTAAGTTCACAGTATGTTTGCATCTAAGTGCCTTTTTGTGTGTGAATGGCTTGTGCCAGTTTTTATGGTGAATGTCCTCACAGGTGTACTCTAGCAGAAACTAGGTAGTCTAACAAATTAAGTGTGATGTGAAAAACATGGAAATCTAAATTTTAGTCCTAGCTCTGCCACAAATTTACTGTGAGGCCTTGTGCAAATTTCTCTGTCTTTGCATTTCAACTTCCCACTCCAAAACATGATATAATGTTGTTTGCTTATTTCGCATGTGCATTGGGAAGATTAATCAGTTATTGTTTATACTGTGTTTGGAACAACTAGTGCTAAGTGGTGTAGAAAACTACTTAGAGCACACTTTAAGACAGAAACCATTGTTGATGTTACCACCTGCTTTTATATTGTTTTGATTTCATTATGTGGATCTGACAGCTTACTACTTAATTTAATCTAAAGTTCTAGAATAGGAAGGAGGAAATGGTTGGTTAGTGAAGTTTTTATCCAGGCCTTGGAAATCCTACATTTGGTTATAGCATATGGGAAAATAGCCTTTGCATACAAACCACCTGTTTTCCCCACATGCGTATCTGTTCATGCATTTGTGTCCCATTGCTTTTTACTCTGTTTTCATTAAAGCTTCAATATAGGTTCATGGCAGAAAAATGACTAGTTATCTACATTCCTCCATAGCATAGCCCTTTATTTCAAAGCAGAATCTTTTTAAGGATACACTTTATGGTTGTTTCTATGTGATACTGGATAAGCTCATCTCATTTGACCCCAAGGATACAACTAATAGCTCTGCTCTTCGATTCTTCTCTCTCAGCTTCAAATCAAATGCATTCACACTTTTTTTTCCTGATTTTCAATTTACACTTCCTCCCATTTCTCTTGTGCAACTGCTTCCATGTTACTCCCACCATTAGTTCACAATAAAGGGAAGGTTACAGGCTGTTGCTGTCTTTCAATGTCACTCCGTCCTGAGCTTGCATGCTGTTCAAGTAATGACCTGATTTTGATCTTAAGTGTAAATCAATCACCACTGAAGTCAATGGATTTATACTGGGGAAAACCAAGACCAGGATCAGATATACTGAAAGTAGTTAATTGATCTTCATTAAAATTTAGCTTCCTAAGCTCTTGATTATACTCCTCTTCACCTTTTTAAAATTTATACTGTTTTGCTTATTGGGGATCAGATGTTACTATAAAGTGATCAGAGAAACCTAACTTAAATGGATAGATATGTTGACCCAAACTGTAAGAGCAGGGACAATTTCTGTTTGATTAACCTATGGAATGGACAGTTTGTATCTCTAGTTAGCCATTTAAATCTCTAGTTGACCATTGGCCATATTTAACAACAGAATTACTTCCTCATGTAATACCCAGTAGAGTCAATAAACTGCCTCCACCTTTTCTGGCTTATGTGGCACAGCTCACGATACATTTGTACCAGGTTGTCAAACTCACACCTCCTCACAGGCTGGATCCAGTTGTGGGAGTGGTGGTGTGGCAAGCAGTGGCAGCAGCAGGTGTTAATGGCAACATTAGTCACACCCCACCACTGATATGCATCCCCAAGGGGACTATGTATGTGGGATTTCAGTGGCAAACCTGACCCCTGCTCAGCACACCCCCAAATTCCCAGTCCTTTGAGAGCCCCACAGGCCAGATTACATGACTCTATAGGCCAGATGCAGCCCACAGGTCATACATTTAACACCCTTGTTTACACCACATTGGCAGTACTGTATGTCCCAGCTGGGATGTTACTGAGCATGCTTTGCCCACCTTTTCCCACACATAGGTGTATTGTTGACAGAGGTAGTTAGCCATCTTAGTCTGAAGTCAGGCAGAGCAGTGTAGCTAGCACCTCAGAGACTAACTTGTTCAGACAGGTATAAACTTTCGTAGGCAACGGCCTACTTTGTCAGACACTACGAATGGACTTGTATGAAGGAGGGTATTAAATAGAGAGGAATAAAGTAATTTAAATACAAAGGATATGGAAAAGGGGAGGAAAGGATAAGAGGAGAGGGCACTGCTGAGAGAGGGGAAGGTGGGTTGAGAGATCAAAAACAGTTAACCCACTTAGAAATAAGAGTTATAAAAGATAATCCAGGTAATGGGATAAGAATGTGTAGAATCTGCTGAGACCATACCTAACACAGTCCAATCTGTGGATGATTTCTTGTTCTGCAATTTTGCATCCAAGCTGGTCTTTTAAAGACCAACTTTAAGTTTTATTGTTTAAGAAGAACTACTCTGAGGTCAGTGATGGT
>NW_017728906.1:149352571-149361723 GCF_001723895.1 Crocodylus porosus | reverse complement strand
GTTTTCATTGCATCTCTATGGCAGCCGTTCCCAAACTTTGGTTGTGATCCCAAATGGGGTGCAACATCAGCAGAGGAAATGGGGTTATGCTGAGGAAATGGGACCATTAATACGGTTGGGCTGAGGAAAAGTTTGGGAAACACTTGTCTATGTAGTTTGTAGCCAATTTCAGTTCCTGATTCCCATGCATTAGTACAATGATGCACTCACTGTGCCTCAGATGGAAACAGATTCTTTTTTTAATGATTTAATTTTGTAAATAAAGAAATGTATTAAAACGATCTATTGCCATGAGTTTGGATGTCCTTTTTAAAACCTCCACCTTTTCAGTCTGTTCAACTGATATTGGAACATTATCCAATGGCGTAGCTTATCCAAGGTCATAACATACCCCATGCTACCTGTTCCTATTCATATTCACCTGGAGGAAGCAAAATTTCCAGCGGAATGTTCTGACATTTTTATTCAGCTAAAATTCAATGCAAAGCTCATGATAACAGTTCATCATTGAAATCTCCAGGAAGCATCCTACATCTAGATGAAAAATGTTCACTATAGTAGGATCATTAGATCTGTGATCTTTGTAATCCTGTTGCTGATCCTGTCTAGGAGTCTGTGGTATTTCAGAAAACCCCTCACGGGAGGCACTGTAAGATTGCTTTTGGTTGCAATTCTAGCTTGTCACAAATTACTGGTTGTGTCTAGATACAGATATGATATTGAAGCTAAGATAGCCTTTTAAATGTGAATGGTGTTACCCTTTTTGACATCGCTATGCTTTGCCCTAGCAGGTGTCAGTACCAGCAGGTTGGCAAGTTGAGGAAAAATGAGTAAAACAGAATCAGAATAATATATACTCTAAGAATAACTTGCATACCCAAACCGGCTTTGAAATGAGACGGTGAAACAGCGTGTAGTCAATCCCTTCTTTCATGAATCTCAGCCCAACAACAAATCTCAGGAATAAATTTGCTTCAGAACTGACCCTTAGGCAGAGACAAAGGTAGAGAGGAAATTTTCCTGCTGCTTTTCTCATGATACTACCGCTAGGGACATTCTTGAATAACCAAAATCAACAAACAGCACAGCAGATGTATCTTGGTACCAGGGCCAAATCTCCCAAGTGCCATGCTCTCCTGTAGTGCTGCTTTCTGTGAATGTGGAGTTTGTGATGCTTCTTCTTGCTTCTTGGGAAGTAAATCAATTTTAAAGTTTCAGATGGCACAACTGGGGATACAAGACCAAGACCAGTTCAGAGAAGAAAGTGGTCATGGTTGCTGAGTGCCAGTTAAAGGCATATTTAGACAGAAGACTACAAAAGCTCCTGCTGCCATCTTAGTTGATTAAGCCAACATTTTCCTAACAAGCATGTCTCAGAACTTTAAACTGTACATCCTACATGACATCACTCTGTTACCCATGACATTTCTTAATGAATCTGACTCTTGTTCACATCCTAGGAAATCAGTGGAGTTAGTATATTTGTTTGCATCTTATGAAAATACTAGTCAGGAAAACTCAATTCAGTGAATGTAAATTATTCTGGTAGATACTTTTCTGCAAACCTTTGCAAACATGAAGGCCCCAGCTCTGTTGAAAAGATTGCTGTATTTGAAGATATAAAAAAAGGGCAAACAAAACATTACTAGGCATACATTGATAAATTACCAGCCTCATTTATTTGAATAAACAATAGGTCTATTACTCTGTGCTACATAATTGTTATTAGAGCATATATGTTAGTCCCTTTTGACTGTGGATAAGAATAATCCTTTATAACAAAGTTTTACAAAGAACAAAGAAAAAACTGTTGCCAAGTCTGGACATAAGTTAAAAAAATTCAATCTGAAAGGTCAAGTAAACTTTTGAATGATATTTATTTATTTATTCATTTAAAAAACAAAATGTGGATATGTTCATTGGCTATGATTTTGTCCAACTGATCACATTGATATCAGCTTTCCTTCTTGGTAATTGAACCTCTGTAAGTTTCAATTCAATGCTGACATTTCCAAGAACATTATGTCAAAAAGGCCATGCAGAAAATGATTCTAAATTCCAACATCATATTACTACTGTTTGAACTTGCAGGGGATATAGGCTGAAGGCTACAAAACCCAGAGCTTGCCAAATAATTAATTTTCCTAGGTACTTGGATAAATGTGTTGGTAAGAAGATTGTTCCCATATCTAACAACAGACATGATGACCTAGGAATAGAAAAAAAGTATTATTCCTTCATTTAGGGTAGCATATGGCCTCCTTATATAGGGACAATGCAAAGCTGGTTGATCTAACCCCAACCCCAGAGATTAAAACTAATTTGAAACAAGATGTAATAGAAACATTGCCTTATCATTTTCAGTATCACCCTCCTCCTCATCATCAGGATTTATCACTATCACAAAAAGGAAAATTCACATCCACTACTAGCTAAGTACTTTTAAAAAGCCTGGATAATCAAAAAGCAAGTATATGTTTGCTTGTTTATTGGTGGTTTTTTTGTTTTGGGTTTTTTTGATATTTTAGTTTCTTAATGAGATAAACAGGAAGGCAGCGTGTTCTTTTACTTGCTTTGTTACAAATTCAGATCATGCCTACTTTGTTTTCCCAAGGAGTCTCTCTGACTTACCACAGAGTAATAGGACTGTTCTATTCCCACAATCCTCCAAAAACTTTTGGGATCCTATGGCCCCAGCTGATTTCCTGCCCTTCGGGCGGGGGGCTGGACTCGATGATCTTCTGAGGTCCCTTCCAGCCCTAATGTCTATGAAATCTATGAAACTTCCCAGTTCTACCTGCAACATCCCATTCACTCAGCTTGTTTTCCCTGGATATAACCCCACCAAAGAAGTCAGGATCAGGAGGCAAGATTCTCAAAAAGTAACTAGTGAAGGGTGGGGGGGTTGGGTCCCCACCTTGAGACATCTTAGGGCAAGTTTATATCTCCCTCTTGACTGTGTAAGGGAGCTCCACAATGAAGCATAATACATCTTTTCATAAGTGCTACAGCTCCAAGTAGATGTAATACAGGCACCTTAGTGTGGTGCTAGGTGAGTGCCAATAAAGCATACCTGAGAGCATGAGCTTATTAACATACAAACAGTATCAGTCTAAAGTGGTTACATTACATCCCTTTCAGGTTGTAGATAGCACTGAATGGTCATGTTGTGCTTCACCTAAAAAGTGATCCTTTGTATAGTCTAAAGGTCATGACATATAGTCATGTCCGGAGATGTCTGTGTGTTTCAGAAAGTGCTGAGCAACTAAAATAAGAGACCTCTTTAAGGTGCCCCACATCAGGCTACAAAAATGGAGGTATGTGTTATCAATAATCACCTGTGAAAATCTTGGTCTAGGCACATAACTTTCCTTCTTCTACAGAAAAAGACCCTCTGGATCCAAAACAGAATACTTTATAGTGATGAAAAATATGTAATATCTTTTCTACAACTTGTATTCTTACTGCTGCAGATCCAAGGAACGTTATTTATAAGCAAATGATATATAAGGGAAAAGCTTGAGTAATATAGACTTAAAATACAAATTTGCATCATCTAAAAATGTACACCCATGCCAAAATATTTAATTGTTGGTGATGTATTTGAGCCGCTTGGCATTTGGTGCAGTATAACAGGGAGTACAAAATTTGAGGGAAATATCTGTTAAGAAATTTTATTTCTTACGTAGACCAGGTCATCCATGAAGGTCATCTATGCACGGGACCCTGTCCCATGCCAACCCTTATTCCTAGTCTTGCCCTGGGGTGCCTTGGTGAACAGATGTTCTAGTCCCTGATGTTTGTCCCTTATATACTTAAAGGCTGCCACCAAGTGCCCCTTGAGTCTTCTCTTTTCCACGATGAACAGTCCCATGTCCTTCAGCCTCTCCTTGTATGGTCTGTTTTCCAGACCTCAAATCATTTGTATGACCCCCCTTTGGACTCTTTCCAGCTACTCCACATCCCTCTTGAACTGTGGCACCCAGAACTGGATGCAGTACTCCAGCTGCAGTTTTACCAATGCTGAGTAGAGTAGGAGGATGACAACCTTAGTCTTGCTTGTGATGCATCAGTTGATGCGTGCCAGAGTGTTGTTCTTTTTGCCAGCTATAGCATCGCACTGATGGCTCATGTTCAATTTTATGGTTGATTGTGAGCCCAAGATCTCTTTCAGTTGTGGTGCTGGCTAGTGTAGCACCACCGAGCCTGTAAGTATGTTGTGGATTATTTCTCCCCAGATGGACCACGTTATATTTCTCAGTGTTAAATATCATCAGGTTTAGATCTGCCCACTTTACAAGCCTGTCCAGGTCAGCCTGTATCCTCACCACATCGTCTGGTGTGACCACACTCCCCAATAATTTGGTGTCATGTGTGAACTTTGCCAGTACACTTTTCACATCCATATCCAAATCGTTGATGAAAATGTTGAAAAGCACTAGTCCAAGTACTAAACCTTGAGGGACACCATTTGTCACCTTTCACCATGTCAACCTGGGTTCATCTCTCTGGATCTGACCTTGGAGCCAGTTTCCCAGCCACCAAACCATTAAGTTGTTGAGGCCACAATTCCGCAATTTAACCATGAGTGACCAAGTCAAAGGCCTTTTTGAAATCCAAGTATATGACGTCAACCTCATCTCCCTTATCCAGGTGGCGAGTTACCTGATCATAGAAGGAGATGAGGTTGGGCAGGCATGACCTGCCCGCATTAAAGTCATGTTGGCTATCTTTTAGAGTACTGCCTTCTGTTAGCCTATCACTAATAGATTCTTTGATAATTTTTTTCAGGATTTTTCCAGGATTGAGGTCAGACTGATTGGTCTATACTTCCCTAAGTTCTCCTTCCTTTCTTTCTTGAAGATAGGCACTGCATTGGCCCTCTTCCAGTCTTCTGGGACCTCACCCAAGTGCCATGAGTTCTCAGATAGTTTTGCCATTGGCTGTGTGATGACGTCAGCCAGTTTCAGCACTCTGACCCAGGGCACCTTTGAAGACGTACTGTGCCAGCTCTGGCCCCACCTAGAGTACCAGGACAAGGAGATGCGCCTGGCTATCACAATGACACCCATCTGCCCCACTGTCCACAAATCCCCTACCCCCTGCCCACTCCCCAGCACCACTCCAAGATGTGTACATGTTTTCTATGGAAACCTTTATTCCCCTCATAACCCCTATCCCCATCTCCCCCAGTTTCCCCTTCAATTAAAAGAACCCCCTACCTCCTCCCTTCCCAGCACACAGAGCCTCTCCACTACCATCGCCACCCACCAACAATAAAAGACCCTCCTTCCAAACTGAAAACTATGTACAAGAGTCTTAGTCTGTTTTTGAGTTCTGGAGTAGTTCTCCACCATCACCATCAGCTGCTGGAGCAGGAAGGTCCAGTCCCTGGTGTGCCGCTGGCACAACCAGCATGTCCAGGTGGCTCCAGCAGTGGGTGGTGATGACACTGATGTGGCACTCCTGCAGGGCCCTGCAGCCTCTCCCCCGTGTTCAGATATTGGCCTTGCAGAGGCATGAGGTAGAAGCCTTTTGTGGGAGTTTGCAACATTGCAGAAATAAGATGTTCTGCATGAGGTACCCTGTGCTTCCCAGCCTTAAATCAGAAGTTGGCTATGCATGGGTGTGCAGGGACCATGGTAAGCTGCCCAGGTAGGGCTGGGACCAAGCAGCAACCAGCTGAGCACCTTGGCCTCACTTCCTCCCCTGGGGCCAGTGGTCCACTGGGTGCTGGCCACAGGCAGCCTGCTTTCCCTACCCCCTTCCCAGGATGGACTGGCTTAGGCTGCTAGCAGCACCAGCTGCCACAGATCCACAGCCCACTCCTCACCCTCTCACACTATAGGCCAGCTGCTCTGCCATGCTGCCACACAATTCATGGTGCCTTGGCTTGGGGAGTGCAGGGCTCCTGAAATACTGGGGCAAAGAGCTGGCCATGCTCCTGCCCTCCCCACTGGGTGCCTGTCCAGGAAGGTGCCATGCGGCTGGCTCCCTCCCACACTACTGCTGCACCCTGAGTGTGCCCCTGCTGCATATGCCCCGGGCAGTGAACAATGAGCTGTTTGTACAGACAGAGGGCTGCCCAAGTCACTATACCCTGCTAATGATGATCCTGTTGGTGCTCCAGGCACACCTTCATTCCTGGTTTCAGCCCCTGAACTATGATGGTGTTGGGCACTCCATCCCACAAGCCTGAGTTGCCCCACAACCTCCACTGCCACCTGGAGGGCTATCTGTCCCAGCACTACATATCCCTGCCCCCTGCTGCTGAGGACATAGCCGCTGGTATTGATGCCTTCCTTGGTGTGTGAGAGGATTGTGCCTGCCCAGTTGTGGGGACATGGGCTGCTTAGTAAAGTTTTGAACTGTGTCCTGCCTCCCTGCATGCTATTGGGGGGTGGGGGGCGATCTGGGGGCAGGGGAGTGCAGGTGGGCTGGGCAGAGAGTGGGAGCAGGAGCTAGGGCCAGGGCCTGGGAGGGCCCTCCTCCAGCGCAGGACTTACCATGTGTCCAGGGCTGGCAAGGCTGGCAGCTCAGTGCGGGGCTCTCCATCAGCAACAGTGTCCAGCTGCATCTGGTGTCCATGGTCTTCAGTGTGTGGCAGGTTGGCACCTAGTCAGGGCCCCCTTCTCCTGTCCCCCATTCCGGGGAGGAACTGGTGGCTGGCAATGGCATGGCCTGCCTCTTCTTATGGCAGAGAGTGGGGCTGTCCATGGGCGAGGCAGGTGCTGGGCAGGGCTCCCAAGCTGCTAGTGGATGCAGCAGCCAGGGAGGTGGGTGGGGTGGAGTGCTGAAGGCCTGAGGTCCCCTCCTCCAGTGACACTGGAGGTGTCAGGGCAGGGTGCAGATGAGGGCAGGCTGACCGTGCTGGTGATACTTGCACAGGTGCAGCCTGCCTCCCAGGGTACCAGAATGCAGGTCAGGTCCTGCATGAAGTTCATGGTCTTTTGGACATGACTGTACTGATGACTGAATTCAGTCACAGCCACCCACTGTCCCTGCAAGACCTTGGCCTTCATGCAGCACTGCCATGCCATCCAAGAGTCACCTCGCACACACATCCCACCAGATATGGCTTCATAAATGTGGGCATTCAAGCACCCACTCCATGTGAACTGCCTCTGGATGTTGGCTCCATGCCAGAGCACCACAAGGCCTGGGCACTTGGCATAAGTGGGCAAAGCCAGAGCTCAATGGGAACTACATGCTGGACATGCTCCCTGCACCACCTCCCTGGGTCCTTGCATGTCTGTCCCTGCAATGCCTGCCCTGGAGGGCAGTCAGCGGCACCCAGGACAGGAACACAGGCAGGGACTTTGAGCCACACAGCAGAGACACTTTACCACAGTGCCTGCAAAGAGACAAAGCTGGGGGTGAGGAGCAGCAGGGAGCAGGTGCTGACCCTGTTTCCATAGAGAACAGGGCCAGCAGACCTGGAGGGGAATCTCAGGGCTTGGCAAGGAATGCAGCAGGCTGCAGCCCTTTGCAACACTCATCTGACAGGCAGAAGTTGCCTGAGTCCTGTCCAGGGGGAACATGGGGCCTGGTGGACTCCTGCAGACAGCACTAGCTACTTCAGGCTCCCTGTGCTGTGGCCCCCAAGGCACAAAATGGCTGGAGGCTTTTATAGCTTGCAGGTAGGGGGTGCCAGACAGCAGCCCAGGCCTGGAGGAGGAGAGGCAGCTAGCCAGGAGCCCTGGGGCTGGACTTTGGCTGGCTCCTTAGTGGCTGGGTAGACCCAGCACTAAAGTCCCCATGTTAATGCACATTAATGTGTCTATATGTGTGTTAATGCACTTTAATAAATCATGCTTAAATTTGACAATTTTAAGGTGCATTAAGAGTGCACACATGTAGATGCATGCCCTTAATGTACCTTAAAATGGGCTAATGCACATTAATGCCCACATGTAGACACACCCACTCATTCCTAAGAACTGTCTTAGGGCAGAGGGTTTGGTATTCTTTTACAGGTGAAGTTGAGTGAATTCACAGGCATATTAGAAAATTCTAGATAGTTGTAGCTGTAGTAAGAAAGAAAACATAGATACATGTGATAAAGACTAATGCAAAACATTTCTCAGGGTACATGCAGTTGTCATATTTAGATTGACCTAACTAGGGTTAGGTTGCTCTAAATGCCCATTTGTACAGACATTTGGAGGGGTTTAAATTGGGCCAAAAATGGCAGGCCTGAGCTACGTTAGTTCACCTGAGTAGGTGAAATAACTTAGATCAGGAATGGGTTAACCTTATCCAGTGAACATCTGCACAGGTTCAGAGCACAGACTTGGGGCTAGGAAAGCCCAGCGTCTCACCCCAGCCCCATAGCTGTGCTCTTCCTACTCTCCCAACCCTAACCGAGCTATTTTTAGTGCCCCAAATTCCCCAACCCCAGACCAACCAACTGACTCCAGACCCCTGCCTGCCCATCCTTCCCCTACCCCAAGTTACTTACATTGGGTTCCTACTGTGGCTTCCAGCACCAGCAAATCTTTGTACATGCTGTTCCCATCTACAGTGCTGCAGCTTAAAGTAAGCCATATGACTGTAACTAGGTGCAGTGAACATTTGTGCATACCCTAAGGCAGTAAGATATGTCTTAGAGAGACCTGCAGAGATTTCTAGCATGCCCAGTTACATAGCTGGTTCTGGCTTTCCAGGTCTCCTTTCTCTCTTGCCAGATGACTACTTTTCCCACTGCCCAGCAAAAAGCCACTCCTTAATGTCATCAGGGATTCCAGAGTTTTTTCCCCTCTACCCCTTCTCCTAAATGTGCAGAGGTTCCAAAGTGAAACAGCCGGCAAAATTTTGCACAGACCTAATGAAGAGTACCTCATCAGCAGGGGGAGCAGAGAGGAGAGGAAGAGTGCCACAATTTGACACTGGAACGTTTGACCCTGCATCTGTTAAAGGGTTTATATCTTCAGACTCACTGTGTGTCCCGGGCTCTGTCCTGGAATATTTTGGGGGTTTTGGGACAAATAAATGCAATCTGGAAACCTTCCAGTGTCAAATTGTGGCACTCTTCCTCTCCTCTCTGCTCCCCCTGCTGATGAGGTACTCTTCATTAGGTCTGTGCAAAATTTTGCCGGCTGTTTTGTTCTGACATTGTTTTGACTTGTTTTGAACTCGAAACAGTGAAATTG
>NW_017728906.1:149341526-149351661 GCF_001723895.1 Crocodylus porosus | reverse complement strand
AAGTGGTTTGTAAATTCAAACAAGCACTGAACCTTGCTAACCTCATCACCAGAAGCCAACTTCCTACAGCCCAAAACACACTGAATGGATCCAGGCCATGCCATGACAAGACACACAAAACCTGCCCAGAATATCTCCAGTATGGAGCGATCTTCACCGTGCAATACATATCTCCATCAGGGCACCAAGTGACCTGATGGAAAATATGTGGAGACACCAAGCAACAACTGCACACCAGAATGAGTACACCCCAAAAATCTATCAAAGACAAGAACAGACACCACCTGTCTCTAATCTCTCAGGCCTGATTCTCAAAGGGAATTTACAAACCACTTTTCACAGACGAGCCTCTGAACTGCACTTCATCAACCCCCTAGATACAGAAACTCATGGACTCAGTATAAACATTGGAATTCTGACACACTACAACCTGCCGGACATCCGACTCCCCAGGTACCTCTCCACTCTTACCTGTGCTGCTACATCCCCTTGCCCTGTCACCCCAGCTTGTCCCTCACCTCCTGATGCCTTCATTTCCATTTTCACTGACTGTCTTTCTTGCCTGCATTGTATGCCAGCCTCTGGCTTCTTTACTATTCCTTCCATCCAGAAAGAGCATACACACCAACTGCAGGTGTTTCCTCAGCCTGATGAAGCGTTTTTCAACCCAAAACCTTGCTAAGATATATCTCTGTAACTATTCAGTTGGTCTGCTAAAAGATACCAGACTAGATTGACCTAAAGAAACTTGCCTGCCAGTGCCATGTCTTTAGACCAACACCCCTAGCACCTGTCCCCGGTCAGCTGACCAGAAGGACACAGGGCCCTGGGCACATCTAACCCCAGGGCTGGGGCTGGCAGGGAGAGTTCTCTGGCAGCTGCTGGAGAAGAAGCTCCTTCAGGGAAGGAAGGAAAGGCTCTAGTCTGTGACAGTTTGGCTGCCTGAGATGCTGCTGGTGCTACTGTGATGCTCACTAAGTTATTACTTGTTGTTATTTAAACTGATGAACCGGACTGAGGCTATAGGGGAGGAAGAAGCCTCATTGGGGCACAATCACATGTCATGAGTTTTGCTTGTCAGCAACTTGAGTTGCAGTTTCCCAGAAATCCCTGCACCTATATCCCTGTAACCTGGCAGGTTTCATGGCTTCAGCAAGGGCTACCACGCTTGCAGTTTTTACCCTGCTGTGCCTTAACACACACACGTGACATGAGTTTTGCTTGTCAGCAGCTTGAGGTGCAGTTTCCCAGAAACCCCTGCACCTATCTCCTTGAAGCGTAGCAGGCTTCATGGCCTCAGCAGGGGCTACCAAGCCTGCTGCTTGCATCCAAATCTGCCCCAAAATGACAAAGTTATAGGCAGTTCTGTGCTTCCCCATTATAGCCTATGAGCAAAATGTCTAAAAAGCATCAAAACAGCAAACAAGTTTCATCAAAACAAAACAGAACAGTGCTTTTGAAATTAAACAAAACTCAAAACAAAACACCGGCCCATTGAAACAGTGAAGTGGAAGTCAAAACAAAACAGTGCTGTTTTGCACAGCCCTACTCTGCACAGGGCATCTCTTTGAACTCAAATCTGCAATACTGTCCCTGTAATCACTGGTCCCAGAACCAAAATAATTTTTATGCTTTTAGATCCCTTACTCCTGAAATATCTGGGTGCCAGTATCCCAGCTCCCAGTGTTAATTGGCTGGTTTGCCAGCAGTGAAATATCTCAGAACATGTCTATACCTTGTCTGAACATGCAACTGCTGTGAGAATACAACCTGCCTATGCACTGGATCCTGCTTAGTGCGTTCCATATCCCAACAGAGCCACCATCCAAGCAGCCCTGGGTGTGTACAAATAAGCATGCCTGAGCCTGGGAATGGTTCTGGGTGCATCCCATATGCATATCAAGTAGTAATAATATCGCACTTGCTTAGATGAGCATGAGTGAGTTGATAGGGCCTGTTTTCATGATGGCATTCCCAAATACTGTCAAGGGCATTGGAGACAACAGTGAACCCCACACACCGAATGTCCCACTCATAGGCTCAGTTAAATTCTGAGGTGACCATGGGGTATTATTCTTCCATTTTCACCAACAGGTCCTGCTCTAATACGCAGCAATCTGGGCCAGTTTTATGAGCACAGATAGCTTAGCAATCCATTGTCACTTAATATATAAAGAAGGAAGACAAACACCAATTAAAACAAGAATATAGAATGGGTAGAACTATGGCTAAGCAATATGGTAACATACATAAATTAGGTTAGCCCAAACCAACTTTTACCCTTTTTGCTTTTTAAGCCTCCCATCTCTGGGGCTTACATGCCTTTATTTTTTGTTTTGTTTTGTTTCTTTTAACCAAAATCAAGTGTTTTGGCTTTTCCTGGACATGGAATCCTGTCCTTGCTTAAGCCAGTGGGAATTTTGCCAATGACTTCACTGGGGCCATGTTTTCACTACCATGGCCCATAAATCTAACATAGTAAATTGAGTACCACCATTTGGTCTTTAAAAGTCACGAGAGAGAGAGGCTCAAGTTCATGGCAAGTGCAGTTAATTTGGCATGTAGTATATAAAGACTTGGAACAATTTGCTATTTGTTAGGAAGGCCAGATGTTTAACAGCAAACATGCTTCCAAAACAAGATATTTCAAAAGATAACATTTTGGGTGTTCAGGTCTAATGGAAAATGTATCTATTACTTATGTGCCTAAGAGGATGCTGGGAAATTCCAAATAAGTGGCCCCCAGATACCCTGAAATAATCATCTCTTTTGTCCCTTCACCCAAAATATGCTGAAAAATGCTATGTTAATAATCAAACATGACATTATTAATCAAAATATAAAGAGTGGAAGAGTTAGAAATGTGGTAAATTATAGTAACATAACTTGATTGCGATATTATAGATGTTATTTATATTATGTAGTATTAAAGTTCTATTTTAATCTGTTATGATTCTGTTCAGTTACTGCATTTGAATTAAAAAGACAATTTCAGTTGCTTCAAAAACTAAAGTAGATAAAAATTATATTAAGCACTAGTATAACTGTCAAAGTGAATAAAAATGAATATTAAATCCTATAAAAACTAATCAAGTTGCGTACCGCCTATCTCTGTGTTTACCATCTTGAAGCTGCGCTTAATAATTTGGTAGCCACATAAAGTCACAGTGTACTTAAAGCCATTCGATTGAAATGTAAATTAATTTTGGGAACTGATCTTCCAAATATTTACATACATATTTGTTTAACTCGAAGTATGGGAGTAGTCCTCTTGAAGTCAATAACATTTCTTATGAGTTTTTGAAGTTAAAAACATTTCAAGTTTTTACTGTGTTATAACTTTAAACTATGAGCTAAAGAAGGCTAAAATAATAGTTTTTGGTATGTTGTATTGTAGGTGGTACAATGGATTACTCTGGGCCCTTATACAGTGTCAATATTAAATGCCAGTTACCATGAACCTTTTAAACTAAAATCTGTTACCTGATAGAACACCTTCTCTGAATCATTCTCTCTCATGTTTTTGTACCATATACCTCTAACACAGCTGAAATTTGTCTTGTGAAATGTTTTCATACATCACATACACAAGGTAACATGTTGTCCATGGACCTCTAGTGGTCTTCTAAGCCATGGTAAGTTTTCCACAGTGGTTTTATAACCCTAGAAGTTTATTTTTGTGTATATTGCTTTTACAGAATTTGGACTTAAAACTTTGATAATAGGGTTGTATGGAGGTGCATGAGAAATGGAGTTAGCAGTGTTCTAGCAGCGTTTTTTACCAAAAAGTTTGGGAACCACTCTGTAGAAAGTTCAAGGAAGACTGGTAACATCCAAGGTGTTTTTTGTGAATAGAACCAATAGACTTGTTTTGTACTAGTTTAACTCTACTGCCAGTGGTGGAGTTGTCCCTGATTTTGGTCCGGATTCTGCAATTTATTCTGAAAACAATGGAATTTTACACCATTTCAGTTGATAGAACTTCATGGAGGGCAAGGTAACCATGCTGCAGGAGCTGAACCTCAGATTGATATAACTTTGGCTCTAGAGGTCTCTCCCATGGATGGGTTTGTGATACAGAATCTCTCATAGCAGCTGCAGGGTTTGGTACAAGGGCAGAGGGGAGTCAGGCTTGGTGATATAGGAAGCTGTCCCAGGGCAACCTCAGTCTGGGGTGTGTGACTGTACACTGAGGAGAAACTCAGGGCTCCTGGGATCCCCTGCGGACAGGTTTATGACATTATCATCTTACTAAAGTATGTTGATTTATTACAATGTGGTATAGAGCCTGAACTAGAACATTAAATAAAACCCCAACTTTTTATTTAGCAAATATAAAGAGTTGATTATCGTTCCATAATGGAACCACTGTTGGTAGAAGGCTATGGCAGATGTACAAAATGTGGGAAATGTCAGGAAAACAACTGAAGCATATCAGCATGTTGGAATATGCTGGTCTCATTCTCACATTGGTGTAAATGAATAAACCTTTAGACATCAGCAAAATTACACCAATGCAAAACTCACTTGTGTAAAGGGAAGATAATCAGGACCATTGTCACTGCTTAAGAGTAGGTTCATAATGTTGCTGACAGCTAAGGTAGCTGATCTGTTTCCTCAGGTTAGGAAGAACTTGGTGGCCTGACCAAGTCACTTTAAGACACAATTTGTTCTTTAACATTAATTTTGGGCAAAGCATTAAACATAATCCCTTTTCTACCCATTTTGAGCTATGATTCTCAAAGTCTCCTCTTCTCCAATCCCCAGTTTCAAGAACTGGACAAGGAACCCTTTCTCTTTGCCCTTCATAGTGAACACCTCACAGTGAGGCCTGCTGATTGAAGAGAAATGCCTGGTCCTACGTATCTTAGTTGTTAAAATAACAGGCCACTGTGACAGGGGCAAATCCTTCAGCTCCTATACAATGCTTACTATGACAATATTTCTATTAACGACAGAAAAAGCTTACAGAGATTCACCAGGAAGTAAGGATTGTAGAATAGGTCTCAGAGCTAATAAAAGCATTTTTAATTGCCATCAAACAGGAGACTGCGGGAATTTTAAAAGTAGGAAGACTAGAGGAAAAACCTCCACCAGAATTCAGTACATCAGTTGGTTGCTGATCCCTGTTATGCCTGGCAGACTGGAAAATAGAAGTAGAATAATCCCCAGGCCACAGAAAATTTTAATTCCCATCTTCCCCAAAAGGGAAACTGCTGCAGATACCACTCTAGCTATTTTAATTTGAAATATGAAAATGCACTGCCAAAATGCACCAAAATGTAGAATCTGATCATATAAATCCAGTACCTTGGAGCCTAGCCCAGACCCTTCTGACTTTGCTATTTTCCTCTGCAGTTACAAGATTTAGCAGTTACAACGTTAAAAATCCAGGTATAGTCTTTTTTTTGGTAGTGGCATTAGTCAAATCAATCACTTGTGTGAGCAACTATTTTAAAAGGGGCAAGAGGACTAAGAGCACCAGGAAAAACATCATCACAATTAGCTTCAGAGAATATATTCTTGGCTTTTAAAGTGATTATTATTTTTCTAATTTATGGAGTTTTTTTGTGAGACAATAAGACTGCCTTCAATTCTTGGCATTGCTCTTTAGAATCAGCACAGAACCCTAGCAATTAACTGGGAGTTCTCAGACCATGCCAATGGGATGACATTCTTGTCTATGTATTTCAATCGTTCAACCCCTGAGAGAAAGGAAAGCTTTAAGTAAAGAATAGAAAGCACTCTAAAGATAATAATTAACCAAAATAGAATAGAATCATTACTGGTTCAGCTTCAGTGAGCTCCAAGGGCCTGTTCTGCACAGAGAAGTTAAAAAGTATCTGATCCAAAAGGTGACTGCTTAAAGTCGTCACACTCCACTTTGTTTAATTCACAGCTAGTTGGCCTTAGGCCATTAACATTAGGAGTTTACAATGAGAAGATTATAGCTTTATCTTGCTGCACAGTGTATAATTCACAGTAATGGTACTGTCCAGTGAGCTGAGAATGCCAGAAAACCCTGATTTCCCAAACCTTCAGTAACCGACTCTGTGGCCAACTCTAAAGTTTATATCAAAACCTCATTTTGTTTTCATAAGACTGTGATTTCAGACTTCTTCCAAAGCCCTTTGGGGACAATGGACAATTCCCGTTGACTCCTCAGCTTGGGACCAGAACCTAATGAAAGTTTTGGTTTGCTTTCACTACACTCATAAATTGGGATTAACTTCCCTATATATGCTGAATAGTTTCCTCACCAAAAGGAGACCCATTAGAATTCTTCTTTGTAGTATCAATAAGTCATTGGCCACTGTGGGTTAATTTCATAAAACAAATAGCATGTCATGAAAACGCACTTGGAGAACTTCCGTTAAAAGAGCTTCAGCTCAGGACCAGCCCACGTCCCATCCTCAGGACCGGTGGACTGGTGGCAATGCAGGGTAGGTGGGACAACCATATAGCTTGAGATCAATGGATAAGGGGAACTTTAAGAGATCACAGACTCTAGAGGCAGAAGCTGCTGTACTTCCATGCTATTTATAATCCTTCTCTACCCTGGGAACACCTCTGACACAGTTTCCTTGCTGGCAGTAACTCCCTGACCCTATCTGATGGGGCCCACAGGGCAGTGGCAGAGTTATTTCTACTTTCAGCAATATTAGCTGTCATAGCTATTAGCCAGCTAAGGTTGTTCTTCTCGTCTTCCCACTCTCCCATCTGCTAACCCATGGCCCTTTATTTGTACTCCTTGACATGTAGAGACTTAGTAAAGTGTGGAGGTGGGTTGAGCACAAGGTGCTGCCTTACTGCTCTGCGCAGTTTCCCCAAACCTATTTACTTGTGGTTAACAGGCTTTGCTCCCTACGCATTGCAGCACACAGACATTCGTAGGGTCCATAATAAAGCAGTAAAAGTTCATGCAAGTAGTGGTTTGTATAGTTGCACAGCCCATTTTGGGTCTTCAAGAAGCAGTTAATCACAGTCTGAGGAGACACATTGATAATGATGCCTGTGAGACTGCTGTCATCACCTTCCTATCTGGCAAAGGATTTGGAAAGTCTTGCGAAGGAGCTGTAAGTGCAGGATCCTGGGGGTGGAAATCACATTAAAATCTTTCTAAATAGGCAGTGTTTCACTTTTAAAAATGTTTGAAATGAATATTTTTGGTGGCAAAAGGAGGGCAAACAAGCGTGCACAAGTGTTTATTAAATAAAACAAGGTTTTAAAAGCCATATTATTGTTCTAGAACACAATGGTCTTTGCTGTTTTTGTTAGTAAGTGCCACTGTGATTTAAAGCTGCTGACAGCACCAGACGCTTACAATGAAATCATCTCTCTTTCTTCTCTGTACAGTTCAGGCAGACACTCATTTGTATGTATGGGTTCAGCCTGTCTGCTGCGTCTGGCCAAAGAGACAGATACTAATGGCATATGTTAATTACAATCCAACAACTTCCTTTCATTTGGGTGTTTATTAACATTCTCACTCCTGCCCATAGAACCAGCTGGCATGGGCTGCTTGGACTGTTTTGGGTCACATGTTATTTTCAATCTGGGTTCATGATGTACAACAGATTACTTCTGTCATTCAGCCAATGAATTTTACTTCCATCTGATAGGTTAGGATTTTGTTTTGTATGTTAGACAGAGGATGAAATTGAAGTGGTAACTTGGAAACAGTTTTCATGCTATTGTTGTCAATCTACTGAATCATTCCAGATGCATTTCTGTAGTGAAATACAGAATTCTGCACAAACATGTGTTAAATAATAGATACAAAAAGGCTGGAAAACAGCTTAAATGATTTGTACTTTAGTGAAACCATAAACTATGAAAGGTAACTGCTGAGTGAGGGAGTGCAGTCAGACAGGTCTTATAACAGGAATATAGGAACTGCCATACTAATTGGATCACAGATCTTGTACTGGATCACACCCCAATAGCAAGCAAAACCAGCTGTTTCAAAGGAAACCCACAGGTGACACCTATGAAATGATTGCTCATTGTTAAAGCTTCTTTCTAATTCTCTCAGTTAACAGTTTTGCCCTCAGAAACATGAAGTGTGTATTTCTTATTTATTTTAAAATAATATTTCTAATGAAAAGTGTATTCTCATTACTATATGAACAGCTAATTCTTTCTTTAACCTACTAAAGCTAAATATGCACTATGCATAAAAAACCCTTCCCCCTATCAAATTTGAATTTGTGGTACTTCTGTTTAATGAAATATTAGTATTTGTACTGGATATTAGTTTATGCAGTGCCTCATGCATCTGACCCCATTGTGCTGGGTGCTGTACAAATACAGAAAAGAGCTTACCACCTAAGGATATGACAAGTGACAGCAAGCATGCACCAACAGATGGGAGAGCACAAGGAAACAATGAGACAGCACTAGTCTGTGATAAGCACCAGTCAATGTCATAGCAAAGCAGCAGCTTAACTGTTGTCATTTTTTTTATAGACATCGTGACAAACAAGGATGTCAAAGAGGGATTTGAAGAACAATGAGGTAGCTTTGTGGATGATTATTGGGAACTCCTCCCAAGAACACTGGGCAGCGTGAGAGAAAGCACGTATGTCACCTTGTCTTTGAAATTTGACTGATTACAATTTTGAATCCTGCACTGCATATGACTACTTCATGTTCCTTTCAGTCTGCATTAGACTGTTTTTCTTCTCTGGGTTTCATGCAGCATAGTGCTGTCCATTGAACCAAAGTTGTTCTGTTCTTTTTGTACATAGAATCTTTCTACCATAGAAACTTATTGAGACCCAGTGACATGGAAAGTTAAGAATTGAATTTTTATTTTTTGTTTTCTGTCTTTTACACAGTTTCTAATCTATGACAGCTTTTAATTTTTTATCTCCAAACTACTAAATGTCTTTAAAAGCATCTCATTAGGAATGTTATTAAAGGGTTTTTAAAGTTCAAATCACATATACCAAGCATTCAGCATTTATTTGCTATTTTCTCAACATTTTCAGAAAATTATAATAGATCATAGAGGTATGATTTTTCCTTACACCAGCTATGGGGCTATGTGTCTCTTTACCCCACCTTATAGCACATTTATGTACTGTAAGTTGTTTCAACCAGTTGAACCAGTTGGTTGGTTCAACCAGTTTTTTTGGTTCTGAAATAAGATGCATTGGGTTGTAATTCTTGAGATTATTCCTAATGCCCTTTTAAAAACTAGGTGTACTGTTTGCTACCCTTCAAGTTTCTGTCATAATATTGTGTCCAAATGTAATGAGATGTCATGTTTTCTTGATAGCTGAGCCAGTTTATTCTACACTCTTCCAGAAAACTTAAAGGTCTTTGTGAATTGTTACTGTTAAATAATTCTATTTGTTCCAGCATCTTGTCTTTTGTCATTCAGTACCTCATCTTGCTGCCCTAAAAAATAGGGGTATGGATCAAAATCTCCTAAACCAATGGGGCCAACCTTTTTGGTAGGTGTGGCACAAATTAACTTCACAGCCTCCCCAAATGCCACTTTGATTCCCTTCCTCTGCCCAGTCTGCTGCACTACTTTCTGCTTCCAACCCTATTTGCTGCTGTGCTGCCTGTCACTTCCCTGATCTGCTATGTCACACACACACACACACACAGGCTGCCCAAGTCACTTGTGCCATGTATGCTGTAGGTTGGCCATCCCTGTCCCAAACAGTGAAACTAATGCAGATTGCTCATTTCATCTCCTTGTAATGTAGGGCTAGGGACAGAAGTTACATATAAACCAGTTTAAGTGATCAGAAACTGGTTTAAATCTGTAACAGAACAGAAGCTAAGTGCACATTAATCAGTTTCAAAATGGCTGAAACTGGTTTAAGATAAATCTGTTTGAATGTAGTATCAGGCTTAACTGAATTGGGTCAAACCAGTTTATGAAACTTCTGTCCCAGACACCTTCCTGGTTCAAGTTAAATTGTAGTCCTCAGCATCCCAGTATGCTTTGCAGCCCTAGGCTAGGCTGTGCCGTCTGCTCCAGAGAGCAGGGCTGGTCCTGCCGCTCTGCTCCCTAGCTGGAGCACTGAGGGCTGGCTGCCAGGGGTTCCAGCTAGGGCGGCCATCACAGAGGACAGCCCAGTTGTCCTCTGTTGATATGAAACCCAATGCCTTTATG
>NW_017728906.1:149326598-149341251 GCF_001723895.1 Crocodylus porosus | reverse complement strand
AGGAAAAAGAAGTGATGAGCAACCCTGCAGAATCCTGCTGTTGTGATTTTGGACTGCAAATCCCAGAGACCTCAGGGGCAGCAGGTAGAGAACACACAGCCCATATTGCCTAGTGCCAGAGAGCTGTGCTCTAGTGCCACCCAGCTTCTGACTTGAGCCACTGCAGGCATGTGGCTGCATTTTCTGAATCAAAGGTAAATGTCTGTTCACTTCTATTTCAATTTAATTTCTGCATCTTAGACTAACCTCTAAAAACTGAACCAATTCAGCTTCAGGCTTTTTGACTATCTGTACTTAGCCCTGGTCAACCAGTCCCATACTCATTTGAGTCTAAAAATTCCCTCTTAAACTTCCTGCTTCTGAGGTGCTTATTTTTTTTCTTTTTATTTGTTATAACATTTGCTATGCTGTTTGCCATTGACTTTGCTAGGCAAAAGAAAGGAGCTCCTTCCCTCTCTTGTCTTGTGTGCTTTAGAACTTTTTTCCTAGAAGCACATCACAGAAACATATAGATAAACATGTGATGGAGCAAAAAACAAACAAATATAAAATCTGAAAAGAAGCTGGAAACCAGAAATTAATAACTGAATCCAGGCTTAATTAAATGGATATTACAAAGGCAGCTGTTTGTTTTTTCAGGAAGAAGCATATGTTTAATTAGGGAGAGCCCTTAAAGGTTGAGGTCTAAACTGGTTGTGCATGTTCTTTAAGGTCCACAAAGAGAGAGCCTGGAAAAGCCATGACTAGGATGAGTAAGCAAGAATGGCAGAGTAAACAAGTCCTTTTCAGTGTCTGCATCCAGTGAAATCCCCACACAATAACTTGTCACAGAATATCAAACACGGTACAGCACTAGTGATGAATGGGAAAGAGGCACTTGATTTACTAGCTTCTATTGAAAATTATTTTGTTTCTCAGTCAAGAGCAAGACATTAGGGCTGTGCAAAGCTTTGGTCACTGATTTGATTTGATTTGATTCAGTGGCAATTTAGCCCAATTCGGTGGTCGAATCTCTGAATCTGAATCGAGTCAGGAGGTCCTTTAATCTCTCCAAATTGAATTGAAACCAATCTGAATCTGAACCAATTTGGAGAGATTCGAAGATTCAGACATAGACACAGCTTTAAATGTTTTTTCTACATACCACAAGGTAGCAGGCAGCTCATGAATGCTGAGATGCTGGGGCACATGGAGTGTCACACAGGAGCATGGGGCGCTCCCCAGCGTGCTTGGAGCAGACTCAGAAGAGCACCAGAAGCACTTCCGGTCCACTTCCGGGTCTGCTGGGGAGCATGCTGGGGGCTCCCCCATGCTCCTCCGGCTCAGTGACTGGTGCCTCTTGGGTCTGGGATGGCACCTGGGAGCCCCTTTGGCTGATCACTGAGCTGGGGAAGGGTGTGGGGGGGCCCCCCCAACGTGTTCCCAGTGGACCCAGAAGTGGACCAGAAGTACTTTTGGGTTTGCTGCCGAGCACACGGGTGGGGGAAACGACACTCCTGTAGGATGCTCCATCTGCCCCAGCATCTTAGCATTCAGAAGCTGTGCCTGGTACTTCAACGTATGTAGAAAAACATTTAAAGCTGTGTCTATGGCCGAATCGCTGGTTCTCTGAATCACTATTTAACCTTCAGATTTGGATTCGGCCGGATCAAATTGGGACAGTGATCTGAATCAATTAATTGACTCACTGTCCCTGAATTGGGCCAAATCCGAATCTGAATTGAATACAGCCCATTTCTCACACCCCTCCAAGACATGTGTAGCAACTTAGTCATACACTGTTCAGACTCTGACCGTAATTATGTTACTGGACTAATGGAAGGTTTTGTATTTCCTTTAATGCAGCTACAGATGAATACAATGATATGAGAACTTTTTTACTCAAAACACCCTCAAAATTGACCATATTTTGATTTCCTATGTAAGCAGAAAATAACACTCTATTGTACATAATATAATCTTGTAAACAGTCTAGTAAAAGCATCCACTGGGCTGGGTCCAGTTGTTCCATGGGATGGATTTGACCATGGGCTGTATGTTGCTGACCCCTGCTCTAAGACATCTAACAGCTAAATTCTCCTTTGCCTACTGGATAGCTAACATGTAGCTGTTAGAAAAGTTTTAACTTGCATAACCAGACTCAGAAAGACATTCTGCCTAGACTTACAGTTTCCCTGTACTTTCAGTAGGGAGCTTTACCCCTGGAGGTACATTCTGCTTTGCCCTCTTAAACCACACAGTACCCCACTTATTCTGTGGGAAGCACTTGGACACCTCCAGAGATAAATCTTTAGTTATGCAGGAAGGACAAGACTCTCCATTAATTTTAGTGAAGAATTTTAATCTCTGCTAAGATGCATCTGTCTGCTCGAAAGCTGGTATCCCCTTACTGCATATGCCACACTTGTCTAATCAGGTTTTGATCTGAGTAGATAGTCATCTACATACATCACAGCAAAAAGCTTGCATTGTAAAAAGCCTGATATTAGAGCACTTTCCTAGAGAGGACATGGGAAGGCTGGATTCTAAGCCCTCAACAGTGCTAAAGGGTTTGAACTCACATATCCTTTGTCCTAGCAGAGTGCCCTAAGCAGCAGACATAAAAATACCTTCCACTCCCCTGCTACTGAAGCTGGCCACCTTGACTGATGAGAGGAAGTGCTGTGTGGCCTGAAGGACAGAAAGGAGGGCACCACCTGGCTATGAGGGAGCCCTGGTGTTTGCTCCCAGTGCCCACGGCTGTTTACAGGTGACATAAATGCCCCCAAATTGTCATGCATCTTAGGAGTTTAGTGAAATTCTGCACTCAGTGATAATTGCACAGCTTTAAGGTATCTCATTTACTAAGTACAATCCTATTCTACCCTGCTCAAGTCACTGGAACAGTGTTGTACTGTAATGCCTCTTCATCTTAGCCTTATGTGCCACAGCCACAAGAGGAAGGAGTCACCCAGCCTTGCGTAGCACAACCCATCCTTTTTGGGAAAGTTTTCTGCTCAGTGGGATCCAGCATCAGGTATGGCTTGCTCTCCATGCCTAACTTCAGGAGGAGGGATGGAGGGTGCCCTCAACTGTGCTTGGCTCAAAGCTTGTAAATAAAGCACCTTCCTGGAAAGTGGGAGATGTGGATTCAAACCCTCTCAGGCTGTAAGTAGATTAGGACCCTGATACCCCACTTCCCAGACAAGTACTAGAGCACTGGGTGAAAGGCCAATGGATGGGTCATTGTCTTCTTCTGGGAAGAATAGGATTCCGGGATGATGAAGATACGTAATATGAAGTTCTGAGTGACAGGAGAGCTCCCTGCTCAGTGCTTATCTGCAAAAGGCTTTCCATTGCCACAATGGGAGAGTTGAGTGCCACTACATCAATAGGGAGCACAGATGGAACTAGGATTTTGACAAGGGAGGTGCAGATACTATGGTGCCTCATCACAGGTAACACTATATTTTCTCTAGGTAAAAAGAACTCAGAAGCTTTAGTAATATACTAGGGTCTGAGGGCTCTACTGTTCAGTTCAAAGCAAAAACAAATATAACTTCATTGGCATGTGCATTCATTTGCTCTATCATGTATTATGTATTACAACATAACAAACTAGGCAAAAAAAAATCCATAGATATTGTTTCTTCTGTTCTGTTGTCATTAGAATTTAATGTACATCTTGTTCAGCTACATTAAAAAAAAATCTGACCTTCTTGAGAATCTTGACAATTCATCCAGTGCTTCACTGAAAGTTATTTTCACAACTGAGTTGATGTTCACCTGAATTAATATTTTAGCTGAAGTTAAAAACAGTCTGCAGGGCTGTGAAATAGGAACTACATTAAGAGGATCAACTAAAAGACAGAAGAATTGCAGAAAAAGTTAGCTTAATTAGTGGAACATCAAGACCATTAAAAAAGGCTGGAGGGTTGTTAAGACCTGTGGAATAAAGAATTTAGAAGAAATTGGGTAGATTAGAATGAACCATGATTCAAGGGCCGTTCTCACTGCTGCCTGAATAGAAATGCTGCTCCCGGTGTCAGGCAGTAGGTTTTAAACTTCAGGTGGAGAAGGAATGAAAGTGGGGGTATGACTCACCACTGCACCTCCCTTGGATCTGCCCCTGTGGGAGGCATGCAAAGCTGCCCGTGGAAGAGCTGTGTACCTCCCTGGGTGGAACAGGATCACCCTCCAAAACATACACAAACATTTCTGTAGCAAGTAGCCATTGCTACTTAGACAGCCAAGAGATGGTATGGGATCTGAGTCCTAAATTTTAATGAAGGCTTTGAGGATTTGTATTTGTACTTGCAACCACCACAAGTGCAAGGGGATCATGTGGATTGTATGTACAAATAGTTACATTTTTAGGCTTGGTGACTCTCAAACTTTGTAATATGCTGTGCAGATATTGGCTCCCAAACCCATAATGACTTTTATTGCTCTCAAGTTGAAAGCACGATCAAAACTTGAGAAGGAGAAGATACAGATTATCTTCTGGACCTCCTTGCTAATTCAGGATAGTTTTCTGGTCTAGGCCACGTACAGACATTTAGAAAGCTTGAGACAGAAGCTGTCTAAGTTTCCTGTGTTAAGCCACCAGAGTTAGGTCAGGAGCAAACAGAACAGATGTATGCCCCTGGTGGGTGGTTAGGGAGGAGTTCAGGCTGCCTACAGTGGCTGAGGCCAGCAGGTTGGGGTGCTCCCACACACCTTCCAGCTTGATACCTCTGCTCCCCCACCTCCCTGACAGCTGGCCACTGGCAGAAGGATGGGGCTGGCTTCTAGCCAGCCCAGCCAGGTGTTTGGGTGAGGAGCAGAGGCCCCTACCACATGGCTCCTCACCCAGATGTGCTAGCTGAGGTCTAAGGTGGCTGTCAATGGGTTGGGGGGGGTGGGACAAGAGTGGGATGGGACAGGGGATGCATCCAAAACACCAGTGACCCCAAGACACCAGTGGCCTGGAACTGCCCATTCTCCTAACCTGACATGGCCTGTTGGGCAGATCCACCATGTGCTGGTGAGGGCAGGACATTGCGGGTATCCAAGCCCAGTTGCAGCAACACATGCCCCTGAGACATGCCAAGTAGGGCCCAGTGGTGCGTCCAGATCTGGCAGAGGCACCAGGACAGGGGTAGGCATGGCTAGGAAGCACAGCAGGGTGGGGGCATGCAGGGCTGGGTCTGTCACAAACGCATACCTCCAGGGGTGGGGCTGGGCAGGGGCAAAGCAATGGGACCTGGCTGCAAGGATGCTGAGCCACTCCTTGCAGACAGTGCTCCAGTGCTGCCCACCTGGTGGTACTGCCCAGGCAGCTGGATCTTCCCTGCCCTGCTCCTGCCTGCACCTGTCAGTCCAGCTGGGCAGGGTGGGGGGAGGCGCTGCATGGCAGGGGACCCCCCCCCTCATTGCTGATAGCTGGCAGGGAGGCAGTAGCGGGGGAGAGGGGAGGAAGCCCCTGCTGTGTGGCACCCCTTGCTGTGCTGGCTTGGATCTAGGTTGACCTGTTAGCAGGGTGGTGGGGGAGCAGGACAAAGGGACAGAGGCTGCATCCAAGACACCACTGATATCCATGGCTTGGCTCTGATGGCCCAGGGGGAAAACCAGCCCAATGCTCAGCCCCAGTGGACAAGTACAGGCCACGGCTAGCCTGCCCACCCTGTGAATGGGGGGGGGGAGGGGACAGAGACAGGAGACTAGTGGGGCCCACAAAGCATCCTGGGATGCCAGAGGACAGCAACCTAAATTGAGTCAGAAGGGGATCTGGTGCAGATAGACCAGTTTAACCTAAACTGATTAAATCTGATACTACATTCTTCCAGGCTTATCTTAGACCAGGTTCTGCCATTTTTAAACTGGTCTACGTGTACTGAACTTCTGTCCTGTTGCAGGCTTAGACCAATTTCTGATCTGTTTTACTGCTTTATGTGTAATGCCTGTACATAGCCACAGAATGTTTCAACCTAACTGTATGTGACCTAAGCAAGGGGTTCCCAAAACTTCTGTGTTGGAAAATGTTGATATTTAACCCGTGTCCTCCTTTGCTTCTATTATTCATAGATCACACTATATGATTCCTTTCCTATCTTTGATTGTGCATATTTTTTCATATATAATACATACTGTCCCCCCTCTAACAGGTACTGTAAATCATAGTACATACTATAGATGTAAAATATGGTAAGAGCAGTTTCTGCAGGTTATAGGCAAAAATTAAAATAAAATCTGCACACAACTCACAGAACAATGAACAGGGACTGCTCCTTAGCTAGTGCTACTCAGTTACTTAGTGCAAGGAAAGATGATTTGTATTTCATTTGCCTTTCAAAAACAAGGTATGTATTATATTTTGGGACACATTGTATGTGAGGAAATATGATATTTTGTTGTTTGCTTTGCTAGCCTCTGCTTAGCTGCAAATACGAGTGATTTCTTAAAATCTGAACTGAGGACTCTCGCTTGTTGGATGCAGTAAGGTTCCATCTTGCCCCCCACCTTGTTCAACATTTATTGACATCTCTTAAAGCTATAAATCTATGATATGTTGGTCAGACTGATAAAGAGATATAAGGTGATTAATCTTTAATATGCAGGTGATACCTATCTACACCTCAGCTGAGCATGCTTAATTCATGAGCCAGTGACTGCAACACCTTGGAGCATGGATAACCAGGTTAACCAGGCTCAAGCTAGATAAGAGAGACAATGATGGTAGATTAGAAGAAGCCTTAAAAGAATTGACAAGCATTGTATTCTTGTCTCTGCCTCAGGGAATGCTTTTGAAGAGGCAGATGTGATCATTTCCCTCCAGTGGAGCCTGGCCATATTTATCCATCTCTATCTCACCCTGATTTTTGCACAGGTCATTGAGACCCAAGAAAAAAAATGCAGTTTACACAATGTGCTACAGGCTGTTTGCTCAAAAGTGTTTCTCCTCAGAAGTCTGTTACCTGAGTGTTTAGGAATTGTGCTGGTTCCCTTTGCGGTTGATTTCAGTGCAGAATTTAACATATTGGTTTTAGTTTCTCTAAATGGTTTGGCTGCCAGTTACCCAGGGGACTAAAATACTTCTTTCTTACCTTCCAGGCTAGAGGAGAGATCAGCAGAGACACTTCTGTTACTGTTCCCTTGATATTGAAGAGAACGAACTGGTAGGACATTTTCCAGGAGAATGCCTGGACTCTGTAACTAAACTCCTTTCTTGCTTTGCCAGAGCCTGTATTGTAAACCTTCTAGTCAAATGGGCTTTTTCCCCCAGCACCTGAGTGCTTTGATGGGAGACCATTTAAAGTGTTTTGAGAAGTCTTTGGCAGGCTAGCTGGCTAATTGTTCCAAAGCAAGGGAGCAGCCTCAGTTGTAAAAGACTCAAACTTATACTGGCATTGTAATTATTTTGGACATGTATCCAAGGTAAGTGTGCTACACCAGAGCAGCAGTGGAACCCACACAAGCACTGCCTGGTGCTGCATGGGCTGTCTTTCCAAACAGAAACAGTGTAGTTTTGCTAGTATGGTACTACAGGTGGGCTAATAGAAGAAGGCACACACACACATTTTCAAGTTTTTCTATAGGTCTTCAGATGTAAATGCACATGACCCTTGTTCCCTTCCCTGGGACCCATGCACACACATTTAAAGGCAGGCACAACACAGGACCCTGACAGAAGTGACATTTATCATGTGATTGGCCCCCTGAAAATCACTCTACAGTGGCCAATCATCTGACAAATGAACCCTCATTTAATGAAGAATCAGATGAAGGCACTCCAAAGTGGAGCACCTTAAGTAACTTCTGCCAATCCATGAACGCAGTCAGGGTTGGGTTGATGCAGTGCAGCCCAGTATGCCCTTGGTGCTGTCTGCAGGAAAGCAAATGCCTGTTGGGTTGGGGGGTGGGGGGTATCTCTAACTCATGGCACTTTCTGAAGGGTAGTCTGTGACCTCCTCTGCTGATGACAGTCTTTAACTCCGGGGGGATCTGTTTTTCTGTAACTATGCAGACATTACTCATATTCATGCTACGAGCAGTTATGTGTGGAAATTCAGGGGAGAATATAACCCCAAACCAATTTCATAAAAGAAAAGCCTGACTACAAGACCAAGTCACAGCTTGTTATTTTGTTAAGCTGTATCAAAAATCCAGCATGTGTGTTAATTCTCAAGATATAACACATCCACAAGTGCTGAAATTTGGGCACAGAAGTAGTCAAAGCAACTCTAAGTTCTTCCAATGCAGTAGGGTAAAAAAAAACCAACCACCTGATTTTGTTGTTTTTTCCCCCAACAACCCTAGGTAGTCCAAAGTATCCTTGTAAATTATGCTGTCAAGCAGTGTAATGCAAATATCAGCAAGGTTTTTATCTAGTCAAATGCTTGTAATTCTTTGCAAGGCATTGTAACTCTGGCAAAGCTGTACTCATTGAACAGAAAGACCTGAGCCAATAAGCCATCCAAGAATGAGACACCTGGAGGTGTCAGTGGGTTCCTGAGCACAGATCCTTTAGGGCAGGGGTAGCTAACCTGAACACGTGACACAAGAGACACAGGCAGGCTCTGTGTGTGGCACGTGGCAGATCAGGGAGAGGACAGGCAGCACAGTGGCAGGTAGGGCAGGGAACAGAAAGGAGAACAATAGATTGGGCAAAGGAAGGGGCTCATTCGTGGCCCACCTAGCAAAAAGGTTGGCCCAACTGCTTTAAGGGACTGGACTTTTAACTGTTTTTATAGTTAATGTAAAAAATAATCATATTATAATTTGTTCATACAAACAGGAATATTTACAGTTGGGAAAAAGTTAAAAAACTGATCCAAATCTGTCACCTTTGAGTTGTTAGTTTTGCTTCAGTATTTTGCCCTTCACCTAGTCCTTTAACTCCTTTTAACAAACATGATCTGCTAGCTGCTTGTATTTCTCCCCAAGGCAGTTTACTCTGTATTTGCATTTCTTCTATTTAAAACAAATCATCTTGCATTCCTTTAGGCTCCACCCTGCCTAAACTAACTTTTAAATTCTTGACTCCTTCTACTAAGTGGCATTAGCTTTCTGTCACATTGACTCTCCCGTCTCACTCCAGCTCTTATCTGAAAACATTCTTGTTTCATCAGTTTAATTTCTCTCTACCACTACTCTTGTCTTTAACAGTATTATTGGGTAGATGAATCATTCTGAGATATAATTTGCATAAGAAAGAAAATGGTATTGCAATTTTCATAGCCTTGTAGAAATGTTGGCTGAGAACAATAAATGTCTGGGATGGTTTAGACATGGAGGAGTCCTATTTTGAGCAGTGGCTTAGACTAGATGACCTCCTGACACCCTTTCCCGCCAGCCCTATTTGGTAAATTTCACTAAGATCCCATTTCATTTGCTTGTTCTTCGAAGAATATCAAGTTAGTTTCTTTTACCTTTCTGGAAAGCTAATAGCCTCAAATCCTTGTACTATAATACAGATATGTCTGCACTGTGTCCCCACTGCAGCTGCTCTTAAGCACACCCAGCACCACTCCCCCTTGGATGAACCAAACCTAGAAACATGGTGCTGAAGCTGATTAGAGCATTCCCCTGTCACTGCTCTTAAGCTCACTGGAGTGAGGCAGTGTGGGAAGGCAAGGCATGCTTGCGAGTGGGCTGGGATGCAGTGTAGACAGGCCCTAGCTGAACTCTGCTAAACCTTTGACCTGTCCTTTCACCCTTTACTTTTATTTGTCTGAATGGATAAAATAAGTCAAGGTTACCATGCCATGCTCTAGACCAGGGGAGGCAACATTTTTTGGCTGGAGTCCCAAAAAACACCACAGTGCCTACCTCGGAAGGTGCCCGAGTGCTGGCATGGCAGAAAAACAAAATGAGGGCAAGGGGTACATGGCAGGATGCCCTGCTTGTGCCCCTTGCCCCCCACCCAAAGCTTCTGTCCCCAGCCCAGGCTCTGTGGCTGCCAGCAGCTACCCTGGCTCTGGGTAGCTGCTGGAGCCTGGGCTGCTCCCAGCAGGGCTTGCAGCATCCCAGCTACCTGCAACTCCATTTGCCTTACTGGAGGAGTTTCCACTTGTATCAGGGCTCAATTTGACTTTGTAAGTTTGACCTCTAAAGGGCTTTTTTAAAAACCAAAAGATCTGATGAGAATATATGAGTAACTATGCCATAGATAAGAATGTGGTGACTTTGTAACTCCAAGTAACCCCATACCAACTACATTAGTCTTTTGTGATTAGTTCCAGAGATGTGCCTCTTAAAATAAATTGAACCCCAGTCTGGCTGATGTTTACTTTTCACTACAGGTCAATTACAATAACTAACTCACTTACCGATAATGACATTTCTCTGTTAACTAGAACAACAATCACTAGAAATGAGGTTTAGTCTAAAATTACTTTAAAACCTATGCCTCAGTCACATGTCTGAATAGCAGGTGCCTGATCATATCTGTAGCATAAAGGTCACAGAGAAATCCATTCCAGAATCTTCCAGGTAGAAATGGAGCTTATGTATCAATTTCATTATATATACAATATAATCAAAATGAAAAAATAGCCTCTATGGTCTCTTTTGCAGGGAAGAAGACAAGGTAAAAAGGAGAAGGCCATGGTGACAGTGGAGAGAGATTTGGCTGCGAGAAACTAGTTTGATATTACAAGACGTGCTACAAATAGTGGTTATGCTCAAAGGAAGAAATGATGATACGCCAGATAGATCCCTTCCGGATGTAATAGTGGTTAGTGATGAGTCAGTGATGAGTCAAGACAAATATGTTCTTTACAGTAAAGGAATAAAATGAGATGAAAGGTAGCCCAGTGGTAGGGACCAAAGTTCCACTTCCATTTGGCACACCTGAGTTCAAATACCTGCCCTGGCTTGGACTTTGTGGCATGTCTATATGTGTGTTTTACTGTGCAGTAAAATGTCACTGTCTACACGTGCGTAGCAATTAGGTTGGTGTAGACTAATTTACTGTGCTGTCAGAGTCCCATTAGACACAAGTCCTTTCCAATGGTTCGGTAAATTATTGTGCTTAAACGCAAGTGTAGTCAGTGACAGAGCTAGCTGGGGCACTAGTAGCTCTGAAGATCCCTTTCAGCCCTTGTACACTCTCATCTGACCCTTAAGATTAAGTCACAAAAAAGCAGTAAGGAGGAGACCTCATCCATCCACTACTTGCATTAAATGTTTTCCAGGAACCTGAGCTAGGTGGATTAGAACTGCAGTTAGGTGCCTAAGTCCACTTATGTGCCTGTAACAGGGAGTGCTGGGCTAGACAGCAGGCAGCCCCCATGCTGAAACACCCTCGTACCTCAGCCAGCTGCTGCACAGCACATGGAGCCCTGTTGGAGCAACCCTGGGCTAGCTGCTCCTATGGGACTTCATGTGCTATAGAGCTCCTGACTGAGGCATGAGCAGCCTCCACGCTGAAGCAACCTCATGGCTCAGCCAGCCCCCCCGCACATGGAGCCCCATCGGAGCAGCCTTGGGCTTGCAGGCTGATCCCTGGGTTCCCTGCCAGCCCAGGATGCTCCCACCAGGCTCCACGTGTTGTGCATGAATAAGAGTTTTTTGCTCCCAGGCTCACATTCAAAGTGTGCCTGGGAGAAAAAAAAAACTCCAGAGCAATTAGCTCCAGAGTTTATTCATGCACATTAATTGCATGTGTTAATGGCACTCTCTGTGTGACTTTGGGTAAGTCTTTTAATTTTCTTGCCTCAATTCCCATCTTCAAAATGAAGGCAAATAGCTCTTCTCTACATTTCTTACAAGGATATTGTGGCCATATATGCTAGATAGAAGAACTGAAGGGTGGGTGATTTCAGTCCTGACCCAAAGGAACAGAAAGCCACATCCCAAACTACTGTCACCATTAAAAGTAGCACTGTCATCTTGGTTGGCAGCCTCAGAAGATACGTGACCCAGAAGAACATGTTCAGGCATTTCACCCAATAAATCCTGATTATTTGAGCTTTGTGCAGATGGAGTGGTTTTCACCCTATCTTCTTATGGCATGTAAGCACTTAAGCTGCATTAAATACTTCAGGTAGAATGATGTAAGCACTTAAGCCACCATAAGATAAGTCTTCTGGCAGCATAAGCACTTAATCCCCTTTAAGTCTGTAAGACTGACTAGCATTTACAGACATTCATTTGAAAATGTGCACCTGCACATGCAATGCACCTGCACACACAGTCCACTTTTCAAAGAACAAGATCTTGGAAGAAGTGAAGGCCTGTACTGTCCTTGTCATGAAACATTTTTCCAGTGTCTAAAACTTTGACTTCCAACTAAATCTTGATGAGCAGTGATGAGTATTAATGGGCCAAGTTTGTAGGAACATACGATATGCTACATATAGTATACCAGATCAGACCTGTTGTCCAATTAGTCTAGGTACCTGCCTCCAGCTCAGGTCAGTGCCAGACACGTCAGAGAAGAGAGCAAGAATCTCAGCACGGAATCATTTGCTTATGGGCAGATGCCCTCTTCAATCATTTGTGAGTGGGTATGTGAAGAACTTTTGTTCAGAATTTAAAAAAATTCTAATACATTTTGGATCACTACAGGCTATGGAAAGACTAATCTGAAAAAGTGATTTTTTTCAGCAAGTTATATGTATGTGAAAACAAGAGCTTGTAATGGAAACTACTTTTGCAACCTTACCTGTAGGGTAAAAGTTCACCTCCGAGCAGCAGTTGGTAAGACTAAAGTTAATGTGCAACTGTAGGGATACTCTGATGATGCAAACACCAAGTGCAAATGTGGAGGAACTTTCAGACTGCAGAACATCTCCTGGCCTGCCCATGTGTGGGGGGACCATACGCCAATGAGAACCTCACTAAGGCTACAGACCAAGCAACAGTAAATGCCCATTTTTATGGTTCAAAATTTGAACATGGTGACAGGACACAAGAAGACCCCGTCAGGAATGCACTCTGTAGAATGCTACAGTAACCTATTAAAATAAACTGTCTATAATGAAGGACTAAACCCTACAAATTACTTACGCCAATAGCTTCCTCCTCATTGAGAGGACTGCTCATTTCCATGAGTAAAGCCTACTCCTGTGAATAAAATGTTGAAGACTCAGGCCTAGATTAACATAGCAATTCCTCAAGATCCACTGACAGGCAGTGGTTTTAGTTTAGGAAAATGTCCAGTCCTAATCAAATCTTGTTCCATTATCTCTTTTGCACTTAATAGTTTGTGAATGGCGTAATACTGATAAAGCTTTTCTGTAATGTTGCATTACTGCGCTTTCTTAATGATA
The DNA here is from genome assembly GCF_001723895.1 of Crocodylus porosus. Lineage (NCBI taxonomy): Eukaryota > Metazoa > Chordata > Crocodylia > Crocodylidae > Crocodylus > Crocodylus porosus. The sequence goes on along the minus strand of NW_017728906.1, from coordinate 149,328,016 downwards.
TAGTTACATGTACATGCAGTGTTTATACACTTTCTTTACTTACACTGGTACATCAATTGTAAAGGACCCCTGAAGTCTGCAAAATACCATCATTGTTATATGTGGGGGTCATTCTATTTTTATACTCTTTCCCTTTAATTGCAAATTGTTAGTGCAGGAATTTTTACAAAAGGGTTATGCAAGCATACCCAAGTTGTTTTGAATGCTTTCCACTTCCCTGCTTCCCATGTGTGAAGCTGCTATATTATAATTTGGATCTGCTGAGTCCTGCAAAATATGTTTGGGTGTCTCCAATATGGGGAGATTCAAATAAATCCCCATATTTTGAACCAAGGACCACACTCACTCCTAGATGATCCCAAATGTTTACAAACCATAAAAATAGTTAAAATTCAGACTCAATTACTTTAATAAAAGTCTCAGTTTATTACAAAGCACCTCATTAGTCTGATCTCTTTTGTGACATTCTGTAAGAATTGCATGTGAATAGAGCTTTTTCTCTGCTTCACTCTCGAGTAGTAGGCATGAATTCACATTTAAGTTGAAAGGAAGCATGATCTTAATTTACTTAAGATGCTTTTTTAAGGACCTAATCTTGCCCACCACTGCCTAGAAGGCCTGGTAAGTCCCATTATCAGTGCCTTCTGTAATGTAGCTCCAGAACCAAGCAGCAGTCCAATTCAGAAGTCCATGCCCAAGCATAATTAATTTTAAAAGGATCTATAGACTGAGCGGAAATTTCAGGATCAGGCCCTACAATAATTTGATTTGCTTTGAAATTTACCTGCTTGTGTGTACTCATTGACCCTGTTGAAGCACTGGCAGAGGAACCACATGATTTAACTATTTTGAGAGAGAATTGACATAAACAGTGTATCATATGATAGCACAAACACAGACAGTGGTCATATGCCCATGTGACTTGTGTACTGAGAGCAGAGCTGTTGACTTCACAAAACATCTCTATCCCTATAGGATTTGGACTCCATAGGTCAGGAGAGAATAGACATGGGCTGAAAGGATGCCCCACCCCGACATGCTGGAAGAAACAAAGTCTCATAAAGGGCACAGACACACCCCATTACTACCAAATAATTTACCCCAGTTTTTACTGTCCAGTAAATGTACTCAGTACTAAGGAGCAGAAACATAACTAGCTTTCCCAAGCCGGATGCCTGAAATAGATGCTATTACAGTGCCTGGCGACTAGCTAGGAGGCTGTGCTGAGCAGTCAGCTACCCCAGAATGACTTTGTCAGTGGTAAGGGGACATACAATACATATTTCAGTGTCATAGTTTCATAGTTTCTAGGGTCGGAAGGCACCTGAGCAGATCATCTAGTCCGAGCCCCTGCCATGGCAGGAAAGAATACTGGGGTCAAATGACCCCAGCAAGATGTTCATCTAACCTCCTCTTAA
>NW_017728906.1:149315686-149325702 GCF_001723895.1 Crocodylus porosus | reverse complement strand
TGCCCAGGTCCTTCCAGGTCGAGAAGGACCCATCTGCTACCCCTGCATGTAATGATCTGGTGATCTGATCGTAAAAGGCCACCAGGTTGGTCTGACAGGACCTGCCACTGATGAACCCATGTTGGTTGGTCATGTTCTCCATCATAAATTTACTTCTCACTGCAAAGTAACTTTACCCCAGACAGCAGCATTTCCTCAGTGCATCGCGAGTTTGCTTCACTTTTCCACCATACTTAATGGAGAAGATGCTGTTATGTATCATTGTGACAGGGTTCAGAGATCCTTTAAGGATCCAGAAGGGATCCTTGCTTGGTAGTGAGGTACAGGCAAATTATAGCCCTGGGTGGATTCCAAGCTGGTGGTATTTAAAAAGAGCCCTAGATGAGAAAGGAGAAAGGGAGTGCATCTTCATGAGATGCTTTACTTGAGACTAGAGCTAATAACTGTGCAGTTAGTGTCAGATGCTTACTGTTCAGTAAGTTATAAAAAAAAAAAATTTGGGCGTTTTTTGGGGTTTATCTTTGAAACATAAAAACTAGGATGAAATCAGGATAAAAGGAAGGAAAGGAAAAAATCAGTTTAAACCGAGGAAAAATTGGTGGTAAGGGAAGGAGGGAGTAAGGCTAGGACTAAGGAAGGGGCAGTGGGGGGGGCATAGCACAGCCCATCGGCCACTTCTCAGGCTGCAGCAGGGAGCAAAGTGGGGGGAACTGTCAGTGGGTATGGGGCATGTGGGTGCAGCTCTTCCTGGTACACACTCCTTGGGAGGGCTATGGGCTGGGGGGCCTGTGCTGGGCTCTTCCCAGGGGGTGTGTGCCCCTGGATCAACAGCAGAAAGCACATGACGCCTTTCTTCCCTGGCTGCGTACATGCCCCTTCCCGCTGCTGCAGCAGCCTGCTGCTGGGCTGCCCTGGCATTTGGGGAGTGGATAGTGGCACACAGCCACATGCAGGGGGCAACCTGACCCCAACCCTGGCAACTCCCGCCCCACCTGGGGTCAGAGCCAGGAGCCTTGCACTTGCAGGCAGTAGCTCCAGCCCTGCCAGGGAGCTCCTGGCAGTATGATCCCTGTAGAAGCCAGTCTGCCAAGAGGTCTGATGGGGAAACAGGCAAGGAAGGCAGTGTTGAGGTACCTGGCCTTGAGGAGCACCCAACAGAGCCTTTAACAGAAACATGCCTCAGGATTTGTGAGTACAAGTTTCCTCAGATTTTTTTTTCTTTGTTTCTCTGACTACCTTGGAGAAACCTGTATCACAGGGCCTTGTTTCACTCTCATTTTCTCTCCTTTGAAAACTGATCTTGTGATTACCTGATTCATGGACTGTTAGGTTGATAACTTCAAACAGACCACTTCAACGTCTCAGGAAATTCTGAAAAGACAAAGGTGTCTCAAAGGATTTTATTCATTGTCAGTCTGGGTGTGAATCAGTGCTCGTTCCCCATTAGGGATAACTCAAATGGCTGCAGCAGGAGAATGTAGGGGAAACACTTAAATACTGGAAAGGCAGAGGGAATTGCTGGGAGAATAAGTGACATATATTTAGAGTATGAGTGGAATTTTCAAAAGCCTTAAAGGTTTTGAAAATTTAGCGTTGGCCTTAAAGCTCCCAGTGGACTCAAGGGCTAGGTTCTATTACACCTATTGGGCACTGTTACAGGAGTTTTCCTATGGGTTCCTGTTTCATTCAGGCACTCTCTGCCACACCTTGATGGGAGAATACAGGTTAGCCACAAACAAAGTCTCACTGAGATTCTTATCTTAACCTTTTCTGATAACACTGTAATTACATTGAAACCTCGGATACGCACAGTCTCTATATGTCTTTAGATTAGGTGATTAGCCTTTATGGAGGCTCCCTTGAATTATCTCTCTCTTTCTTTTCTAGGAAGAATCAGTCCCAACCCTATGATCTGTAGAGACACCACGGTCTCCTCTGGTAAGTATTTAGGTAAGCACCCACCTCTCTGGCAGTCTCTCTCTGCTCACTACGGCGAGGCACTCCCCGTCCTGTGCTTCCACACAGGGAGATTCCCCAAACTTCTCTCTCTCACATCCCCTTCTGGGGGGATGATTTCTTGCAGCCATTTCCTTTTATCTCTGCTCTCCTGTTTCAGACTGCTTGTCCTTATTGATTACAGGTGAGTCTCTTCTCCCGGCTGTAGTCTCACCAGATGACATCATCTGCTATTTTCACTCGTACGCTCCCCGCCGTTCTCTCTCCACTTTTAGTAACAAGGTTTGTTATCTCCCTGTTACAGGCACATAAGCGGACTTAGGCACCTAACTGCAATTCTAATGACCTAGCTCAGGTTCCTGGAAAACATTTAATGCAAGTAGTGGATGGATGAGTCCTCCTCCTTACTGCTTTTTGTGACTTAATCTTAAGGGTCAGATGAGAGTGTATTATAATAATATAATACAGAATCATAGAAAACAAGGGCTGGAAGGGACCTCCAGAGGTCATCTCGTCCAACCACTTGCCTGAGGCAGTATCATCCCTATCCAGTCCATAGTCTAAAACCTACCATCAACCCTGAGACAACACAGTTCTAACGCCCTAACCTGCCACAGGTACAGCAAGAGGCCGCCAACTGCTAATGTTCTGCTTCTATAAATGGTTGTTAATATACGGTAAAGAGATCCCAGGTAGGGGGACACACCCTTCCTACAGAGGAAGGCAAAAAACCCCATCATCTGTATCAATCTGACCATGGGGTAAAATTCCTTCCTGATCCCAAATATAGCAAGCAGTTTGACCCTGAGAAAAGGGACAAAATCCATTAGTAGACTTTTCAGGACTTGAGCAGGGCAAAATAGAATCACACTTAGGAACTTAAATCTACTTAGATGGCATACAATCTGGCCTTGGGAATTTTACCTTTGATATCATTGGGAGCAGAGTTAAACCAACGCTAACTACTTTGTACATGAAGAAGACCTACCATTCTAAACAAAGGGTCTGCTCCTGTCACCTTTATGTGGATGAAACACTTGCAACACTTTACTGAGAACAAGGCATAGGTCAGATACTTCAGAACCTTGTTAGTCCTGTGATTACCGGATACAGCACCCTAATATAGCAGCTGCAAATAGAGACTAAACAAAACAAGAGGTGTGTGTGCATGACACTTTAAAGTGGGCTAAATGCTTTTGCACCACTTTAATGGTGTCAGTGTTTGCATGCCTCAGTGGTGTATTGCGCAGTAACTCTAGGTGCTGTAGGAAATTCAGCAGTGTAATGCGCCTTAAATGACTTGGGATGCAGCAAACTAAAACTCCTTTGAGAAGTTTAGCATTGGTTTAACTCTGCTCCCAATTATATCAAAGGTAAAACTCTCAAGGCCAGATTGTATGCCATCTAAGTGGATTTAAGTGACTAAGCTATGAAAGGAAGCACCAGCATCCCAGGGACCGCTCCACCCACCAGCAGCTTGTCCTCCCCTCGCCTCGTTCGAGAAGTTTTAGTTTGCTGCCCTACAGCCATGGAGCAAAGCACTGGGCTCCGTGGCTCTGCAAAGAAGCCCTGCAGGCAGCCTGGCAGCAGCCTGGGAAAACAGGCTCCACCCAAGAAAAACAGTGAGCCTGATCTTCCATCCCCCACTGCCAGATCCTGCCTGAGCTGTGCAGGGACCCAGTGCTTCCTTCCACGGCTGTGGTGCCCCTCGGGACCACCCGAGCTGGGTGCCTGTGGGTGAGTGCTACCTGGGAGGGGGGCCGCCTCTGCCACAAAAGGAAGCACCAGCACACCCCTGCCCTCCCCCACTGCAGCCCAGGGACTGCTCCACCCACCAGCAGCTCATCCTCCCCTCCCCTCCAGAGAAGCAGGTAGGTCACTAGGGTGTATGCATGACACAGGGGCTTAATCAGCCCTAAACTGAAGCAGTGTTTTTTAAAACCCACCACTTCAATTTAGGGCTCTTGTCTCATCTACACATGCCCTAAAAAAAAACAACTTACTAAACATAGTATCATTATTACATCTGCACACATGGGTAATTGTTTCTCCCAAAAAATTAAAACCAGTTTGGAGTGGTATATGGGGTACACTCGCAGTTTGTGGTGTTAAGAGTACTTTCCATCTACAACTGCCTAGCTTACATTGCATGATCTAACAAAGTAACTTGCAAAAATTCAAACTCTTCTCTTTGCCATGGACCTGGAACCTTTGTATATGCCTTTTTTTAAGACCGTGTTAATCACTATGGCCCCTGCCTGGGCATTCACTTCTGCAGATGAAGGTCCTGTTGTCAATATTTCCAGATGTTCTGCCTTAGCTTTTAAATGGGATTTTCATTGTTCAAAAGACAGAAATAGGTTCAGCCTCCCCCACCCCACTGTCTAGGCATGTTGAATGATTCAAGCTGCTGATCCCAGGAAAAACAGCAGAAGTGAACAGAAATATGGTAATCATCAGGCTGGCTCTGGAGCATTGATCCTTACTGGCAATGGAATATAAACAATATTCAGTGGATTATCACAGGCCCTAAAATAAGACCTTGATATCATCTCATTTATTTGATTTGACAATAGAAAATATTCAGAATACTCTGAGACATCTTTGCTTCATCTGAATCATATGAAAAAAAAACCAGTTCTAGCTGTTCCAGTAGGATTCATCAAACACCCTCCATGCTTTGCTTCTTTGTGGCAATGGAAACCATGTGTAATATGCTTTTGTTAAATAGCTGATCACTGGCAGAGACAGTCATCAGTATTTTATAGCACCTGCTTGATAGCTAATGGCAATAGTATGTTTGGATTGTGGCTAGGAGTCCATTCTATTTGTTGAACTGCTATCATCATTGTTATAGTTACTTATTGGATCCTGTTCATGCACTTGGTGCTGCATAAAAAGGAAAGCTAGATATTGGTCTTAACCCTACAAGTTTGAATTCTGCATCAGAAAGGCAAAATAATTCAGACACAGCAAACTGCACGGCTGTAAGAGGAGTGAACTTTATCCGGTCAAATTTCTAACCAGAGTTCTAGGGAAAATATATAGATGAAATCCTGTCCCAAAAGTGTTAATGCAAAATCCCCATGTTTTTACAGTGCTTAGTACAGGAGTGTGAGTATTCAAATGATCTGATTCTGAAGCAGCCATGTCTGGTGTATTACAACTGATTTGCTTGACATTCCCTAATGGTATCATTGGCAGAGTTTGAATGATCATGCAATTACTTCATGACTGCCAACATTATGCCACGAAATTAATTTGTTTCCCATGTATTGACCTTGGCAGTGGTTTCCAGAGGAGCCTAAGGATGTTACAGGCACAAATCTTGCTGAAATTGATGTATGATTTAGATGCTTAACTGAAAATCTCTGCTGTATTATGGTTTAAAGCAGTGAGTGTAGGAATTGATGTCACTCTTTTAGATTTCGTTAACCGAGTTTTACAGCATCTGCATCTGAAGTAATATGGTAAAGCACAACACCCATTTCTTAATTTTGGTTGATTAATAATGCACATGTGTAGAAATCCTGTCAAAATGCAATTATATGTCTGAGTAATACATAGTAAATACAGCTGTGAGCTGAGAAGGAACTGGAGAATTCTAGGACCATAGTTAAGGGACCCTAGATATTCTACAGTGCTGTGTAGATAAAATTTCAGTTAGGAGCTTGCCAGGATTAGAAGTCCTTTATCTAACCTGGCTAGCTGTTTCAATAAAATACTCCTTTTCTCGGGTTCTGCTAGATGTGTGGCATTGCACTGAAAATGCCAAACTCATTTGAACCAGAAAAAAAAAAATCTATCAGATTTTGTTCAAAAGAAATTTAACACAGAGGTAGATAGCATGGCCCAGTAGACTGGGCACAGGGGTGAGACAGAGAAGACCTGTGTTCTCTTTCTGCCATTGATCTGCTGGCCTCGCAAAAATTATTTGGCCTCTCTGTGTCTTTGCATCCTTGCAAATGTCCTCTGTCATTTGCCAGCTCTTCACGGTGAGAACTTGCTACCTTGTATTTCTGTTCACTACCTGCTTTAGATCCTGAATTTGGGTGGGTTTTCTCATTGCTTCTCCACTGAGATATTAATAACAGTTGTTAATATGGGAACCAAATTAACTACCCTTGTAAGGCTGGTTTTATCCTGATTTGACAGGCCATTTGTACTGGCACATAAGGTATAATGGGAAATAAAACCATCAGGCAGGTAGCAAACTGATGCTTCTACTTACTATGCAGAGTTGTATTTATTTATTTATTTAACAATTAACTCCATTCCCTTCTATTTAACCAATATATTGTGTCATCTTGTAAGCCAAGACTATGAGGCAACAGGCCTCTTTTTTTCCCCTCACTCTTTTCTACAAAGCCTAGCACAAGAGAGTGACTGATCCATGCTTGGGTGCACGTAGGCGCTACCATAATACAAATAACAATCATCATTGTCATACTGCCTGCTCTGCTCTTTTTTCTGGTGGTTAAAAGTCTGTGCACACACTCGGTTATATTACTTCCCAGAGGAAATCCAGTGATTTCAGTGGACTCACACCAGGGAATAAATTAGCCTATTCAAGGGGTTAAAGTTCCCTGTTATTTATTATCCCACACATTTCAACATATGCATGCTAAAATATACACAACTTTCTCTATGGTAAAAAAGAGGAAAAGATCTCTAGTAAAAACACACAAGTGAGGAAAGAACAAATACTAGCAATAATTTGATCACTTAGCCAACCTGAGGCTACATTTCTCCATGTCACCTTGCCACACTCAAGAGTGATATTCTGAAGTACTCATTTTGCTCTTTCCCTTTCCAGGCACCAAATCAAGGAATTGAGGCAATGTAGCTGCTACTGCTCTTAGACTTTGTCTCAGGTATGTTTATTAGCACATACTCAGAGCTGCTCTGAGGCTATATTACTTTATTTCTGAGAGCTGGTGTATAGAGAATGGAAGAAAGTGCGGTGGTGGAGGGTGGGGCATGCTTCATAATAGTTTCTAGGTACAACACAGAGATGGTGTAGACATCAGGGTATAACAGATGGTATTTGATTGAGTATGCCTGCTATTATTCTTTCCCTCTAGTATAGTTTAGAGGATAGTTAAAAGCCTCCACACTGAAAGCTAAGAAAAGTAGCAGTTTACTAATGGCAGTTCTGTTAATGTGTTCATGCGAAGCTTCTCCTCTGGAGCTCTCAAGGCCTGGAAAACTACATGCAAGCAATGTTAATGATTATCTACAAAAACTATTGATGATGGTGTGCTATTACTTCAATAATAGCCCTGTGTACTTATGCAAGCATAAAGTCCAACCATCTCATTGATAAAGGACCAGACCTGCAAATCCAATGAGCTCTATCAAAAGGGAGGACAAAAGTAGCTTTTCTGCCCCTGGTGGAAGGTAGAGCAGCCTCCTGCATAGGCGACGAGTAGGGGGAGCAAGAAGGGGCATATGCCCCCCCCCGAGATTGGCCACTGCTGAAGCTGATGCCAGCTTCTGCAAGCGGTTGCCACTCGCTACCCATCCCCCCTCCTCTCCAACATCTGTGGGCAGTCCCCACTTGCCGCTTACCAACCCCCATCTCTGCTGCCACCACTGCAGCCAGTGTCTGTGGGCATTCCCTGCTTGCCGCTCGCCAACACCAATGCTGGCGTCTGCAGGTGGTCCCTGCTCACCACCATGGTGCTCCCCCGGTCTCAGGAGGCACTAGTCGTTCATGGCCTCCTGCTATTTTGGGCAATGCCTGTCGTGTTCTTGTCATGTCCCTTGTTGTTCTTATGTTGTCCACTAAGCATAAAATTATAGAATATACGGTTATAAGACTTAGAAAGAAAGACTGTCAGTTCCTCAGGGCACAGACGATCTGTAAGACAAACATAAAGGGAATTTTTGTGTCTATGTTTGCAAAGCCCATTCATTAGCATCTAAAACATTTAAAAATATTGAGCCTGATTCTTGTTTATGCTCTGACCCCTTTATATTGAGTATTGTGCAGGCACAATTGTAAACCAGAATAAGGTGCGACTCTAGAACTTAAATGGTTGAATTTTTATACAATTCAACTTATTCCTACCTTTAATAACCAACACTTTGTTTCACTTCCTCGGGTGCAGTTGACACCAAGTGGTCAATTTAAAGGAATACTGTCTTCTTCACAAAATTTATCCAGGTTCTTTTCATAGATAAAGCAAAAAAAAACAACAATTACTGCTACTAGCAGCCCAGGAGAAGCTCAAAAGTTGTAGCACTTAGAGTATTTGTATACGTGTACATGGGGACATATTTTATGATATGGTGTAGTTTTATGGCATATTAATACACTGTACTATTTGTAGCAGGATGGATCAAGGTTTAGGATGATGATCTAATATTTTCTTCTGGAATTTGTTCTATGAAGATGATTCATACAGGACACTTAAATGCCAATAGTGCTGTGTTGGCTTTTACTGAATATTTTTCCATATGTGTCTGTGTATTGTTCTGTTAAATATCTGAACTATAAAATTCTGCTTTGAAGCAGATTCCCTCTCCTTTGTCACACTGGAAAACATCCAACCCAGCCCTGAACACATGTAATTCATTACTATTTATATTTTTAACCATGTGTTGATTCTTACTGTATTTTGATACAGCACAGCAATAAGCAAGCAGTGCAAATACGGGGACAGATTATCAATTAGACATTGCTCAAAAGGACAAAAGGACTAACCACAATATACTGCCAGTTTTCCAGGTAGTACAAATTCTTTTAGGCTACTTTGGAAGGGCTCAGTGTATCCTGTATGATCTGGTTTGTGTGGATTAGATGAGGTTTATTCATAGGAGCTGCCATAGAAATTTGCTTTATAAAGTTGTTGTGGGCCAGATTCTCAACTTCTATAGATGGACTTTGGTAATTCACCCCAGTTGGGACTCTGCTTCTTTATTCTTTACAAAAAGTTCCAAGGCAGAGGTAGATAAAACTTTGTTCAAAAGTAAAACCGACATTTGTTTTCAAGGACTCTACATGCCAGTTGGAAGGACATGTTGGGCATGTCCAGATGAATGCACATGCGTTTCCCCAAGGACAAATAGCAGCAGCACATAGTTGTGCTGCTGCTACTTCTCCTTGGGAAATGCCATGTCCTCTGGCATGTGGTAAATTGCCCTGGTAGGGGTAGAGGAGGCTGGGGCCAGTACCTAGACCTAGACCGGCCCCTTATCTAGGCTCCAGGGCTGCAGAGATGGTGATCTGGGCACTCAGAGCCTGGCCAGCAGCTGGAGTATGGCTCTGGCTAGCCAGGCTCCGGTTTTGGGTGGTGCACATGGCTACGTGCACTGCCTTGCTGTTTCTACCCCCCTTTCCTCCCCCCCCCCCGCAATACCAAGAGTTCCCAGTATCTAATTTTGCCTCCGCAGTACAGATAAGCAATGTGGAAAACCTATGCATGTGTACTGCATATGTTGTGTGGCACCTCAAAAGCCTTTAAGGCACTGCAAAGTACATGTTCATGCTCATCTGGATGTACCCATTATGGCCAAAATCTGAAACCCAAAAGAGCCTTTTTAGAATGGCTGACTCCCCAGCCCTACCATTTATACTTTGCTGATTTATCTGCCTATGAGAAAAAAAAAATAGATACTTTAAGAGGCCTCTCTTATGACTGGATTAATGCAGGTAATTTCCTTTGACATCAATGGAAGCTTTGTCATAGACTAAGGGCAGCATATGGCTTAATGGAAAGCAGCAGCAGCAGCAGCATCACTTTCATAATACTTTCAATTCTCTTCTCTGTCATTTTAAAGACATTCTTCCCTTCAAGTTTGGTGCACACAATGCTTGTCGTCTAGTAAGTCAGGCTTTTTAATGATCTTTTCAAAAACTTTTATATAATTTTTTGGGAAAAAGCAGAAAACTGAAGAGTATACAGATTTCATAGACATTAGGGCTGGAAGGGACCTCAGAAGATCATTGAGTCCAGCCCCACACCCAAAGGGCAGGAAGTCAGCTGGGGTCATAGGATCCCATCAAGATGAGCATCCAATTTGCTCTTGAAGGTGTTCAGTGTAGGTGCTTGAAC
>NW_017728906.1:149298406-149315356 GCF_001723895.1 Crocodylus porosus | reverse complement strand
TGTTTTCCTGACCTCTGATCATGCGCGTGGCTCTCCTCTGGACTCTCTCAAGCTTCTCCACATCCTTTTTGAATTGTGGAGCCCAAAACTAGACGCAGTACTCCAGCTGCGGCCTCACCAAGGTGGAGTACAAGGGGAGAATGATGTCCCGGGATTTGCTTGAGAAGCATCTATGGATGCAAGCCAGCGTTTTGATCATTCACTAGCCGCAACACACAGATTGTAATTAAATAGGTGTGTCTACATGTGGGCATTTAATGCACATTAGCCCAATTTAAGGCACATTAAGGGCACGTCTACATGTGTGCAGACTTAATGCAGCTTAAAAGTGGCAATTTAAGGCTATTTGAGCCTCTCTCTGATAAAACAAGTATCAAATTTATGTGCAAATAGTTAAATTGCATTACCAAACATGGAGACGCTAATGCACACTAATGTGGTGTGTATCCATTGACTTGGGACTAACTTTAGTCCCAAATCAGTCTGCACACATGTTAATATGCATTAGCACGTGCATGTATGGACGCACACCTAAATCACCTCAGGCTAATGTGCATTAAGTTTAGGTGAGCATAAGAGTATGTGTAGACTCGCCCCACGAGATGCAGCAAAGCATTCATCACACTTTTGAAATATAACTGGCAATGGAAATTGCTTATTCATCCACAGTCTCCAATGTCATGCAACTGGGTTTTTTTTAACGTTTATTCTTGTTTGCCATCATGTCTTTGTGTAATCCTCTTTAGGTAGAGGTGCATAAACTTATAAGTCACTGAGGTTTTTTTTTCCTTAATGCAAATTTATTATTGCATCCTAACAGCAATAAAGTTAATTTCATTATAAGCTTTTGCTTTTCACAGTAGACTTTCTTTTGTTAATGTGATTTCTTCTTCGGTACCTATTTTCTAATGAATTATTAGGAGTTCAGTCTCATAAGAAAATGGTGCTGGCTTTACTATTGTTATTTGGCTTGCATACATTTGGATAGCAAAGTTTGGAGACCACAGGATATAGACAATAGAAGTTGAAAGGTCATCAAAATTGATTTGCTTTTTTGTGTAAGTGATGATTAACTATTCTTATAGTATTATCATTCATCAGTTTGAGATTTCTCTGTTGTTTTTATGCTTTTGTAATTTGGCAGATACTTTAAATGATCCTTCTAGCGAAACTTTTTTTTCTTCTTTTTTACTAGTCAAAAATAATAATAATAATAATAATAATGTTTTGATGCACAGAAGCATAGAGGTGTTTCATTTAACTTGGCTTGCATCTGTGGGAATGGAATGATTTTTTCCTATATTTTTAATAATGCTATAGTAAGATCTGAACAGTGTGCAGATAGAGAAGACAAGTAAATCTAAATTATTTTCTTTATTGTTTTTCATTTTGGTCTTGCTACCCTAAATGATGATTAGGAGGAAAATGAGAATTTCATATTCACATCATAATTGACCCACATTATTAAACTAGAGTGATAAAATCATTAGTATGGCATCTTAATTTGGGTATGATGTAGTTAACTTACTGTTATTGATTGATCAGCCATGAGATGTTTTGGTCTCTTTTATTCATCACTGTGTATTCAGGTTATGAAACCTTTTCCACATGATGAATAAATAATAATAGCCTGTGTATGAGGAATCATCTATGGATGATAAGAGTGTATAGACATAGCTTCAAGAGTTATAAAAACACAAAAGATCTCCTTAGAAGACTCCGTTGCTCTTGGAAATCAATTCTAATCTTGAATGAACTAGACTAAGAAATACACTTGTATGTGACAATAAAATTAAGAGTTGAGACAACTGAGAGAAAGGGATTCAAGGTAATCACCATTTACATTTTATCCACTCAGTGGAGAGAACTGAAGTTTTACTAACCAGAGACTCAAAAGGTACTGCATGCAATATCACACTCCTCCCATTACTGATAAAAAGTAAAGGTTGGAAGAGGACAGAAAAGGTTATTTGAGATAAGAGAAAGGGAAGGAGTGATGTTTTAATAGGAAACCTGCTGTAATATGTGACTGGCCTTCATACACATGTATGGTAACTGAATGGTGCCAAAGCTCAAATCAGCAGAGCAGCCAGTGCAACTTGCTTTAATTTTAGGAACCAACTTGCTGAATTATTTTTTTTAAACTGGGCAATTGGTTCTCAACTTCAAATGATCAGAGAATCAACTAGAGATTTTCAGCTGTGCCATATGTTTCAGCAGTACAGCTGAGCAGACCTTTGATTCACAAAGCTCAAGTGACTGTTGAAAGAATATTGAAGTCTTTGATATTTTTCCACCAGCTTTCAGGTACTCAGAAAAGCTCACTGAAAAGCATGTCAGTGACTTTTTGCCAGCTTTCACCAGACTGGAAACCTGCCAGCCTAGTTTCATTAGGGAGATATAGAATCATAATACAGTCTTAAGTAGTTATGAAAATACTAATATAAAAATAATAAGCTAATTCTGGAGGTAGGTAGCAATGTGCTCTCTCCTGGCTGCTTTTCATGATTCACATAAGAGAAATATGTATACGATTTTTTCATCATTTTATTTAGCATTTTAATTCCTGCTTAACTTGGAAGTGTTATTATTGTATTCATTATTACAAATTTAGAGGTAGTGCACAGAAAGCAGGTTTTAGAGGTCAAATTTAAACCTCAGAGAGGTTAACTGATTTGCTGAGTATTTAGGTACTGCAGAAAACAGATCAAGCGATAACCGAGATATATCACACAGTAAATTCCTTCCAGTCAGGAAAAGAACCTAGGGCAAATGACCCTCAGTTCCCCGACTCACAGCTGTAAGGCATGTTCACAGGATCATGGTGGTTGAAACAAGAAACATGACATTTGTTTGTTCATGAACATTGGGTCAAATCTGTGTCAACACTGATCTCTTCTCATATCTTAGGGGCACAAACTGGCCATTAGTCAGGAAACAGATCAGATAAGTTAGCAAAATAATTAATAGGCCAAAAGCACTCATGAAAGAGGGATGTTTGTTCAGGCTTTCCAAAGAAGCTATGAGAAAAATAACTACTACAGACTTCTTAAGTGATTAAGCATAAGGTTGTTGGTATAGTCCCCTTCTTATAAAGCTATGAGCAAATACCAAATTGGTCCCTGGGACAACTCCACTGAGGTGTCCCAATGCCTAAATAGAGCCCTGCTTGGGCCAGGTGCTAATATCAGGCATTTCAAAGAAACAGGGCTGGATATATAAGTTCCCTATACCCTCAATACAAATATAGATACTTCCAAAGGTTGAAAAGCCCACACGGCAAGTTAGGAACTATCTAGATGTGGCCAATAGGAAAAACAAAGCACAGAATTTAGTGCCTGAATCAATGGATAGGCACCTCTGTCCATTTGGGATCCAAAGCATCAAGCCATCCTCTGAAGGCAGGGACCCAACTGATGTGGTAGTATTGCCACCACCTACATTGTGTTCTTAAGTCCTATTGAAATCAAGGGTCTTAACTTCCTCACAGTTTTCAGAAACACTAGAGAGGCCTTTCCAAAGCTGAAACCTAGACAATGAGTTCTGAAGTATAAACACATAGATTGTTTTGGTCTAAAGACTGTCAGAAACAGAGGTATAGACAGCTGCATGTGGGGAAAGAGGATGGTCTGCACCCTAGAATACCAGTGATTAGAATAAATATGGTTCCGAATACTAGTTTCTAAATAAATCCGTTTCATTACATGTTATTCAGAGCATATCTATGCATTCCAGCCTGGCTTCAGGGTAAAGCATATTGCTTAGGAAAGGAAAGTGTTCAGGCTGCCAGTATGGAGCTCCCCTTCACACATCTTCCTGGTAATGTGGTGCTTAGAATGGGAGTTCAATATACTATGGGCAGATGCCTCAGAGCTACATACAGCGAGCTTATTACAAGCTTCCCAATGCCGCCACATGATGCTTTGCTCAACATTATATTGACCTCTTACTTTCACATTTTGTTGTAAATTCATACCTTCTTTGCTGCCATCCCCAAGACTTTCAGTGCCTTGATTTTCCAGGCTTTGCCTCTCATTCAGCATCTGTGTTTCAGATGACTTTTCCCTAGGTGTATTTAATTTCATTTTCCAAGTGAATTTCACTGTATTATTTTTCTACCCATCATAGCCTCTCTCTATACTCACTGGTGTTTGCAATGGTATCATATGTAAATCTTAATAACCCAGCATGGATACTATCAAAAGGGAAATATCTGGGTTTTAGAGACCTGAACATACACAGAAATGGAAAAAAAAAAAAATATTGGAGAGAAATGCCTTCCTGAGGCTCTCAAAGGTGAATTCATACTCTGATTCAGCATAAGATTATTTGTGGTTATGCTGGGAATTAGTTATAAGGAAAAGGTTTTAATCACAGTTCTTCAACAAATTGCTAATCTAGAATATGAAGATGAAAAGGGGTTTGGTTTTTTTACTTCACTGAAATTACAATTGGTAATTTAAATGTTGTTTTTGTTTTTAATTTAAACAATTTAAAAATTAATCCATTCTTTTTGGAATGTAAAATGACTATATTAAGGGCCTACCCACTGACCAACAGGGTTTACAGTTCAAAGCAGTCTGGTACACTGGACAGAGACCAGGTTTTCAAGTGTCCATGTGCCTTCTCTGACCACCATAGCCAGCATGGGCAACTGGTGCCTCCTGACTCTGGGATCCCCCCCAGCGGCCGATTGCCAAACTGGGAGTTGGGAGTAGCAAAATTGGAAGTGCTGCTGGCGCTTCTTGGGGGGGGTGGGGGGGAAGCACTGGCCAGCACTTCCCACTCCCTGGCTGGTGAGCGCCAATCTCGGGGCAGGGAGAAACCTGCCCCCCTCTGCCCCACCTACGCATTGCCTACGATAACCCAGTGACAAGGTAAAAAGTCAGTTCCCAAAGCTATCCCACTATGACTCATCCTTAAAATCCTCACTTCCTTAAAGTCTTGACTTCTTTCACTTTTCACCCCAGGTTGTTTGCTGGATTGAAAAGGAACAGTCAACAGCACCCATGATTTCACATCCTTTGCATGATGGTTTGAGAAACAGTTTACTGTAGCAAACCCACATAAGGAAAAACTCTCAGCAAAAGAGTTGGTGTAGTTGTGGTTAAGTGAGGTTTTAACGAACACTAAAAACATGGGGTGGGGGGGTGGTATTTATCTATGGCCTCATAGCTAGAGGCAATATAGTGATAACAATTACAAATAAAAGATGCTCCCTGACAGGAAATGGGGAAGTTGGGAGATAGTTTCTTGGTTAGGGAGCAGCTAGTCAGGTAACCAAAGAGAAACCAAGGGTCTGCAGAGGTTGCCTAGTACTCCACAATAAAGTCTAGTATAGTTCTACTCATTCACATATACCTGTGTTTATTTAACCTGGTGATCACCAGGGATCCAGGTTTTCCATTTCCCATGGAAAGGGGAGTAAAACATGAATTTCCCCCCCATCACAGAGTGGAGTCCTAGGAGCAGCTGTGATCTCCCCTAACACCCCCTACCATGCCAAGTTTGCTTCCAGACACTCAAGTCTCACCCATGTCTTTGTCTTATATAAATAAAAGGGAGGCTGCCTTTCATCCTCTTGATCACAGTTCTCCAGTTATTACTGTCCCCACTGTCATGGGGTTTTGGTGCACCCCAGCCTTATGAGCCATGCATGGCTCCAACCACCTTTGTACCACACCCCAAGCCTCACTGATGTCCTGGACATTGTTCAGTCTTAGCTGCAGCCCTGGTTTCTCTTGCTGCCCTTTTTGTTCTGGGGCTCAGATGGCCATAGCCATGCCTAGCCCCAGCTCTCCTCTTTGGAGTCTCAAACCCCTGCAGGACTCAGGCAGCCTTGTCCTTACCTGGCCTCTAACTCTTCACACCCCTTCTCTAGGGCTGAGGTCAGTGTACCCCAAATGCTTCACCCTCTCTGGTACTGGGGTCCCCATGCTACCATGGGTCTCCTATTAGGCCTCCTCCAACCCCTGATAGCCTCACCCAAGCCACTGGCTGTAAACAGAAACTCAAGCCCCTAGGCTATAACCACATTTGAGCCACTCCCAGGTTTCTCCATCTCTCACCAGTATCATACTGCTCAGGCATCCCAGCCTCTTCCTTTTTCTCACTCAGGCAGAACTTGCACCCCTTTGGCAGCCAACAGGTCCTGCCTGGCCTTAGCCTGGGTTTAAATGGGAGCCCAGTCCTGCCCTTTCCAGTCAGCTGAGTCCTACCGGTTGCTCTAGCAACCAGCACTTCTGCCTCTTTATTACTACTCTGGCTGCCCTGGTAACCAGCAGCTGGGCCTCCCACTCACTACTAGGGCTCTCTCCCCAGCTGTTCCCACTCTAAGGAGCAGGGCACCTATGTGCTCTGCAATGCACCTCCCCTCCTTATAGGAGCAGATCTGCGACACCCGTTTTGCTGGAGGAAACCAAGGATTTCTCATTTTAGCAGAGAACCCTGAAGATTTTGCAGTTTTGCAAAGAGCCCTCTGCAGGCGGGCAGAGTTCCAGCCTGCAAAGGGTTGGGAGAGAGCAGGAGGAGGGTGGTGAGGCAGGGGTGTGCCATGTGCATGTACATGCATGTGGACCCCAGGCAGCCTGGAGAGCAGCTCCCATAAGTAAGTGGTGGGGGAGATCAAGGCTCCCTGGGATTGCTGCCCAGGTGGGTGGTGCATGGGGCTTGGGGCCTGTGGCTGCACTACGTGGCCTCAGGGCCCTGGCAGGGAGCAGGATGGGGCTGCAGGCAGCTCAGCCAGGGGGCAGGGAGTGGAGCCGTCTCCCCATCACTGCAAGCACTCCCGAAGGAGTGCCCCACAGGTCTGTGCACAGACCTGGGTCTCTGGTCCTGTAGCCCTGGCAACTGGGCACCTCCTCCAGCAGGGCTGGGGGGGCAGAGGCTGTGGATGGGGGGCAAGGGGAACCAGCAGGACTGTGGTGGGGAGGGAGGGGCATGAGCAGGGCCAAGGGGATGTGGGGGCCTTTCATTTTAATCATGCTTTTTGGGGGTTTTATCAGAGAAATTGCAATTTTTTTATCAGAGAAAACCAGGATCCCTGATGATCACTGCAGATAAAAGGTATAATTTTAAAACACATTAGCCAGCATGCTGTATCTGAGTCATCTTTAGATACTATTTTGGATGGGGGAAATTGCATTTAATAAATGGAGCTACTTGTAGTGTATCCACGTGACTCAAACTATAAAAAGATACTGTCTTTAGAGCAGGAGCAGCTGTCCCAGGATGTGCCCCAACACAGTTGATCCACTTCATTGGTGTCTATAGACTTTGATGGGGCTGTTGTTCCACAGCACTAGGCCCCTGTCACTCCCAGGGCTTCAGGGACCCAATCCTGCTGGTCAACAGCCCTGGATGCTGCAGCCGGACTCAGGGCATGGCAGCCTGGAGACAAGCAGTGCAGCAGGATTCCCTCCAGCGGACATCTGCAAGTAGGGGAACCCCCATACAGCTTCCCCTGCTTACAGATGCATGCCCCAAGTTGGGGCATGGCAGTCTGATATTTATGCCCCTGGGATCCCCTGCAGTTGGATTCCCAGGGCCTGCATCTGCAAGCACACACTGGGAATCCTCAGCAGGGGAATTCGAAGCAAACAGGCATCACAAACTGTGGCTACCTTTAGTCATGGTAACATTTTTGGGTACTTGGAGCATGACAAGGGGCTAGAATATCTGTTTTTGTGCAGTTTGTGCCATCATAAATATTTTTATGGCAGCACAAGGGTGATGTTTGTTTGCACACTTTGTGACACACATTAAAATGTAGTTTGTCCTGTCTATGCTACCATTTCAAAATGCTTTTAAAAATCAACCTTTTATTGTAATGTGGAGGGGTCTTGAGCCTATGCTATCAATTAAAAAGAAACCAACTGGCAATCCAGCCCAGCCCTGGACTAGCTTCTTGTAGCAGGAACTGTCTGTTCTGTATTTGTACAGCAGCTGGCACAACAGGATCCTGGTGACTAGGGCTCCTACTAAGGCTACCACAGTACAAATAGCAAATAATAGTAATAATCTTTCTGTGCTTTTATCATACAGCTATGTACAGTTGAAAGAATGGACTCCTGCTACTGCTAGAAATTAGGGGTGCAGGAATTGACTGGATTGTCCTATTGTTAGGCTGTGTTTAACTGGACGATAAAAGTCACAGCCATAATCAGTTTTACAACTTCTGTTCCTCAGTGAATCTATACACTGGATTCTTCCTCATTTCCTTCATTCACTTCTTTTGAAGTGCAGTAAAATGTAGAGGAAATTTAAAACAAAATTCTATTCTGAAAAAAACAATGTCTGTCTGATCTTTCCTCTCTCGTGGGGTATGTTTATGCTGATATCTAGGATCAAACTTGATATCAATGTCAATTAGCATGAGTTGTGTAAGGCTCCATACTGCATCGATGTCATACCTTGTAGCCTGTACATAAGCCATTTATATCCCGCTCTTCAGTATAGCACCATACTTGCCAAGCTGTCTTGCGGAACCCGTCAAAGAATCAGTCTTTTCATTATATGTCTTTTATTCTGGTACTGTCTATACTTATGGGAAGTATAGCGCAGAAAGGTTAGAAGTCAGCAAGAGGAACTGTGGGATTGCACGTGGTGGACTTCTAGTGCTTGAGGGCTGCACTATGTAAGTTCCATAGATGCTGCAGAAAAGAGAGAGTAGGAAGGCAAGGAGGGATGGGCTAGCCTCATATTCAGACATTTATCCAAGCTTTCAGATTTGGGCTTTACTGCCAGTAGGAGTCAAAATTAGGGCTTAACGGTAGAAATGGTTGGTGGGTTTGCTACAAACTCAAGGACAGCTTTTAAGTATAGACATAACTTTGCTTAATTCATTTGCTTACATCTTTCTTTTCTTCTATCCTTCACTTTCATTGCCCTTATTTTTTCTTTCGTTTTATGCCAGTTCTTTCCTTTTTCCCATTTACTGTTATGTAACCTCCTTTTTGATGTTTCTCTTCTGCTCACTCTTTTTAAAGATTCCCTTCCACTCTCTTTGCTTCTGTATCATGTCACAATCTCATCTGACCAGGCTGGTGAGGTAAATTAAATCAACCAACATCTGCATGAGATTGAGGTCTGGAAGATGACTATCTGATTGACTGTTATTCCAGACACACTCTGGAAAGGATTTAAGGAATTAATTAGAAGATTGGGCAGAGTTCACATTGGCTTCCTGAGCAAGAGAGCACATCTAATGACTGTAGGATAGGTTTATTATGAATGCCAGTGGCTCCTTCTGGAAGGTCAGTCTCATTTGTGGTTAAGAGTGCTTTTTTCTATCTGCTTCTAACATAAAGTGCGCAACCCTTTCACTAGGTTTCAGATGTTATTACATTCACTTGGGTACCTATGCATTTTATAACTGCACAATCGTAGCCCAATTACTATGTTAAGATCCTATTTCTTGGTTTGGCTGAAGTTCTCCATGGTGGGGTTGGTATCAGGCTGCAATATTTTTGGAAGACTTCAGCAATGAATGAATCAATCTTTTCTGAGGGGGAAATTGAGGAAAACATCTTGTTATAACTATTCTGTTGAAAAATTCTAGCATCTCTGTTTTGGGCTGTGGGATTGGAATTTTGCAGGTGAGTGAACTGTCAGAAATGACCCTTTGCTGTTCTCATGAAAATGCACCCAAATTTGGCTTAATTCTGAGCCCCTGAAAAATTTCATTTTGCATATGCTTAATAGAGTCTTGCTACAGTTGGCAGCTAAATTCTGCAAAGAATCCATCTGCACTGGGCATGTCCTATCCCTACGTAGCTCCTATGTGCCACTCAGACTAGACAGTCTAAAGAGTGACTGGTCATAATCTACCCTGGGGCAGCAGGAGCTGAGTAGATCTTTTCCTATAGTTGTGTCTCCTAGCTCCTGAAGGCCAGAGGAAGGACCTGAAGCTGAGAGCAGGCTCCTGTCCGTCTTGTGCTCTGAGTATTTCTCAGGTTGAATGGCAAAGGAATGCATATAACTCAGCTTCACAGAGAACAGGAACCAGTCCAAGATGGGAGGCCGTGGCAGAAGCAGAGTAGGACAATAACCCTAAATAAAGAGATGGGGATGTGAATTGCTGGAGAATGGGTTTGGCTGATAAGGACAGTGGGTTTCCTATAAATGAGGAGATTGGCAACTGTCGATCCTCTAGACCATGGTATACATGCAAGAGGTCTATGTGAGCAATACATCAAGACTTTCAGTACATATGCCTAGGCAAGAGTATGGAGAGGTGGAGGCTGCCCTAGACCCACCATCCCTCCTTTAGACCATTGACACAGAGTCCAAAGGCCAGACTAAGTCCAGATGTTCAGCATCTTGATGATTATAGCTTCTACTAGAGAGAAACAGGTTAGAGCTGCTGCTCACTGCCTAACTTGTCAGCAAGGGCATGTTTCTGTCAGGGTGATGTACCTTAGTCTCTCTCCAACCAAGGAGTACCTAAAGGACAAAGTGAGGTATGGTTTTGAGGTACCCTATGCTTGCCTTCCTCTGAAAATTGCAAGATTGTGATATTTTATAGGAGCTACCCTGCCACGAGTAGCCCTATCCTGTTGCCACCAAGCCCTCTAGCCAGATCCAGTTTATAGTCATACCCAGGACCTGAATGAGGAAATAATGGCTGCACAAAAGACTTCAGAACAGTCTGACTGGAACAGAGTCTGGATCTTAGAGAGTGGAAATAGCAAGGCAAAGAGATTGAGATGAGAACCTGGGGTAAGGATAAAAGACAGGACTGAGACAAGGACAGGATTCAGGAAAACAGGCAGATGGGTCCAGGACAGCTAGAACACATTCCTCTATAGAACCTTAAATGGAAACAGATTTCTGAGTCTCACCATTCTTCTGCTACCACCAAAATGCTGTAAAACACACTAGCAAAGTATGTGTTTTTGTCCCTATTTGCTGTCTGGTCCACTTAAAAGAGGACAACCTGCTTCTACTCTTTATTACTCCATTAAGTCAAGTGCCCTGTTCCGTTGAAGCTTTATAGTATAATTCTACTTCATCTTCAAACCTAACCTGCCAAGCTTCAAGACAAAATAACTTTATTTGGGGAGAGCAGTGGAAGTCCGAAATCCAATTTACAATAAAAACTCCGTTGAGGCCACTATCACTGCTCCTTAGTTTGGGCTATGTCTTCCCAAATGAATGTGCATGTATATTGCAATAGCAATTAAGCTTAGTTTTTGTGTGATGCTACTGCAATTGTGAGTGGAAATTACACATCCAACCTGCAGAGGCATTCTGATAAATGCATAGGGGATATTTGCCCTCAAAAGCTTATTTGTGCACAAGTAACTCAGCAAGTTATTAATTCTTGTGCTTAACTTTAAGCAGACTGTGGCAGGCTCATGCCCAACTCACCATGGCATCAGTATCCAGGTGGCTGGTCTGCAGACAAGTCAGCCAGCACCATGCAGCCAAAAGAAGCCCCACCAATTGGTTTGGTTCCTGAAGGCTCTGGGCATAAAAGGAGCCCAGGAGCTGAGCCGGGGAGGTGGGAGAGACAAGGGAGCACCAGCGGTAGAACTGGATGCTTCCCCTATGGCCAGACAGGTGTTGGTGCATCCCTCCAGGGCAAGCTCGCCCAGAGAGACAGTGCCTGCCCTTCTGCCCATCCCACCACTGAAGCATCCAGGGAGGACCCAGGCATGCAGCAAACTGCTGGTAGGAGGCCAAAGGCTCTCCCCAGGGCACAGCACCCCATAAAGTCAAAGGATGCCCAGATCACCCAGCCAGCACTGGACATTGATCCAGGAGGCAGCCAGGTTGCTGCAGCTGATGGGCCAAGGGGACTAGGCCTGACTCTACTTGCTGGCACCCATGATGACCCCTGCAGGAGTGCACAGGCTAGCTGGGGCTGGAAGAAGGCAGCCTGGTGGGCACTACTGGGACCCACTAAGGGGAGGACTTCACCCAGGAAACCCCCAACCTTGCACATCCTGACCGAGTGCCTGCAGCATTTCCTGGCAGGTAGTTGGAAGAACCATGAGCATTGCATAGGCATGGAGAAACACTCTGTGGGACACTACAGTACATGGCCAGGTGATAGCCTGTCCAAGATACAGGCTTAACAGGGGGTATCCATGACATCGTGAGACCACGGGGGGAAAGGGTGCATTCCGCACTAAGAAGTTTCATGAGCTGAAGAAAAGCGCTAGGCATGGTGGGCATTGTTGCTTTGCCCAC
Organism: Crocodylus porosus; assembly: GCF_001723895.1. NCBI lineage: Eukaryota > Metazoa > Chordata > Crocodylia > Crocodylidae > Crocodylus > Crocodylus porosus. Next base: position 149,303,161 of record NW_017728906.1, on the reverse strand, counting down.
CATGTCATTTGAGCTGTTTTTGGTTTAATTATTGTTCTGTTACAATTTTATTAGTCTACCAGGCCGCAGCCATACCCTTGTGGGTGGCTGCATTACCAGAACTCAATGTGGGAGGAGAAAGCACCACCATCATGTCAGGACACCATCAAGGCTGATACATAACATCCCAGTAGAAAGGGGTGGGGTGTAGGGGAGGAGGAGCTCCGCAGAAGAAGTGCCAACAGAGTCGCCCAGGGTCCTAGGGAGACCACTGAGCAACATCTTCAGATAAAACCCCATACAACAACAAGTCATGGTGGATGAGTAGACCCTGGCATGACAACCAAAATGGCAGGGCATGCCATTGGTGGTGTGGTGATTGTGAGCCTGGCACACAGACATCGAAAATTTGGTTTATATCATGTAGCTCTGTCAACTTTTGCAAAAAGAGTTACAGATTTTTCTAACCATTTTATTCTTAAGGTTAGATATGACTAAAATTCTTCTTCTATCATAGTATATGTACCATTGATAGATGTTCACAGGAACTGCTACTTTTGCAATCTTTTTTTTCCATTATATTGCATTTAACTGGTAATATAATGATTTTCCATTTTGCCAGGTCATTTCTCCACAGGAAAGGAAAACCACTGAAAAATAATGTGCTCTTAAGGCTGGTCACATTTTTCATTTTTTCTTGCTTACTACCATTTACATTAAGCATCAGAAACTGGTTTACATTATCTACTTATTTGGACATCTGAACAGTGAAAAGCAAATAAGATGTACAAGTTTTCTATTCAATTTGTAATTCATAGAGGGGAGAATTTAGATTGTCTTAGTTTAACCAGTGTACAAAACAACACAAACCCTCTTTCTGTGAGGGATAAACATTAGGGGAAAGTTCATGTGGTTCAGTTTCACAATATAACTTAAAGGAATTGGTAGGACGATGAACAGAAAAGGGAATTTCAGCTGAGTGGTGAACCCAGCTGAGTGGTGCTGCAAACAGCATTATCCACATCTGGTACAAGCCTTTGATATGTGATTTGGAACTAGTCCTCAATCTGAGGAAGGCAGGGTACAGCTGGATCAGGGACATTAGAGACTCCATGTGAAGTGGCAGAGAATCTGAGGACATTTGTGTTCCTGGCCTGGCTTACACAGATCCTGGTGAGGATTCCAAGATAAATTAGCAATGGACCCTGTAACAGGTTCCTGACTGAGATCCTGTCACTAAAGGATTGGGGACAGCTGAAAACAATTACGACGTGGGTGAGGGGTCCGGCCCCTAGAGAACCAATGAAGACCGGACTCTCCAGATAAGAGAGGGAGAAGGTGGAGAAGAGATCACCTTCAGGCACCTCAGAGGGAGAAAGCAAGAGAGAGAGGAGCGGCTAAAGGGAGACCTTCCAAAGAGAAGGATCTGGGAAGGGAGAGCCCAGAACACAGACCTCGCTGCAATGTACCCATAGTCAATAGGAACGGCGGTGAGGATTGGGATAAGCAGAGCCGAGCCACAGAGCCTACACATCGGCTCTGTCAGAGAGAAACTCAGGCCGCGGATGATCCTGCTCCGACCCCGAAGGATCCAGGTGAGTCCAAGACTCCAGGAGGGGATAGAGATGCCAGGGACTGAGAGGGTAGGATGGCCTGAGAAAGGGCTGTGGAGCCTGCACGCTGGCTCTGCTGGAGAGATAGACACAGGCTATAAGCCGCTAGTGATAATTAGTGGCGGAAGCCGTGCAGGCGGTGGTAGCAACAAGCCATTAATAGAATAATTGATGGCAAAGACCGGGACTTTGTGCAACACCCATTTATTGTCTTGCTGGACTGGGACTGGCCAGGAGACCTGGGGGTTACCAAGACCTATCTGCTAAGTGGCCTACTCCCCTTAAAGGGGGTACCTGTAAATAATAGAAATTGTCAGAATAAAAGCACCTAAAATAGATCCGATCCAGCGTGGTACTTTCTGCAGGTACCCCCTGGCATAACACTCACCTCCTCCCTATTTTTTCTTGAAGATCCAAGTCGTGGCAGGCAAGAATCTCGAGGATGGGGGTGGTACCGGGCAGACACGTTGTAGACCCATTTACAGACACTCAGCTGGACTTGCTGATCAAAATCAGCAAAAGTAGGCCAAAGGTACTGTGGAGGGCTGCAGAATTTAGTACAGAATTTCCTTCAAGTACTGGAGCAAAAGAGGAAGAAACTTCTGGTGAAGGCAATGGAAAGTCAGCTCAGCATCTAATACACATTAGGGAAAAGGGGATTTTAATCTAGTTTATGACATTTGGGGACAATTAAAAGTGACAAATTTGCTCTGTAAAACAAGGGAACTTGGTGGTGATAATGCAAAAGCTGAGGTAAGCAACTCAATCAAATGTTAGTACTGTGAAATATAGCCATAAAAGGAAAGGCTGCTAGGAATACAGGGTAGGCAGGACAGTTTGTCACCAATGTATAGTGAAAGCATCTTAGCCAGTTTGGGAAACAGACAGTAGGCTGAAAAGACAAAGCTTGGAGGTCCCACAGTTTTTGCTTAAATCTGGGCCAGTAAACAAACTCTCTGGGAGTTTGGCAACTGAATGGGCACTAGGACCTGTGAATTGCTTAGGGATAGCAGATACTGACTCAGACATAACCGTTATTTGATTGGGCATGCTAAAACGCTAGGGAATAGCAAAACTAAACCACCTAAATTGTCTCAAATAGTCAATGGTTTTGGAATGTGCACATGTTCAAAAAAGGCAGAAACTGGACCTGAATATAGGACTTCTTAGATTCAAGGATAGCCCGAATAATGGATGAGGTAATTAGTTTGGATTTGATGCTGGCTAGTAACTATAATAAATACTGGAAAATTTGTCCTACAAGTTCAGACTGTACAAATTCCCTTTAAAATATGTCCCTTTAAAAATAGTGGATTTAAAAAAAAATTGGATTCATAGGGATTTGTTTGCAGTGAACAAATTATTCTGAGTCCAGGGGCAGAAACCTGAATACGCCATGTTGGTACCGGAGTATGCTGTGGTAGCTTTCCAGCAATGGAAAAGATAGACAGCATTTGACACCTGTTTAGAGACCCAGGGTCAAAGGTGAAATTTAGAAGCTAAAGCTCTTGTGGAGCTGAAGGAAGAGCTACTGCCTTGATATTTTTCTAAATGTTTCTGATGAGCATAGTAAAAAAGGGAAATGGTTGCAAAATCTGAACCAGTAGATACAGTAAATGTTAGTATTCTAAGAAAAAAAGGGGTGAAAATCAAGCTCCCAATGCTTCTACTGGATTTTTTCAAGAACTATTCTGTACATTTAATGGTGAGCTGCAGAACAGTCTCAGAGATGTTCCACTCAGGAGTTGTTCTCCAAATCCCAAATCTAGGCTGCCTTCCTTGGGTCCAACAAAAGATCATCTCGGGAAAACCAACCTGTTCAAAAAGATGCTTGTAGCAATCATGTTAAAAAAGGAAGTTCAGCGGTTCCTTCACTGACATGTCTTTCCCCTCCTGAGCACTGGCTCCCACTCTTACATCTTCCTCCTCAAGGTCCTCATCCAGTATAGCTGCTCTCACCCAACCTCATTCTCTTCCCAGCTCCTTGCCCTAGTCTCCTATCACCCGTCACTTTACCTACCTAGTTGCATTTCTCCCCCAGCTTCTATCAGATCTCTCACCTTCCTACTGGTTCACTACACTAGGAGGGGCATGGAGGCGAGACAGGCTTTCTGTCACAGTTCCAGAGCCCTGCCCTTCCCTAGCCCAGAACACTTGGGAGGACCTATTACAGAGAAAATCCTGCACTGCCCCTCCGGCCTTGTACCGGAGAGAATATGCCCAGTCATTCTGTGGGATGGTGTGTGGACAGTCTGTGGCTATAAAGAAATGGAGGTAGAAATACACTGCTCAGCATCAGGAGTAGAAATACACTGGCTCCAGTAGCATGGACACTGGGGTGAATGGCTAGAAGCCCAGAAGTTGAGGGTTTGAAGCCACAGCAGAAGTGTTCATAACGTGGTAATGTCAGAATCTAATGAATCAGTGAATTTTGCTAAATACCTTGGCACAAGGACATGAGGAAGGTGTAGGAACTGAGAGATGTTTGAGCATACTGATGATGGAATCAAAGAAGTCCTTGCTGAGCATGTACATTTTTTCAGAAACGTTTGACTTTGTCAAGCTTGAGATAATTATTTTGGGGACAGCAAAAGGCACATCCCTGATACGAAGTCTGCCCATTAGCAAATACCAAGTTCCTGCTCCAAATTACAAGGGACTGAGGTGTGTTCAGTGAAAGGGTCAACAGAAACTCTTTACATTTAGGCAACATAACACTTTTTTCCTAGCCTTTTTTTCATAAGCAGCTAAACTACCTGAGCTGAAATTGTACAAACCAGCTCAGCCTGGGGTGGATACTAAGCATAAAAAATATCAGTACACTCAGTTAAGGTTTGGCAAACTAAGAAAGGGGTTGTACAACGAGATGTTTTGGCCTGTCTTAATAAAAAACGTTTTTACCAGTCCCTCATGTAATATAATTAGAAAGGGAATTTCAGCTACGACACAAGGAATTGCTATGAATTTTGTTTCTCAGAAAATTATTTCACTTTGAATTTTATACTTGTAAAACTTTCATCACTGAAGACTTTTAGTGATTTCATCTTCTTAAAAGAATCTAACTGCTCTCAAGAGTAATGTAAACTATTTAGCTGTAGATGTAACAAGCACTAAGCAGAGCAGAAGTACATATTCCCTCAGTATGCCTTACCTTGAATTTAGC
>NW_017728906.1:149289399-149298116 GCF_001723895.1 Crocodylus porosus | reverse complement strand
ATATAATAGATATATTTATATTATTAGTGTTTCATTTTAATCACAGAAAAATGTGGATTTCGGGTTACTTTTTTTAATCCAAAAATGGGGGATTTTTTTTTTAATCAGAGAAAACCAGGATCCCTGGTGAAAACTAGGGAAAAATTATCATAGTGCTGTTATATTTGTGTTCTTCATACACTGTAAATAAGATTGGTACCACCAATTTATATTTTATAAGGCACTGAACAGCCACTGCAGTCTGAGCAACATATGGCAGGCTCATTTAGTGAGCAGTGGGGTGAGCAGCAAAGATTTCTTTGGGTGAGCTGTTACTGCACTGTGAGAAGCAAGGAGCTGAGTGTGGAGGGGCTCTGAGCCACAATGTAATGAGCATTAATTAGATGTGAAAGGCTTCAGATTTCCTGTACAAATTAGTAGGCAAGTTTAGGCAAGCTTAAGCAGTGGCTTTAATATTGAAATCAGTGTGATTTGGCAAATGGATACTGTGTGATTTAAATGGCTATCCATTTTACCAGTCCAACACCCCAGTGGGTGTGTTAAGTGATTTATACTAGACTAGATAGCAATTTTCAAATAATTTGTACTGACCCGAGTTAGATTTGAATGATCAACTGCCTTTATAAGGTTACTTTACTGGTTCCATCATTTAATTGTGCAGCTCCAACTGTGTGGGAGGCACAATGCAGAGTGTTATGAAGAAAAGGTCCCAGCTCCAAGGATCTTGCAGTCTAAAGAGATTACATAATTGAAACAAAAGGAGTGTGAATGGGGATAGGATGCAATGAAAAGAGCCAATGAGTGGCGAGGCTGAGGATGTGGTGTTTTTTGAGAATGAATCTTAACAACCAGCCATACCCCATGAGGAACTGATGCTGCATTTTTGTAGTGCATAAGAAAGTCTCTTTGACTTCTGAGTGAACAAGAATTAATCATTGATCAGTGGAGTAGACTAGAGTAGTCTGATCCACTGTGGAACTGAGAGTTCCCATTAGGAAAAGGACCAGGTGAAGCCAATTACACCTCCATTATATAGTTGCTAGTCTTCTAGGGGAAAGACTGTCAAATTAAGAAACTTATTCTGAGGGATGAGCTTTATTTCCCCTACCCCCCCCCTCTTTTTTTTTTTACATAGTAGGGCCTTGCAAATGGTTAATCTAGAAGAAGATGTTCAGTGGGATTGATTTACAACAGGTTGCTTGCCTACTTGGAGAGGAAGACTGGCTGGTACAATCCTTTCCCTTTTTTCCCCCTCTGTTTCTGCTCTGAAGAGAGTTTCAAGGTTCTTTAATTGAACTTGGGCAAAAAGTAGGCAGTTGTACGAGTGTGACCTACAACAAACCTATTGCAGAATGGAAAAGAACATTCCTCCTAAGCCAAAGTCAAGGTTGGGAAAATTAAGGGGAGAGCACCTGCTGTGAGAAATTCCTGCTGGATTAAGTCCAGTGCCATTGTGTGTGTTGTAATATTTGAATAGTTGTGATATTTAGAGGCTCCTATCAGCAATCAAATACCTGCTGTGTTAACAACTGTACAAGCATGTGACAAAGAGATGGTCCATGCACTGAATAATCTACCACTTGACTACACTGACAAGGAGCAGTTTCCCCTCCTTCCCCCACTTTTTTTGGACACCCTGAAGCTAGAACAGAGAAAGCACTTGAAACCTTGTGGTAGGGAGTGATCCTGAACTGGTTAGGAAATGAATGAGATGGTGTCACCCGTCTGGTCAGTGCTGGTTAAACTTCAGTTAGATTATTGTGTGCAGATCTGGATGCTGCACTTTATGAAGGATGTAGGATCCAGAAGTGAAAGATGAAGAGGACAAAGGGGTTGGAAGGCAAGTCATATGAGAAAAGGTTGAAAAAACTAAGTATGTTTGGTTTGGTAAGGGGAGAGACATGATAGCATTTTTAAATATCTGAACGGCAGCCATAAAGAGGAAGGAGAACAACTGTGCTCCTTGCTGCAGGAGGCAGGACACCGAGCAATATGTTTAAACTGCAGCAAAGTGGGCTGAGATTGAGAAAGCACTTCCCTATGGTCAGAACAGGAGGACAATGGAACAAACTGCACGGGGAAATTCCGGAATCTCCTACACTGAAAGTTTTCAAGAAGAGGGTGGATAAGCATTTGTCTGGCTGACTATAGGTAGAGCACAAAATACGTTTGTGCAGGGGCTCGGACTAGATGACCCTTGAAGTTCCTACTAACCCTATGATATTATGTATCTAAGCCTACTGAGGCATTTCAGTATCTGCCTGTGCACTTTGGGCCAAGTTTTAACTTGCATGCTTTGGGCCAGATTCTATTGTCTATTATGGTGTATTCCATTCCATCCTGTTCAAGTCTTTAAAAATCCATTAATACAAGACTGAGTCACAAAAGCAGCGCAGAGGAACATCCACCCACATTTAACCTTAACTTTTTCAGCAACTCATGTAGGGTGGCTAGAACCACAGTTGGGCACTAAATGATGAACTTGGGTAACCAGATTGAGATGGAGTGCCTGCTAGGGTGCCAAGTCACTGAGAACATATAGAACCTACTTCTGGTGAGAATGCAAGCCCTTCCTTTTCTCAGTTCAGAAATACCCACATTGCTGTACAAGCAGATGTGTTGGACTTAATGACAGAGTAGTTGTACATATCCTTCCTGTCATCTATCTGCAGGATGTTTTGAAATTTTCCACTATGTAAATAAAGGGGTTTTTTAAATTGTAAAGCATGAAAGAAGAAATTCAGGACCAGAATCTTCTCAACAACTTGGGGTCTCCGGTCATAGCCTCACTAAATCATTGCTCTGCAGCTGCCTGTTTTGAAAAGACAAAAAAACTCCAGCAATACAGTACACAGAGGAACAATCAAAGGAGCTGGGACTGCTGGAACTGTCCCAGCTGAGACTCCTGGGAAAGCAAAGCCTGTCTATTTGGTAACGGAAAAAATAAAGCCCTTCCTCTCCAAAATATTCCATAAGAATTCCTTGTTGCCTTCACTCCAAATAATCAAACATGGCTCAAGTGGGTTTTCCCATAACCAGGAAAGGGAGAAGTGATAAATATTGCTTGAAGCCCACTGGGGTGAGCTACTCCAACAGTACAGTGATGATTGTCATCACCAAAACTTTTAGCGATATTAAAAAAATGCGCTGTGAGTTACTGATGGTGTTAAAAAATATAATACAATACATGCAGGACCATTCAATGTTGTAGTTCAGCAGTAGAATCCTTGTCTGCCATGTGTGGCACCCAGGCTTGATTCCTGGATGTGCATGTAACTACTGCTATCGAGACACTAAATGCTTGGATTTAGTCTGGCCTTTGGATTGTGTCTTAATGGCCTAAAGTGGGGATAAAAGGTCTGGGTAGCCTCCACACCTCCATACTGATGCCTAGGCATACATGTCAAGGGTCCTGGTAAATCCTCATGCATACCCTGTGATTCAGAAGGATTGATAATTGCCTACTGCTACTACATATAGGGCCAAATTTCCAGTACTGTAAACCAGTGTATTTCCTCTAAAGCAGTGGTTTTCAACCTATAGTCCAGGAACTTTGGGGGTCTGCGGACTATGTCTAAGAGGTCTGTGAAAGATGACTGTGATTAATCAAAGGTATGTAAATATCCACACTTACAGTTCAAAGTGGTCCGTGCCTCCATTCAAAATTTTTTAGGGGTCTGCAAATGAAAAAAAGTTGAAAACCACTGCTCTTAAGTCAGTGGCACCATGGTGCTTTACATCAGCTACAGATCTCTCTCATAATCTTAAGTAATAAAACAGTGCTGGGTAATGCGGGAGTAGAGCCATAATTCATTTAAACCTTGCATTTAGAATCGGTTGGTTGATGCCTCTCCGCCCTAACTTTGCATTCCTTGTATGCTTCACACTCCCACTTCAGTCATGGGGAGCTGTGGCTGCATTATGAATGCAGGATCAGTCCCTGCTCTGTTAAATGTTAATCAGCAGACCGGTAAGTTTTTCCTTTGAGAGAGCAAAAGGTAACAAGATATGAAGATAAAGGTGACAAGGTCATTCCTCTGTTTCCACTGTGACCCGGTCAGCCCCAAGCCACAACTATTTCCATCAGGGCCAGGTTACAACTTGTGCAGAACAAAAACAATGGTTAAATCATTATGTTTGCCTGATGTTAGTTACAGTAAGTGCTTTGCTTGGAAATGTAAAGTGCTGTTTAAATACTATAGATGTGAAGGTCTTATGAAAAATGGACTAGAACATACCACCAGTTTATAATACTTGGCTGTGTTTTTGATTGGATGAGCAAAGGGAGATGGTTGCCTTAGAAGGGGCACATGATAGCACCCTGATCACTTTTATAACTTAGAAGGAAAAAATAATGGATCACATGGTACATATATGGATAGAAGGAGAAAAGAAGAGTGATGGGGGTTTGATAGCAGCCTTTAACTATCTGAAGGACTGTTCCAAAGATGGAACAAGACTGTTCTTAATGGCAGCAGATGACAGAACAAGGAGCAATGGTCTCAAGTTGTAGCAAGAGAGGTTTAGGTTGGATATTAGGAAAAACTCTCAGTAGGAGGGTGGTGAAGCACTAGAATTGGTTACCTAGAAAGGTAGTGGACTCTCCATCCTTGGAGGTTTTTAAGGCCCAGATCGACAAAGCCCTGGATGGAATGATCTAGTTGGGGATGGCCCTGGTTTGAGCAGGTAGTTGGACTAGATGACCTCCTGAGGTCCCTTCCAACCCTAACTTTCTATGATAGTTTTTGAAGTAATGGGGTCAAATTCAGCAGTAACATAAATAATGGCATAAATTACCTATTGGTAAGTTGATGTTGGTGCATGTAAGTGAAATGGTGTCACTTAAGAGCTTATACCATTTCCCAGGTGGACTGCCATGATGCATGCCCTACCTACTCAGTCCTGCTCCATGCGTGTCAAATCCTAGACACAAGGCAATGGGAACAGCCCTCAGCACATTCTCTCCCTTGTGCTGCTTTAAGGTTCTCTGTCTTGGGTGTGCTTATTGGCATGGACTCAGCCCTGCTTTGAGGCTTCTACATTACTTCATTCCAGGATTTGGTGCACTAGAGAAAGGAATGGCTGGCCAAGGAGCACTTTACCAAAGGGCTCTTGCGCATGGCCTGGAAATTGTAGGTAAGTCCTTACACACTGAGATGATCTGCTAAAATTTATATCTCTTTACACCATTCTATTGTTCTTGCATCAACCTTCCCTATCTCTTCCTGTTTAGCATATTCATCCATACCCAGAGGCCAAGTCTTAATCTGAATGGCATATTTGTTCAATGTGTGAGCTCTGCTAAATTACGTGTTGCCATAATCACTTAGACCATTAAGAAATAATGATTTTAACTTTCCCTGTGAGTACTTAAGTATTATTTACCCTCATTTTGCCTGTAATCAGTATTCAGCCTTTGATGGAGTCTGCCTAACATATTTCTTATCTAAATTTTAGCTATAATTCACCCTCTTGAGTGCAGTGGGCTTCACTTGAAATTAAGTTTACCAGGATTTGATTTAACATTGTTGAAAATGAAGATCTAGAAACACTCAGAATTAGAATTACCCACAAAATGAAATTATTTTGATGTAGTATGCCCAGCTAGAAATTGCCTTGTAATAAAAATTTCAGTGGTTTGCAGCCTGCCTCTCACTGTAGTTATGTTACCCACTAATTGCTTAGTTCCCTGTGAAGCACAGGTTGTACTAGACCAACCTGTTTGCCTTTTCTAAAGTAACTAAGAACCCAATCCAATATCTTTTGAATCTCACACATTTTCCCAGCAGTTTCAGTGAACATGAGATTGGGTCCTCAGTTGGAAAATGATATATAGCACTGATTTACATTTCAACAAAACTTACTGAGTAGCTAGAAACTCTAAGGGCTAATACTGATTACGGTGTAACTCCCCTGATGTCTGTTGGCTTAGATGGAATTGTTCTGGATTTATATCAGTGTAACTGATATATTGTCTGGTCAACACAATGGATAAAGAACTGGCTTAAAGACCAGAAATAATGTTGTCAATGAATAATCAGTTATCAACACTGAGAACTGAACATGGAGAGTTTCAATATCTAGGGTTCAGTATTGGGATCAGTATTACTTAACATACACAATTTCAACTTTGTGTGTAAGTAGATGCAACCTATGTATACCACTGTGGAATGCAGATCCATATTCCTTAATAAGCTGGAGAAAAAAGTTAATTCAAGATTGATCTAACCTTAAAATGAAATAAAACTGGTATGGACTTTGTCAAGACATGCACTTGGAAAAGGTAAAATCTATATTTTCCTTTGCTCCCAAAGCTGTTTAAACATTTTACATTGGATAGAAAGCATACATAGTCCTGTGTGCAGAGACCTACTCCCAGACAAGTGTCCTACAGTTACAGAATCACCCCAAAACAACTTGGTAATTAAGGTACTCTTCCGGGAGGTTTAAGACTAAATTGAACCTCAGTGGGCATGTCGACATGTTCATTAATGTGCTTTAGGTAATGTGTATTAAATCTATTACCTCCATTGTAAGGTACTAGAAAAATGTTCATTAGTCTATTTTAATGTACATTACTAAAGAGCACTTTTCTGTGATGCTTTAATGTGCATTAAAATAAGCTAATGCGCATTAAAGTATACATTATGGGAGTTTTTACACATGCAAGCACCTTTGAAAAGCAGCCAGTGCTACATTGCTTGCAGTTGTATAAGCAGCAAAATGCACATAAGCGCTGAGAAAATGGCAGTGGTGCACATTTGAACTAAAATACATGGAAGGTGTTTTGGTTCAAAAATGCACCGCTGCCATTTTCTGAGCGCCAATGTACATTTTGCCACTTATGCAACTGCACATGGCGCAGCCACATGGCGCAGCCCAGTTCGCATCAGCTCAGCTGCAGAGCAGGCTCGATTAACTAAGTCTGCTCCAAAGCAGTGGATCTCCGACACATCATGGGACAAAAAGGTATGTGTATAAATTCCGATAGACACATCCAGTCTCCCATTTCCTGGACCAGTGCGCTAAGTACAAAGCTCTTGTACAAAAAGACACATCACCATTACCAATGTCTATAAGGAAAACAGTGACCCCGCTCAATGGTAGAAAGGATGACTTAGACTCTGGAGTCCGGGAGAGAGTTCTAGGCAATGAGAACTAGTCTCAGTTAGGCAGCTAAACCCTTGCCATAGGTGAGTTTTAAGATATACCCTATTTTTTCCATGTTAGCTATCTGAGAAGTCTTCCAGCTCTAGATACTGGCTACTGTGATTCTCATCCTGAGGCACTGAATTCCTTGAATTGTGTAAGGACACTGGGCATTTACCCCAGGGCTGTAGAGCCTGAAATATAGATGAAATTCAAGGAATAAGCCAGCTCATTCTGACACTGACTTAGCTTAATATACATACAGAGCAGAGACTTCTTCAGCAGCTGAGGAAGGTAACTACAAAGCTAAGTTTTCTGAGAATAAAAGTGGGTTATCTATGCCTATAACATTTTTCTATGACTTTCTTGCATACTTAATATGTAGAATGTTATGCAAGTTCATAAACATTTAAAATTAGACTTTCATGGACTCATGCATAGGACATGCACGTAAGTGAAGTGTGAAAGGACTGTGTGCGCTCTGTGTTTAAAACTGTAGAAAAAAGAATGTTATTATTTGAGATATAATGTAAGATCACATTATTAAAGACTGTCCTGAATTTGCTGGAAGCCAGTAAAATAGGAATCTAGTTCTATCATGGAGAAGCACAAAGGAGATGAATAAGGTTTGCATGTGCTGTGTGTTACTTCTTAATGGGCTAAGTGATGGAGTGCTCATAAAGGATTTGTTCCATTATATTTAACAGACCTTGCCAGTAGGGCAATCATCATTGGACCACTTCAGAATAGTTTTTCTCAATACACACATTTTTATTTAGTTTTGCCTTTTTTACTAGTACAATACTTGTATTCTATATACATGGCCTTATATATATTATACTATATTCCTTAACATTTGTACAATATGGAAGTACTAATTGATTAAATGGATCTGGGTCAGTACCTCTCCAACAGTGGATAGTGGCCCTTGACAGAGGCAGAGAGAAGGTGGGGAGTCACAGAAAGCCATCTTTCATATGGTGTCAGATATCAATTTGCAAATTTATGAGCTACTGTCTGACATTATTGCTCAGTGTGTGGTTTCCATCTGCCCTGTCTGGGCATTTGTCGAGATTGCAGCTTTTGATTAAGTGCTGTGCTGTTTGTTGGACAGCATGTTCACACAGGGGGCTGTCCAAGATGTTCATCTTGTGAAGTCTTGTTTTGAATCATCCATATCCAGATCTCAGTCTGTTCAGCTTGATCCACATTTCTCTGTCAAGGTTGTGCCCACTGGGAACTTGTTTGGTGTTGGTATAAAATGCTGCAGGAATAGGTCTGACTTTTCCCAACAGTCAGCCAACTCTGTTGCTCCCCATAGGTTTGGTTTGACATCTACAGTCTCTTCCAGGAGCTTCTGGGCTTCATGTATGAAGTTTATGACTTTTAAGCCTCTTAAACCTCCATCTATTCAGGTCTTCAGTTAACAGTTGATGGAGCAGGTGATTTTCATCTTTGCCTCAATTGCAAGTAATAAGGTTTCATAGTTTCTAGGGTCGGAAGGGACCTGAGTAGATCATCTAGTCCGACCCCCTGCCATGGCAGGAAAGAATACTGGGGTCAAACGA
>NW_017728906.1:149288182-149289299 GCF_001723895.1 Crocodylus porosus | reverse complement strand
CTTCTCATAAGAAACAATGTTATAAATGGGGGATTGGTTCCTGAACCAAGGCATGATACCCTATTTTCACCAAAAATACCCCAGAATTTTGTACTCAGTCAATTATAGATGAGTAATATAGCTACATTAATGTATTTATGTTGTAAATAGCAATCATATTGATTTGGAAGGACTTCTTTGGAGGTGACTTTGCTGGACTTTTTGAAGGGTTCTTGGCTGGAGTCTTCTCAGGAGTCTTGCCTGCAGGCTTTTCTGGAGTCTTCTCTGCTTTTTTAAAGAAAGTGTCCAAGGAAGTTTGGACAGATGTTCTTCAGGAAGATGAGCGATGCAGCAAACTTGTTTGCTGGTGTGGCGTCGCATTGGATTAAGCGTTGTAAAGTTGAAACTGGCATTGTAAAGTTGAAACAGGGTGTCAATTTATAAATGTTGTAAGTGCAAAACGTTGTAACTCAAAACATTGTAAGTCAAGGACTGCCTGTACTGACATGGAACTCATCAGTGACTATCTCCACAAGCGATACCTAAAGTTGAGCATCAGTAAATCAGTATCATTACTCTTCCACCTGGACAACTGTGAAGCCAAGAGCATATTGAATATCATAGTGGGTAACCACATCCTTCCCCACGTTCATACCCCAGCAAACCTAGGCATCACATTAGACCATTTCCTCACCTATAAACATCACATTCAGAAGGTCAGCAGTAAAGTTTTTGCACCAGTAGCTGCCTTAAGATGTTTAACAAACATGACATGGGGTGCCAACTTCAAAGTGCTCATAACCACTGCACTTGCAATGGCATATGCCTCAGCAGAATATTGTGCTCCTGTATGGTCCAGAAGTTGTCGCCCTAAAAAACTCAACACTGTACTTAACAGTGTGCTGAGACTTATAACAGGCTGTACAACTTAAACACACACAGAAGCACCCCCTGTACTCCTGAGCATTAGAACAAGTGATATAAGAAAACAGACCCTGTAATAGTCTAAAGCAAAGAAAATGTTGCTTCCTCAGTTACCACGTTTACCAGTCTAGGCCAAGTGTTACATTTCAAGCTGTTAAAACATATATACAAATAAATTATATGGACTTGTAATTAGCAATATATATATATATAT
>NW_017728906.1:149286047-149287102 GCF_001723895.1 Crocodylus porosus | reverse complement strand
ATGGGTATTGGTGCAATCCATCATCAACAGCAGACTACCTGAGGCAAAAATTGTTGGATCAGAAAAAACAGTACTAATTCCTTGGACAGCACTGAGCCATTTGACGACACATTTCCATTCACATGGACACGTTGACAGTTCCCTGTGCAGGTGGCATTCAGTATGACCATCAATAAAGCCCAGGGGCAAACATTAAAAAGAGTAGGAGTGTTCCTTCGGGATCCTGTCTTCAGCCATGGACACTATATGTGGCAGTTTCCAGAATCTCCCACCCAGAAAACATCTGATTTGCAGGGACTGCTGACTTGAGTAACAAAACCAGGAATGTTGTATATACAGAAGTGTTGTAAAGCTCTTACAGTAAGAAAGTGTAATATGTTTCAGGATTTTGTGTATGCAGAAGTATTGTGAAGCTGTTGAAGTGCAATAAAATGTGATCTCAAGCAAAAATTGGATCATTGGATTTTCGTGCATGCACTGCTGTAGCAAAACCACCAGTTTTTCTTTTAAAATGCATTCCCTCCCTTCCCCAACCATTTCTGATTTTTTCTTTCCCTCTCTATTCCCTATAGATAAGTATAAGTGAGCTAAGCCATAGGATAAGCTTCAGCATTTTATTTTGGTAGCAAGTTGTATTTCTTTTGTTTTTCTCCTTCTTTATATTGTATAATTATTATGTTTATGTTGATTTTTACTGTTCTATATTACTGTTTTACTAGTACTATATGATTTAGGCTTACATATATAAGTTAGCATAAGTCATGTCAAGTTTCCATTTTGTTTGCCAAGTCTCCATCCTGTCCCCAGGCCCGGTTGTGTAACCCGTGCCTCACACCTACCTCTCCTATGTAACTTAGTTCCTGAATGAATGGGGATGAATAGGATGCTTGAGAGACAATGGCAATAGGTCTAAAAATAGCTCCTTCTGAATAACTGAACCATCAACACCAATACCTGGACCAAAAACCCAGCCCTTAGAACCACCCATCAGCATTAAAGAAACAAACGATGAGGCAACCCATCATTGTGCCAGGCTACACATGCTCAGTAGAACA
>NW_017728906.1:149265853-149274816 GCF_001723895.1 Crocodylus porosus | reverse complement strand
GGTAGGTAAGGGGGTTATCAACTTGAAAAGGCTGAGAAACACAGGTCTGTACTAACCACAAGATGGGTTGAATACACCTGAAGACCATGAAAGTTTAGAGTAGGAGTTAACTTAGGTCCATTTCTACTCTCCACTTTTGAGTGGTAGATGTTTTACTTTGTAGTTAGGATGCTAGGGTAGAGGTGATTTTCGAAACAGAGGATTCCTTCATTTCTCCTAGCATTCCCCATTCTTTATGCCTTTTGTACTCAGGTTTTCCATCACAACATCCATCATTCTACCTGGGGAGCTACTAATAGAGTCCTGTTTCCACTTCGGCACCTATTGAGTGGTACTCCAATGCCTCTAGTTGTTGAGCACCCTGCACAAGAAGTGAGGGTCCTGTCCAGCAAATCAAACCAGAATGAACTGATAAAAAGCAATATTGTGGCCCACTGCATCAGCCCCTTCCTTTGGTTTTGTTCCAGACTCTGATTAAAGCTTCAAGCATCTGTGATGACACCCAGACACTGTAGTGTTAAACCAGCCAGCATGAACCTATTCCTTTTTCTCTTTAAAATAGCTTCATGGAGATAGAATGTTATATAAATAAGAAAACAGTATAAACAATGACTTTATGGAGTCTTGCACCCAGGGCTGTATGTTTTATAAAGAGCCTTTTTAGTCAGTGCCAAGTCAGGATTAATAAGCATGGTTACAAAATTCTGTTAATCTTTATGTACAACATGATGAACAGTTGGACAGTGCTAAATGCACTGACTTTTGTCATACTTAATGAAAGTTATTGTTATGAGCTTAATGTTTCCTTAATTTTCAAAGCTGTGCACATCAGTTTAGCTTCATGGCCCAGTACCACTCTTATTGAAATCAATGGGAGTTTTGTCATTGATTTTGGTAGAAACAACACCAGACCTATAAAGTCAGCAGGAGTTGTGCAGCTAATATGATGTTCTCCTCTTTGAAAACATACTCCTTTGTGGAAATAAATCAAAGAGTTCCAACTTTGAATTTGGTATGATTTTAGTACTGAAATAACTGTCCTGAAGCATACACATTCTGTACCTACCCACTGCCAGTCAATATAGCAGAGATTTCAAAACTTTTGGCAGAGAGTAGATGTTTGGTCAGGAGTATTTTCAGCCATCCGCTCTTTCAGGGTACATCTATATTGCTACTTAGCAATATACCTGCCACATACCTGCCAATCATCTACACTGAAACGAAAGCTCATCCCAGTTCAGCCCAAGCCCAGAAGTTCTGCCTCAGAATCTGAGTTAGCCCACCCTTCCCAACACCATGTTTGAAACTTGCATGCAAGTCTACCAGCAGCAATCCCACAACCTCCTCTTCCTGACTTTCAGCACTTCTGAATCCCACTTTCTGTCTCTACAGCCTGTTAATTAAAGCCAAGCACAAAAGGAGAGACAAATAGTTTGCAGACTGATTCCTAGAAAGTCTGTGCTCAAGGAACAAGATGCCCAACGTGCACTGGCTGCAAGGTAAGATACAGATGAGGAGGGACAAATCACCTGCTTGAGCTGGTTGTGATTCACCCTCAGGTCAATGCTAAACGTCAGTGTAGATATATACATAAACTACAGCCAGTTCCCGGTTCCACTGAAACCAAAGGTAAAGTCTAATTAACTTCAGTGAAATAAGGCGTTGGCTATCACTATATGAAATGTTAGTAGCGCTTACACTTCTGCATCCAAAAGTAGGTTCTGTCATTCTTTTTGATGAAATATTCCTTAATTTCCTTCTTTCCTCTGTTTGGAACTGTAAAGAGAATATACTTTTCATAAAGAGATTATAGAAAAAGATAGCTTCTGATATAATTTTGTAAAGTCTGAACCTGAAATTGCCTTTTGTTTACTAAGTTTCACACTACAAATCTTCATATCCTGTAGTTGACAGCAATATTTTTTTTAAGATCTGACATGAAAACTATCAGCCAGACATCAGAAAAAATATGTATTGTTAAATCTAGTCCAACCTATGTGAAAATTCAAGCTGAGATGGTCAACAAGAAAGAACAGCCCTATTCCAAGTCTAGTGTTTGGTATACAGGCAGAAAGTCTTAAAACTAAGCAGAAAATAAGCTGAGAATTTAAAAGAAAAATATTGACAAAAACTTCTTTTTCCTCTCCCAAAAGACTCCAATATCTAGTGTATATTGATTTGGTTTCATTTTGTGGTTTCTATCTACTATCTGCTATGTTATATCCCATGGTAAAATCATGGCACTATTGCCATCAGTAGAAAAACTCCTACTGATTTCAGTGAAGTCAAGATATAATCCAAGAAATTTATACTGTGATATTTTTAAGCACCAATATTTGTATAATTTTTTTTTCAAAATACCTTGGGATGTATTGTTTTTCAGTAACTCACAATAATGAATAAGAATATAGACACTGCAGTATAAGTGATGGCTATTATTAGCTATGCTGTACAACAGTTCAAGGATAAAAAGCATTATAGAAGCATTACAGGGGTATAGGTTGTAGCCATGTTTGTCTAAGGACATAGGCAGACAAGGTTCTTTGGGTAAATCTGATATCTTTCATTAGACTAATTCAAATAGTTGGAAAAATTCTTTGCAAGCTTTTGGGTACAAACACCCTTCGTCAGGCTGAGAAAGCATCTGCAGGAAAAGAATAGACCAACTGCAGATGCTTCCTCAGTTTGACAAAGGGTATTTGTACCTGAAAGCTTGCAAAGAAGAATTTTTCCAACTGTTTGAGTTGGTCTAATAAAAGATATCAGATAGACCAGGTTCTTTTGGTAAGTCATAGAAGTGTGGTATTATTAGTCAGTTGTACAAAGGGTCCCTTATTAATGGAATGGGCCACAGTCCTGGTGTCCCTACCAGATGCTTAGCATTGTCAGGTAATGTTTAGATGCTGATGTTTGAGGCGTTCGGATTATCCAGATAAAATCTCTGTGCTCTCTTTGTCCACAGGAACCCATTCCTCATTGCCTGTCTACAGCAGGGACCCTGCAAGACAAAGTGGCTAAGCTGGACACAGGAGGCAGAGGAGCAAGTGCCATCTATAGCATGTTCCCATGAAAACTGGACATCCAAGCATAAATTAATTGCCTTCACAGAATTAAGTGATGCTCCATTCCTGCTCCCACCCAAAAGATACAATCTGGCACAGGACCTTGATTTTTGCTGGAGCTATGGTACAAGGGGAGAGGAAAAGGATGGGAAAAACTGCTGTGTAGAGGGCCTATGATCTGTGGTATTCCCATAGATACTATGGGAGCAAATGCCTTATGCTTTTTCATCCTTCCACCTTCCTTCTCCAGTGAAAGGACTAAAAATCTATGTAGAATGCAGGGAATTTAAAATATAGTGCAAGCCAGTTAGTTAGCCTGCAGACAAGCCATTTAAATCATACATATGGCATTAGCCATTTGCTAAATCCCACATTACTTTCAATATTAAAGGTACTGCTGGAGTAGATTTAAGCCTGCCTACTGTTTCCTATGGGAACACCCTGGTCTCAGGAGTTCAGACCTCATTGAAGTTGGTTGGATTGTGACTTTCAGTGCTTTGAACCTAATAGCAGCCTTGAAATTGGTATGACCCAGAGCATAGCACACAAGGCCATTTTGGTCGGCACACCACAGCTGGCCCAGGTTCTGGGCAGCTGTCAACAGAGCCCAGGCTGCTCACAACAGGTGGGCAGGAAGCTACCAGCCCTGCTGCAGGCAGCCCAGGCTCCATGGCTGGTAACAGCTGCCCAGAGCCTGAGCCAGCTGCAATAGGGTGGCAGCAAACAGCTGCAGTGGACTCCGAAGCCCTTGGCCAGGTTCTGTGGTGGCAGTGGCTGCATGCATGCCTCTAGGTGGATGGTGGGAGAGAGGCTGGAGTTGCACTGCCCCAGGCCCCTGCTCTCCATCAGCCCAGATGTGCATGTTCAGAGCCTGCAGCCTGGTGCAGCTGTTTGCAGCCTCCTGGCTGCAACCAACCCAGGCTCTGGGCAGCTGGAAACAGCTACACCAGGCTCCTGAGCCCCTCACTGGCTCCATGCTGGCAGCTATTGCATGTATGCCTTGGGGTGCAGGGTAGGGAAGGGGCCAGAGCAGTGCAACCCTGGACCCTCCCCCGCCATCCACCTAGAGGTGCACGTGCAGCCACCACCAGCAAGGATGATTGGGTCCCTCATGTCTCCTCCATGGTCTGCTGCTGGCATGGGTCAGGGTTGGGGTGGTTTTGGCACTCTGGCCAAAAACATTGGTGACCCGTGACCAAGTCAGTTTTATGGCTGGTAACAGCACAGCACTGCCAACAGTAGAGATGGGCCAGGAGCATTAACCATCTACGCCACATGTTGAGTAATGTTTTGATTGCCAAATGAGCCCTCTATATGCAGATTGTTATAGAATCGCCCACATGCATGGCTGGAGCATATGGCATACTATTATGAATAAAAATGCACTCATTTGTTGATTGTGAGTTTCACAGCTGATATGTGGCTTTCTAAAATAAAAAATTGTAGGACATTATATATATGTGTGTGTATACACACATACTAACAATACAACCATGAGCTCCCTGTGGTACTAAAAGAGGCTTAAAAGTCAGATTTCTGTTGAGATAGGTCTATGTTTACGTCTACAAGTTTTGGCACAAACCAACAAAAGACTAGTAAAAGTAACCCTCTGAAATTACTCATTGTTAACTTTACAATCTGCTCTGGCTTATTTAAGCAAATGACTGTAAAAATACAGAGAAAAACAACAATTATAGCAATATAGACAATAGCAATCAGGCTGTGAACAGAAGCAACAACAAGTTCATATTATTAGGCAAGATTCTGTGTGATCTGGTTGTGGAGGATGGATGTTTCTGATTCTTGCCCTGACCTTTCTCACACTTAGTGGACACTGTTTAGTTTTCTAACATGATAAAATAACAAATTATGTAAGGTTCATGGCAACACTGATCAGCTGAGACAGAAAGCATTTAAACTGAGTTTTCACAAGCAGTTTGGGAACAGATGCAAACTGTCTGCAATGTTAAATGAAACATGTGCTGGTCCAAATTGCAGTCTACAGCTAGGATCCATTCTTTTCTACAGGTATCACACACATCTAATTAAGATTGATCATTCAGTTTTATTGAAAATATTTGATACACATTTTTCACTGAATAAATATCATTTTTACAACCTAAACTGTTTTTATGAGGATTTCCAAGTGTGTTTCCTAATTCCAAGGGAGATTAATTGAGTTAAATTTAAAAGCATAACTTGACTCATTGCATGTTTGAAGATCAGGGAAAGTGTCAGTCTCTTACTAAATGGGGGAGGCAACCTAGTGACAGATGATGTGGAAAAAGCTGAAGTACTCAATGACTTTTTCACCTCAAGACTTCACAGGCAAGGTCGGCTCCAAGACTACTGCACCTGGCAGCACAGTTTGGGGAGGAGGTGAACAGCCAACTGTGGTGAAAGAACAGGTTAGGGACTCTCTAGAAAAGCTGGACCAGTGGCATACCATGGGTCTCAGGTGCCTGCATTTGCGTCCCCCCCCATGGGACAATGCAAGCAGGGTGCAGAGTCCCTTCTACCGCCCCACAGCACTTCCACGGGCAAAAAGACACCACAGCACACCGGACATCATGGGGCCAGCAGCCAGAATTTCTGGCCATAACAGGTAAACAAATGCTCAACACACCAGGCGGGTGTGTGGGACACTCACCAAACGTGGGAGGCCCTGTGGCCTCTTGGCCCGGCCAGTGCCCAGAGGCAATGGCCCCCTCCTGCCTCCCATTCTCCCTGTCACTATGCTACTGAACTGGACATATATAAGTACATGGAGCTGGATGGGGTGCACGCAAGGGTGCTGAGGGAGTTGGCCAATGTGATTGCAGAGCCAATGGCCATCATCTTTGAAAACTCATGGTGATTGGAGGAGTCCCAGATGATTGGAAAAGGGCAAACATAGTGCCTATCTTCAAGAAAGGGAAGAAGGAGGATCCAGGGAACTAAAAACCAGTCAGCCTCACTGCAGTCCCTGGAAAAATCATGGAACAGGTCCTCAAGCAACCCATTTTTAAGTACTTAGAGGAGAATAAAGTGATTAGGAACAGTCAGCATGGATTTACCAAGGGCAAGTCATGCCTAACCAACCCGGTTGCCTTCTATGATGAGATGACTCACTCTGTGGATGTGGGAAGAGCAGTAGCTGTGATATGCCTTGACTTCAGCAAGGCTTTTGATATGGTTCCCACAACATTCTCTCTGCTGGAGGGCAGGGCTACAATTCAGAGATATCTCAACAAATTGTAGGATTGACTAAAAGAAATCTCATGAGGTTCAATAGGGAGAAGTGCAAACTCCTGCCCTTAGGACAGAACAATTCTAGGCACTGATACAGGCTGGGGACTGACTGGCTAAACAGCAGCTCTGCAGAAAAGGACCTGGGAGTTATAGAGGCAAGTAAGCTGAATATGAGCCAAAAGTGTGCCCTTGTTGCCAAGAAGGTGAACAGCATATGGGGCTGCATTAGTAGACGTTCTCTGGTGACCAAGGTGCCAGCAAACCAGGGCTGCAAACAGGGTAAGCAGGTTGCAGGAAGTTTGCTGGGAGCAAGAGCAGGAAGGGGAAGAGAAGCCAGGCACCAGTTCCTGGCCAGGGAAAGTAAGTGATCCAAAGCTGCTGGGGCCTTTGGTTTGCTGAGTGTTTGTTTGGTGGGCTGTGTATGTTTGGGGCATGTGCTCTGAGAAGCTGGGAGTGTTACTGGCTAAGTGATTCCTGCCTGCGTCTGGCAGAAGCCCTAACAAAGGGGCAGAGCCAGTCCAGGCCCCGTGGGGTTGAGCTACCAGGGAGCCAGCAACCAAGGGCAAGCAGTTTGTAGGTAGTTCACAGGTCAGTTTGCAAGTTAGCTTGCATCCCTTTTGAGGGGACAGCATTTCAGGTTGGTGTGAGGAAGCAGGAAAAAAGGAACATTTTAGGACCAACAAGCAGTAAACAGGCCAGCTTCCAGGCGAGTTTGCTAGGGAAGGTGTGCTTGGAAGAAGGGCAGTAAGAGAGATAAGGCAGATTAAGAGACCCAGGGAAATGGCTGAAGGAGGACATTGCAACACCAGAGCCACTGCCACTGCCTCTGCTTGCACCTGTAAAGTTTCTGTCCATGATGACTGCTTGCCATCATGGCTTCCACCCAGGTCTGGGTTTGGCACTGTGGAGACTATGGCTTGCAAGGTCCTTCCAGTGATGGCCAGGTTGGGGTGTGCAGGCAGTGTGAGCGGTGCTTCCTGGTGGTGTCTCTCAGGGAACAGGCAAGAGAGCTATAGGAGGAGCTGGTGAGGCGCTGAAGCATCTTTTGCCATGAGTTCATTGATTCAGTGCTGGAGGAGACCTCCAGGACTGTGGAAGAAGAAATGCCAGAGGCAGCACTAGAGAATAGAGAGGACATGGATTCCCAGGAGGGTGGAAGCTGGAAGCTTGTGACCTCTGGCAGCAAGCAGAGATCTTCACCTCCACCTGCAGTGGTTTGTCTGGAGAACAGATATGCAGGCCTAGCAACAGAGAGCGAGGTGCGCATTCCATTGGTGGAGGAGGACAGGCCAGGCCTTACCAAGGTGGGAAGGATCAAGACAACTGCCACCATGAAGAAGTGACAGTGCTGGTGACTGGATACTCGCTTCTGCGGGGGACGAAGGGAGCCATCTGCCAACCTGACCTGTTGTCCCAAAAGTTCTGCTGCTTGCCTGGAGCCCGAATCCAAGATGTCATGGAGGGATTACCAAGAGTCATCCGGCCCTTTGACTACAGCCCCATGCTGCTCATCCATGTGGACACACTGATACTGCCAGGGGAGACCCTGAGCAGATCAAGAGTGATTACAGGGCTCTGTGTGTAAGGGTGAGGGAGGCAGGGGCTCAGGTGATGTTCATGTTGATCTTTCTGGTCAAGAGAAAGGGCCTGGGCAGGAATGGGTGCATACTGTAGATCAATACCTGGCTGCCAGCAGGGCTTTGGCTTCTTTGACCATGGGATGTTCTTCTAAGAAGAAAGATTGCTAGGAAGAAATGGGATCTACCTGACAAAGATAGGGAAGAGCATCTTCATAGGCAGGCTCACAAACCTAGTGAGGAGGTCTTTAAACAAGATTTGCCAGGGGATGAAGACCAAAGCCCTGAGGTAAGTGGAGAGGGGGGGATACCTGGAGGAAGAGCAAGCAGGAGGGAGCAACAAGGGAGGTGTTCTCATACTTCCTGAGAAATCAAGGCAATCGACTAGTTACCTCAGGTGCCTGTAGACAAATGCAGAGAGCCGGGGAAACAAGAAGGAAGAATTGGCAGTCCTTGCACAGTCACAGAACTATGACATGACTGGAATAACAGAGATTAGGTGGAATAGGATGGGTACAAACTGTTCAGGAAGGACAGGCAGGGCAGAAGAGGAGGAGAAGTTGCACTTTATGTAAAAGAGTCGTATGATTGCTCAGAGCTCCAGTATGAAACTGGAGATAGGCCTGTTGAAAATATCTGGGTTAAGGTTAGAGGGGAGAGCAACAAGGATGATGTTCTAGTGAGTGTCTGCTATAGACCACCAGACCAGGAGGAAGTGGTGAATGAGGCTTTCTTCAAACAGCTAGCAGAAGTTTCCAGATCACAAGTCCTGGTTCTCATGGGGACCTCAATCACGCTGACATCTGTTAGGAGGGTAATACAGCAGTGTGCAGGCAATCCAGGAAGTTTTTGGAGAGTGTGAGGGACAATTTCTATGTGCAAGTGGTGGAGTAACCAACTAGGGTCCATGCTCATCTTGACCTGCTGCTCATAAACAAGGATGAATTGGTGGGGAACATAGTAGTGGATGGCAGCTTGGGCAGTAGTGACCATGAGATGATTGAGTTGAGGATCCTGAGGAAAGGAAGGATGGAGACATGGATGACTGGTGTCTCCCGAGTCTGGGGGGGGCACCAGCGGGGCACAACCAGGG
>NW_017728906.1:149246066-149265753 GCF_001723895.1 Crocodylus porosus | reverse complement strand
GTGGAGCCAATTTCAGGGAGAGTACTAGCACTCTCTGTGCCCCTATCAGCTGATGTGCTCACTGTCAGGTGGGACACAAGCGTTCTCAGCACTGCCCCTCCCATGCCTCCCCTATGCATCGCTTGTGGATCCTGGACTTCAGAAAAGCAGACTTTGGCTCGCTCAGGGAACTCACGGACAGAATCCCTTGGGAAGCCAGTATGAGGGGGAGAGGAGTCCAGGAGAGCTGATTGTACTTAAGGAAGCCTTGTTGAGAGTGCAGAAACACAACATCCCAAGGCACAGGAAGACTAGCAAGTATGGCAGAAGACCAGCTTGACTTATCAAGGCTGGTCTTCAGTAAACTAAATCACAAAAAGGAAGCTTGTAAGTGGAAACTTGGACAAATAACTACAGAAGAGTATAAGAGCATTGCTTGGATGCAGGGATGAAGTCAGTTGGCAGCCGGTATCAAGTGGAGTGTCCCAGGGGTCAGTCCTGGGACCAGTTTTGTTCAATGTCTTCATCAATGACCTGAAAGATGGCATAGTGTGCACCCTCAGCAAGTTTGCATATGACACGAAGCTGGGGAGAGTAGTAGATATGCTGAAGGGTAGAGCTAGGATTCAGAGTGGCCTAGATGAATTGGAGGATTGGACCAAAATAAATCTCATGAAGTTCAACAAGGACAAGTGCAAAATCCTGCCCTTAAGACAGAACAATCCCATGCATGAGGCCAGTCTGGAGGCTGACTGGCTTGGCAGCAGCTCTGCAGAAAAGGACCTGGGGGCTACAGTGGACAATAAGCTGAACATGAGCCAACAGTGTGGCCTTACTGCAAAGAAGGCTAACAGCATACTGGGCTGATTGGTAGGTGAGTTGCCAGCAGGTTAAGGAAAATGATTCCTCCCCTCTCTTCAGCACTGGTGAGGCCACATTTGGAGTACTTTGTTCAGTTTTGGATCCTCATAACAGAAAGGATGTGGACAAATTGGAAAGAGTCCAGCATAGGGCAACCAAAATGGTTTGGGGGCTCGGGTACATGGCTTATGAGGAGAGACTGAGGGAAGTGGGAATATTTAGTTTAGAGAAAAGAAGACTGAGACTGGATTTAAGAGCAGCCTTCAACTACCTGAAGGGAGGTTCCAAAGAGGATGGAGCTAGACTGCTCTCAGTGATGGCAGATGACAAAACAAGAAGCATTGTCTCAATTTGCAGCAAGGGACATTTAGGTTAGATTTGGAGGGTAATAAAGTACTGGAGCAGGTTACCCAGAGAGGTGGTGGAATCTCCATCCTTGGAGGCTTTTAAGACCTGGTTAGACAAAGCCTTGACTCGGATGATATAGTTGTGGATGGTCCTATTTTGAGCAGGGGGATGACCTCCTGAAGTCCCTTCTAACCCTATTTTTCTATGATTCTGTGTTTGCCAGACAGCCCCAATTGGTTTCCATGTTGTAATTCTTGAAGCATATTTACACCCCAAGAATAAATGTTTTAAGGCTTCTGGAATAGAAAAACCAAGCCAGAGTTTTTTTCACATGTGCTCTCAAGCCGTTCCTATAAATAGCTGGGGGAGGAGAGCACCTGCGCTTTTTCCTTCCAGCATCTTGATGGATAGCTTTGTTGGCATCTCTTCAGTTGACACTACAGTCAACTCAGTGAAGAGACTGAGTCAGTCCTAAGTAAGGAAATGCATCCAAATTCCTCATGACTATGAGTCCAACAAAGAAAGACATCATTTTTTGTCTCTCTTCAAATTAAACTCTATTCCATTTGCTGCTGTCCTCAGAGCATACTCCTGACATTTTTACAAATGCATAAGCATTCAGTCATTGAGGTGTAATAGAAATGTAACTGTAAAAATGTTTAGGTTCTTTTCTGTTATACTGTTTTTCTGATACCCGGTCTCTTGATTTTAGCCTGCCCCTAAACATCACTATTGCCTAATGTTGTGTGGCCTAGACATTTCTCAAATTTATCTGAGGTCACTGTTTTGCCTCCTTGTTGTATTACATCTTGTTTTCTTTGCATTTGACAGCATGGATCTTCTGCTGTTTCCTAGTAAAGGTGGTCTATGGTACATGGCAGCTAGAGGGGCCAAGCATACTCAACCACCCCTGCCTGCAGGTACCCTCCAAACCTAGAAGTTCTCTGGTGAGGCTGCTCAAGGACATCCTTCTGAGCCTGCCATTGAGCTCTTGTTTTCTGGCATGCTTGAAAACAGCTATTGGGAATAAGCCCACAGCATTCTCAACAGGGAATTTCCAGGTTTGGAGTGTACCTGCAAATGTGTGTGGGTGGAGCATGAGCGAGCCATGCTGAAGCCCATCATAGCTAGGATACATTGCCATTGTGGTGTAGACCAACCCTTTGGGACTTACAAAAAGCTGAACATGTATAGGTCCAGACACTCTTTAATTTTTAAGGCTCCTCCCAGTAAGCCCTACACAGGTATTTAATTGCAATTTTATTCTATTTTGCTGGAGTCCATGAACAGTTGTTAAAGCAAGACACCAGTGGGTTCTCCTCCTTACTGCTTTATCTGTCTTATTTCTTAAGGCTAAAGATGGATTACAGAAGTTGACCCATTAATAGTTTGTCAGGGAATCAGGCAGGGTGGCACAAGATCACTCTTAAGCACCTAAGTACCACTGAGCTATCTTAAATGGGATTGGGGTCATTGTCACAATCTTAGTCATGAGATTTCTCCATTGAGATGTTTGCATTTTTAGTTTTAAAATATGTACAGAATGCTGTTGAAATAAGAAAATCAAAAGCTAAGTTTCTCCCTCGTTTATGATCAATAAAACAGTTCCAAATGGTGGTAATTCAACAGATTTCACATGTGGGGTGAACTGAAGAAAGATATGGGGCTCTGAGTTCCTTGGGACATGTGGGAAGTAGACTGTAGTTGCAGACCCAAGCTATATCTTTCTGCAAAAGAGATCAGCAGGAAATTAATAATCACAAGACCATAAAGTATTACCTTTAGGTTTCAGATTTTAGCTCTCTGAGATGAACAGGGTAATGCATGCCACTCAGTGCTGTTGCCTCACATTGTCTGCTGACACAGGAAGATTCATTGCATCAGTCTATCTCAGATCATATGCTCAAGGTTTTCTTGGCAACTGCAGATGACAAGAGGCAGCTGCAGACTGCAGAGGGACAGCAGCAGCACAACTCTGTCTACATTAGAGTCAAGTAATGTAGCTCAGGCTGATATACCCAAGCTTTAAACTAGCGCATTTGAGTACTGCTAGTAGAGTAGATGTGGCAGTATGAAGCTCAGGGCTGGCTAGTCACCTGAATATTTACTCAGTTTCTCCAGTAGTATAGCCCATGCTGACCTCTAGGTTGGCACAGCTACACAGCAACAGTACCCAGCTAGCTCAAGTACGCTTGCATGACTGAAATCTCAGTGCTGACTGTAACATATACATAGATGTAGTGCCTAGAAACCAGCTGGCAAGCAATTACTTTGGTATGAACTCCTAATACTTGTGCTCTAGGCCGGGTCTTGGTTTGTTTGCAGTGTCATTCAAGGTGCTGACCATGGTCAAGACCTAGTTCTCTGAGAAATTACCTATCATTTTATGCCCATGAAAGCAGCTAAGATTGCCTAGGAAATGTGTACACACTGTCAGAACTCAAGTTTGACCACTCGGTTTCTGCCAAGAATTTCATTTATTTGATGATGACATATTATTTAGACTTTGTTCCCAGGTGAGATCCCTTTTACAGACCCCCAGAGATACCAGGTGATCTACCGCCTTTCAACCCAATGGGCCAGGTGCAATAGGTTTGTTTTATTTTTTTTAAGATTTCAAGTGTCTGCTTAAATTTTTATTTTGAATTTGTTTGTATTAGCTGTGAACATAATTGGTGCTATAAAAATTATGAAGTGACAATAAGATATATCTTCATAATAGGAAGTTTAGGTTATTAATCACGTCAGTAGATGAACAAGGTTCTGCCATTTTGATTATCATTAGGAACTCAACTCGGGGTCTCTAATTTTAAAGGCTCAGGTGTGAGCCTTTAAAACATTAGCTAGAATACAAAGTCCCCTACCTAGCAGCACACCTTACATGAGAGAGAGAAGTGCACACAAGGTCAAATTCTATTCTACCTACTAAGGATGTAAGTGGACTTAGGTGCCTACAAGCAATGCTATTCCAACCTGCTTGCGTTCCTGAAAAACAGCCAACTCAAAGAATGGGTGGGTCCTTCTCCTCAGTAAATTTTTGTGACTCATTCTTAAGGGTAAGATGGCAGTGTGTTACAAAAGTAGATTCATTCCCATCTTTTGGAGGATTTGAATGGTGTGGAATAGAATTATACTTAGACATGTAAGTCCCCAGAGGTGCTCATATGTGGAATAGAATTGGGCCCATAGTGTTCATTGGACAGAATGCTTGGAGATTTGAGTAAATGGAAATGGCCACAGATTGAAGCAATGCTAAGCAGGAGCTTAAGGCACTCTTGAGCTGGAAGTAAGCAAGCCAGGGGGAAATCTAAAAACTGCAAATGGCGTTAAAACCCTTCCCCTCGTACCCCATCACCAGACTTTCTTTCTCCAGTGTTTCCATTACAAAATTATGGTACCATATTATTTGTATTACAATGTCACCTATCAATCCCTTTTAAGGATCCAGGCACCACTGTGCAAGGCCCTGTAGGGACAAAAAATGAATATATAAATTGTATGTGTATGCAGGGTTATGTATAGTTTCAAAGAAGAAAGAGAAAATCTGCTTTGAAGAAATCCCTTTTATGTTCTTACCTCTATTGCTTAACTTTCTCATAAAAATAAGAAACAAAATACTGTGCACACCCACCATTGGCTACAAAACACTGAAATCAGCTACTTCTTATCACTGTGTAATTGGCAGAGTGTCTCAGGAGAGGCACATGTTCTGCTAGTAAAACCTGTTTTTAGGCCTTAGAGGATCAGACGAAGAGGAGGGAGGGAGTATAACCCCTCTGTGACCCTAACTGGCAAGAGGAAGTCTGAAATCAATAGTTCGAAAGTGGGGGCAGGTAAGGATAGAAAAGGTAAGTTATTCTGATGTATGGTGAAGTTTTAGGAAGGAAGAGAAGGACACAAAGCAGAGGATAAGAAGCGGTAAGCTACGTAAAGTAGAGGATAAGAAGCAACATTTAAAGGAACAAGAAGAAATAAAATATTGGGCAGGATAGGGGACAAATGAAAGGAGAATAAAACAACTTCTCAAAAAGAAGTGAATCAACATAGTAACAGAAGTAGTTTCAGAGAAATTTCAGTGAGTTCAGAGAAACTGAAAGTAGTTGATATGATAAATCAGTCAGACTGAAGGTATACTACGCGAGATGCGGTTGGTAGAATAAGAAGGAAGGAAATTGCCTATAGCAGTGGTTTTCAAACATCCTTAAGTCCAGAGCCCTCTCATATCACTTCTGCTGCAGAACTCCTACCCTTGGCTTTGCAGGCCCTGTAAGCTGATATGGAGCCAGGCAATACAGCACAATGGTGGCAGCTGCCATTACCTCCCGGTCTCTTTGTGGAACCTCTGATGATATTTCATGGAACACAGTTTGAAAGCCACTGGCTTGCAGGATGCAGTGGTCATTTTAGGATTACATACAAATATCATTTATGTTCTGTTCACTTTCTCTTCTAGATACAGCATAGAAGAAACTTACCTATTGTGCCTGGTATTTCACTTGTGCTTGAGTACATGAGGAATTAGCAGCAGCAGCAGCATTCTCTCTTCCCCTGTTTCCACTAATGGGGAGGTAGAGAAGATACCTGTCTACCTGACAATGCTGTTGGTCATGGAGAGGTTCATGAGTTGGGTGTAATCTGCATGTCACTGTCAATGTTGTTTTATTATTTCTATTAGTGGCTTCAAATGAGTTGAAGAGGATGGGGGAGAGGACTGAAAAAGAGGCGAAAAGCCTCTAGATATGGAGAAACAGTTACTTGGGGATAATGATCCTCTGGATTCAGGCTCAAGGGGTAGACCTAAGCTATTCTGCAACATTTCTGTTTACTCAAACAGCCTTTTGTAGATCCAACCTTTTGAAGGTTGGTCAGCACTATTTGGTTAATAGTGCCTGGGCAAACTGTTGATGTTATCGCTACCAGTCTTAGTGTACATTACTTAATAGCCCATTTGTAGGCAGATGTGGCTAGCAGAATTAAACACCTGGCACTTTCATCACCTCTGAGTTCCAACTTTTTTATGATATGACCTTTAATTTATTATGATTTTAACTGAAGAAAGTGAAAACAGCTTTGAATCAATAAAATGCTTTTATTTCTTCAATTCTTTTCTTTTGTCTGATGGTTTATTCCTAAATATTCAGGTTTGTGGCCTTTTTGTAACACTGGTTATGAATTTTTACTGGGTGGTAAAATGCAAGTAAAGAATTTCAGTGAAACCTAAAGCAATGGAAAAATGTCAGGGAAGGTTGTTATGATAATACCACAAGCACATGTGATTGCTAGTATTTTTTTAAGGTTGTGGAATATTAGATTTGTATGTGGAATGACATCACACAGTAAGGTGTCAACGTTATTATCAACTAATTATCAACATCAGTGCAACATATGACTATACCTAAGCACATGCATTATCTTTTTATCCTCTGATCCTGCAAAGACTTACACGTTTACTTTTAAGCTCATGAATATTCCTATTGAAACACACACAATTATTTAATGTGAATCTTGTGACTGAAAATTAAATTTCAATTATCCACTGGCACGACTGAAGTTAAACCCTGCCATATGTTTGCAAGATAAAGACTTTATATTGAAATTAACAGTCATCTGATTATTTTGTTTACGGCCTAAGCTGGAATCCCATTTCACTGCCCTTTGCTGACCAGATTGTCTTGCTCTGCAATGATATTTAATTCTGTTTGTCAATATTTGTATCTAGCATGTGTCATGTGCCTCAGTGATACAGCACTTCAAAATTTAAAAAAAGCATGCCAAGTGATGATGTTTAGATGACTAAAAAGAGGAAGCAAACCAAAGAAATCATGTAAATGGAGGAATTAAATGTACTGCTTTATTTTTAGTGTGAATGAGTTTACATCTCCATTGTCAGAGGTATAATACAATATAAGTGGCCTTTATTGTTAGAGCTGTGTGAGTGCTGGAAAAATGTCAAGTGACTGTTCATACAAATTTAGAAATTAATTTGCTTCTGCTGTGCTTGTGTACCTTTGTGTTTGCTTTCTAGAAACAATCCACTTTTACTAGGATGAATGCATATAGAAAGCAAACTTTAACTTCCTATTCAAGCACTTTCAGATAGCATATTTTAGATTTGCGCAAGCAAATATTTACATTAGATAGATCTGGTATATTTCAGACAGGATGAGATACAGTTGTCCTATCAGGCTGATGTGCCATAGATATTATTGAAGGAGTTTGAAAAGGATCTGATTATGCCCTTAACCATTAGGACAGCACATATATCTCTAGTTACTTTATGGGCGTGTATAGATTAAAACAAGTGATGTGACTATAATATTTATGGACTAGACATGCATGTTCTGGATCCAGCTGAATGTAGCAGAGACACAGATCATCAAGACTGCTGAGACAGACTGACAGCTTCTGGTTATGTCACAGGTGGTTGCTGTAGTCAGTGAGACCACTTCAGTAACAAGATGATGTGAAAAAGAAAATGATGAGCAAGAGGCAATTTTTGATAGGGCAATGAGGAGGAAATGCTGGTTGTTTGGGTAAAACTGCCAAATGAAGGATAACCACCCGCTAAATTGGGCTCTTCCTGCTTGTAGAAGACAGTGGACCAGATGCAGTTTGCTCAGGAAGTGGCTAGGTGACAAGACAGAACAGTGAAGTGGGGATCTAAAGATGCTATATTCTGAAACCAAGATGGAGCACAGTGGAGCTCTTGAATACAACATGATGTTGGCCCTAAAGTCATTAGGCTATGAGATCAAAGAAAGAAGTAAGGAAATTACAGATTGGTTTTGTCTAGAAATTGTCCCTCAGAAAAGGACTGGGTGGCCCAGAAACAACAAAAAATTTGAAACTTTCCTGATCATGTTACTTTGCCTTATTTATTTATGAAGAGATTCTACCCCATCACCTGTCCCTTCCATTTCACCTTGTGCCCTAGTTGTCATAAAGGGTATACCCATCCAGATTCTCATTCAGGAAGGTATGTTTGACTAGCAGAGCTTTCGAACATGTGCTTAATCCCATTGAAGTCTATGGAATTTCAACACATCCTTAAATAATTCCTCAGGTTGTTTTCTGAATATGGTTTCATTTAAGCATGTGCTTTTCTGACCTAATAATGGAAAAAAAGCAATACCACGTAACTGATATGGCCAATCACAAGTAACAGAGCTCAAATTTCCCATACTGGTTATTAAATAGTCCTAAAGTATCTATGATTAATTCAGAAGGAATACAAAAATCTTTCAAAACTAGCTGACTATATCTGAAGAAATTTCAGGTAGACTGCAAACTTTTTAGAAGCAGAGGTTACTTGTGACATGTACAGGGGTGAATTGGGGGGTGGGGGGAAAATGTGGTCACACCACTTTTTAATTCCTTCTCCACTTCTGCTATCCATGGGAGTCAAGGGCTCCATCCTGCCTGAGCTGGGCTGCCTGGGTCCTCTTCCTGAGCTGATGCAGCACTGCTGGCTGCTCACCCAACTTGGGAAAAGGGGCCAAGCAGCCCATTTCTGGTAGAATCTGGCTTTCATTCAGCTGCCTCAGAAGGTGCTGCTGGATGCCCACCCAACTGAGAGTCCAGTCCTACTGGAGCTGGACTGTACTCCCAAGCTGGGTGGACACTCAGTAGCCCCTGCTGCATCTTGGCAGCCTTGAAGACCAAGGGCTTCAGCTTGACTGCACACTTTTCCCAAAAATCTAGATCCACTGCTGGACATAAAAACTATGCCTTAATTATTCATCACCTATTTTATTTATTCTGCATTCTAATTATGAATGGTAATTAACAAGCTAATAAAAGACCCAAAGCTTTTGTAATCTATGCTCTATAGCCTCTAAATATGAATTTAAATGTGTTCTCTTTGACTTCAATAGGTTTACACCCATGAATAAGGACGCCTTGTCTAAAGAAAGCCTTTCTGAACCAGGCTTTTCTTTAGTATGTATTTTGATGACTACAAATGCAGATGAACATGGGGGAGCAGAAGACAGCATGATGGTAATAGCAATTAAAATCATGCTGCTGTTCTGGTTGATAATGCATGAGTCATGGGAGGTCTGAAAATTTTCTTTTAACCTTTACCATTACACTAGAGCTCTATAATAATTGTTTATATGCCATAACTGAATAGTAAAACAAAGCTTTGAGAAACCTTTTTCAAATTTCCATTTGCATGGATGCTCACGGAAGGGACTAACTACTGGGCAACATACGTATATGGTAGAACTTGAGGAAATTATACACTATTTTTAATGGTGATTTAGTAAGACTATGATTTTGATTAATGTTAGAATAAAAGAGTTAAATCTGATTAAGAAGGAATGGTAACTTTATTCCGACTGCTGTAATTCTTAGTTTTTCAACACTTAATTAAAACTTGGAAGAAATCCTTTCTTTATTCAACACTCTTTGTCTTCACTTAAGGCCTAACCATTTTTTCCAATATATATATATTTAATTAGTTAATAAATACTTAACAACAACAACAAAATCAAGACTCTTCCTGATCCTTAAGAAAAAAAAAAGAAATAGAATAAACTTCTGGGGAAACAGAAGGCAGGGCAGGCAGGGGTACGGGGAGGTTCCTCTAGTCCTTCCACAAAGGGACAAACAAAAATTGCATGCATATTTGCAAGTTATTTTAGACAACACAGTAGTGTTAGACTGAAGCTATAGCCATGATGGCCAGGAATTATGCAACAGGCAAGGATTTTGAAGGGTGCATAATTAAGACAGTACTAGATAAACTTTTGAATGAAGAATCATAGATGTATGGTCAGAAGGGACCTAAGTAGATCATCAAGTCTGACCCCCTGCCCTGGGCAGGAGAGAATACTGGGCTCATATGTCCCCAGCTAGGTAACTGTCAAGCCTCCTCTTAAAGACCCCCAAGGTAGGAGCCAGCACCACTTCCTTTGGAAATTGGTTCCAGATCCTAGCTGCCCTGACTGTGAAATAGTGTCTTCTAATGTCCAGCCTGAACGTACTCTCAAACACTTATGGCCGTTATTCCTTGTTACTCCGTGTGGTGCTCGGGTGAATAGGGTCCCTCCTATTCCCTGCTAGTACCCCCTGGTAAGTTTGTAGATAGCCACCAGGTCCCCTCTCAGCCTTCTCTTGTGAAGGCTGAACAGGTTCAGGTCTCGTAGCCTCTCCTTGTAGGGTCTGCCCTGCTGTCCCCGGATCATGTGAATAGCCCTCCTCTGGACCCTCTCTCAATGATGGCCACATCTCTCCTAAAGTGCGGTGCCCAGAACTGGATGCAATACTACAACTGTGGCCTGACCAGTGTTGCATAGAGGGGGAGCATCACCTTTTTGGCCCTGCTTGTGATGCATCTGTGGATGCATGACAAGGTGTGGTTGGCCCTACTGACTGCGTCCTCACATTAGCAGCCCATGTTCATTTTGGAATCGATAGCCTCCAAGATCTCTTTCCGCCACTGTGCTTCGAGAAGACAGTTCCCCAGTCTAGAGGTATGCTGCTGGTTCTTACTGCCCAAGTGCAGTACCCTGCACTTGTCAGTATTGAAACCCATCCTATTCTCATTCACCCACCCCTGTAACCTGTCCAAGTCCAGCTGTATCCTGTCCCTCCCTTCTAGCGTACCCACCTTGCCCCAGATCTTGATGTTATCAGTGAATTTGAACAGGGTGCTTTTCACCCCCTCATCCAAGTCACTAATAAAGAGATTAAACAGTGCAGGCCCAAGGACTGAGCCCTGGGGGACCCCATGGCCCACATATCTCCAGGTCGAGTATGACCCGTCCACCACCACTCTCTGGGTGCAGTCCCTCAGCCAATTTGCGACCCATCTGAGTGTGTAGGCATCAATGCCACAGTCACCTAGCTTTTTAATGAGAAGGGATGGGAGACAGTGTCAAAGGCCTTCCTGAAGTCCAGAAAGACTATATGCACCATGACACCTGTGTCCAGTGATTTTGTGACCTGATCATAGAAGGCAAACAGGTTGGTCTGACAGGACCTGCCCCTAATGAACCCATGCTGGTTGCCCCTGAGCATCATCCCCCCTGCTAGTCCTTCCCAGATGTGCTCTTAGATAATCTTCTCAAAGAGCTTCCTCAGGATCGAAGTAAGACTAACGGGCCTATAGTTGCCCGGGTCCTCCCTCCTACCTTTTTTGAAAATGGGGACCACATTGGCCCTCTTCTAGTTGTCTGGCACCTGGCTAGAGCAGCACGAGTGCTCGTAAAGCTGTGCCAGGGGCCCCTTGATAACCCTGGCCAATTCCCTCAGCACCCTGGGGTGGAGAACATCTGGACCTGCTTATTTGAACACATTCAGCCCCTCCAGAAGTTCCCTAACTTGGTCCTTCCTGACCCTAGGCCTGTCAGAGTCTCTCCTGAGTCCATCCTGAATCTCAGTGGGGGAGTCCTGGTTGCAGCACAAAAAAATGGAGGCAAAGAAATTGTTAAAAAGGTCTGCCTTTTCCTCTGGTGCAACCACCAGATGGCCAAGCGTATCCTGCAGGGGCCCCACAGTACACGGTGCTTTCTTCATACTCCCTATATATTTAAAAAAGGACTTTTTGTTGTCCTTGATCCTTGATACTAGCCCTAGTTCTGTATCTGCCTTAGCTTTCCTAACAGCCACCCTACAAGATCAAGTGATGGAGGTATACTCCTCTTTGGTGATAGCCCCTCCCTCTCACTGAGTGTATGCCTCTTTTTTGGCTTTCAAGTGTTCCTGAATGCCTTTGGTGAGCCAGGGGGGCTTTTGAGCACTCTTGCTCTCTTTGATTCTCATTGGGACTCTCACCCCTTGGGCTCAGAGGATCGTCTCCTTAAGGAACGACCACTCATCTTGGACACCCCAACTCTCTAGGACCCCAGTACCTCTCCCACCAATTTCCTCAACTCATTGAAGTTGGTCCTCTTGAAGTCAAGGGCTACTGCCTTACTGCAGGCCCTTGACACCCTGTGCTGTATGGTGAATTCCAGTAGGCAATCATCACTGTCACCCAGGTGGTCAAGAACCTGGAGTCCTCTCACCAGGTCATTGCCTGTGGCCAGAACCAGGTCCAGGAGGGCATTCCCCCCAGTGGGATTGTGCACCTCCTGGCTTAAGTGGAGGTCCTGTATCTCAGCAAGGAACTTTCGTGAGTGGTCCAACCTGGGTGACTACTCCTCCCAGCAGATGTCCGGGTAATTTAGACCACCCATGATGACTACATCCCTTGCCTTAAGTGCCTCCACAAGCTGGCCCAAGAATTCACAGTCCAGCTCTTTCCCTTGGTTGGGAGGTCTGTAGTAGACCCCCACCATTAAATCCCTTTCCCCATGACCCCCCTGTATTCTGACCCAGAGCACTTCAGCCTGCCCCTCCTCTGACCCCATCCCATTAGTTGAGGATGTGATTGCTATTTGATGTAGAGCACCACACCTCTGCCTTTCCTCCCCGTTCTATCCCACCTGTATAGTCTGTAGCCCCTAATGTTTACCGCCAAGTTGTGGGATGAATCCCATCAGGTTTCTGTGAGCCCTATGTCTGGGTTTGTACTAGCTATCTGGAGGGCAAGTTCCTCCTGCTTATTTCCCATGCTATGAGCATTAGTGTAGAGGCATTTAAGATCTTGTATTGGTGCATGCACCACCCCCCAATTCTTAGGACTATCCAGACCCCCACCACTTACCTGGGTACTCCTTGTGCTTGTCACCCATCTTGGTTGGGAGGTGTCCTTCTGTGCTCCTGTGGCCCTATCCCCCAGTGAAGCTAATTTAAAGCACAACAATCTTCATCAGGTTCGAGTAGTGACAGCCAATACAGCATGGTAAAAAAAAACAGTTGTAAGGGGTGTAGAGAAATACCCATGGGTAGCAGACAACCAGAAGAAGAAAAGAAGCTGATTACAGGGACATAAAGGCCTATCAAAAGGGAAGAGGAATATAGGATGCCTATACATATGCTCAGGAGTGGGAGGTACACTTAAATTTGGGGGGTTCTCAGACAGCTGCTCTAATAAAAACAGTGCAGCATCACATGTATTAAGCCTCTGTGCATTTAAAAATGGCTGCAGGACACTTTAACTAAAATTCATTTGATACACTTTAGTTAAAGCACCCCATTGGCTATTTTTAGACTGGTGGGGGCTTATACACATGATATTGTAGTGATGCTAGAGTGTTCTAATTATGCAGAGCGTTCTAATGCTCAGACTTGATTGAGTCTGCTCCGACATATTCTAATTACACCTGTAGTTACTATTTAAAGAGTCAAGCAAAGCACAGAAATTTAAGGCACCATATGAAGTAACCTGGCTACCTTCACGATGCAAACCTTCATTTTATATAACATTTAGTGACTTAAAAAAATAAAAAACAGCCCACTTCCAAACAGATTTTCCGGTTCAACCCAAAATCGATTTGTAATGGTTCTGGCTTTGTCTTGAGTCAGAACAACAAACTATGCCTACTGAGTGGTTTTGAGTTGTAGATACAAGTTACTGCATGTGAACAGAGATGAATGTACGTGACTATTGTGATATAATGAATGATGCACTATAATGAAGTGTTCATATAGATAGATGATTAAATATTTACACTGAGTCCTATTCCAGTGTACTACTACACTTACAAGATTATTAGGGTGAACAAGCATCTTTCTGTATACCACTATGGGCTGCATCAAGCCTGCCTGTGGGTTGCACATTTGGGTAAATGTTGACCCAGGAAGACGTACTTCAAAGTGACTGCTCTTCCTTAGCAGCACTCCAAAGTCTTCTAGCTCCAATAGTTATATTAAAAGGATTACCATAGTAGCCCCATTGTAGCTAAGAGTTGTGCCCAGCATGAGCCAGGTGCTAGATCCAGAATGTGAGGGTAGTAGCACAAACAGATTTTGTCTATTGCAGCTGAATTCTTGATTGAAGCAAAGTGTTTTCACTTTGTGTCTTTCCTCCATTATTTTAAGAAAACATTTTATATCCAGGTAAGTCTTAAATATGAACTGTGGAACATTCATCATCCAAAAGCCTTAGGCAAACTGCATTTGTTTGGTTTTTATTTTTAAATTAATTTCCATTTTTGATGAACTATGCAACTGATTTTTAATATCACATTGATGAAATTTTGAATTTGGGCTGGGGAATCATAATATGTTGGGTAGGACACTTTAGTAAAAGAAGAGTAGGAAAAGAAAAGGTACAATATGTTTGGAGAATATGTATGTAAAAGATTCTTATTATATTTCACTCAGCCACCCCACATATTTTTTCTGTAATTTACATTAAGGTATTTTGATTATTGAATTCTTTCATTAATAACAGTATGAACCAGATATTGTTCCACCTATTAGGTGCCTGCGTGTGATTCGATTCCACCCTTCTCAAACCTCTGAAAAACCATCAGTTCATCTTCTTTTCACAATGTACTGGCATCTTAGCCTTGATGACATCACACAAATACATCCAGGACAAGGATCCACCTACCTTTTCATTTCATAACAGCTTGTCAGGAATTTTAGCAGGGTAAAATAGGACTGTATTTAGCTGTCCCAGTTCACTAATAGAGAGACTAGGATCAGACCTTTTGGGCACGGACACACATACAAGCCCCTACTCTAACTCATGGCGCTCCACATAAAGTGCCATGAGTTAGAGTGCCTTCCCCCCAACTCCTCCAACCCAACAGACGTTTGCTCGTTGGGTTGCGTTGGAGTGGGGATAAAGTGTACCTGTAGGAGTCTGAAGACTCTGCCTGAAGCCGAGGAGCCACCTCTCTTCCCCAGCCCCAGCCCTGCTCTGGGGCTGTCTGCAAGAAGGGAGAGGGGAGGTGGAATTAGCTGCCCCACCTTCCAGCTCAGGCCATGCAAACCCCAGCTGGTAGCTTGCTCCTCCTCCCCTCTCCCTTCCTGTGGACAGCCCCAGGGATGGGGTTGGGCTGCATCAGTCCAGCCCTGAGATGCACTAAAGTGCAGCACCTTCATTTAATACCTCATTTGGTGATGGTTAATATGTTGCACGATTGGCCACTTTAAAAGAGCTCTGCAGCCATGCACTGTGTCACAGCATGGCTGTAGAGCACTTTCAGAGGGCTGACTGAGAAAATCATAAGTTCTGTCTGCACCTTTTGTGCATTATATTGGGACCCTGGGTTAAGGCATCTTGCTATTGCTTCAGATGCCAATGTTAGCCCCATGCTGGACTCATGCTGAAGGCAGTTTCATAGTTTTATAGTTATTAGGGTCAGAAGGGACCTATTAGGTCCCTTCAAGTCTGACCCCCTGCTCTGGGCAGAAAAGAGCACTGGGGTCAGATGACCCCAGCAAGGTGTCTGTCCAATCTCCTTTTGAATATTTCCAAGGAAGGGGACAACACCACCTCCCTTGGTTGACCAAGCTGTAAATGGGTGCCTAGACATTCTAGCTGTGGAGCTAAAAGTAGACAGATATAATGCTACCCATATCACTCCTTTGCATGCCTTTGCCTTCAGAAGCAGGTGTGCCTTGATCACACTAATTTGATTGGCCCTTAGATTCAAGCAGACATTTAACTTGGTATGGATGTATTAACATTGATATTTAAACTTCTATTTTTCTTTGAGTTTCTGATTTGCAGTAGCAAAACTACCTGCTAAAATATAAAATGACAGATAGGGTGTCTAACTGTATAGGCAAAAAATAAATATTTAAGCAGTTATAACTTCAGTATTTTAAAGTGTTTTTTTTCAAACACCCAATTTCTCACTGAGTAGCAGTACTTACATACAAAACTGGAACTTCAGTCATGTTCCAGTTATTCATGTACAGTTAAATGTTTTATTACTTTTAAAGTTGGGAAAAATGTTCTGCTCCTCACTGATCATGTATCCAAAAACTGAATAGTTGGATTCTAGTCAAACATTCAGAAAAATTGGCTTTGAGCTCAGACTAATGGAAAATCTGAGCCCATTGGAGAATATTTGAGAAAGATATAAGCACTCAGAACAGGAATTTATGATGGGCTGACTTGCAACCATAGCTGCAAACATTTATGGCCATATTTAAATTTTGGCATGTGAGCAGTGCTGTTATAAGTAAACACATGTGTAATCCCCCTATCCTACAATAAGCTGCATGTGGACAGATCCTGCACTTTTTGTGAAGCTTTGCTGTAATCAGCAGAGTTCTACGTAGATTGTCTTTCTGTGATGAGTCTATTGCAGGCTTAAATGTTAGGTCTTAACATATTTTTTTCCTTATGCAGGCCTGGTCTATATTGGGAAGTACTTGTGTTTGTAAATATGTATATTAAATATGTACTGGATATGACCATAAGCTGCATCCAACTGGAGGTCTGGTGGCAGTGTGGTGGGGCTACTCATGTTGGGGTAGCTCCTATAAAATACCACAATGCTGCAACCTCCAGAGTAAGGCAAGTATAAGTCACCTCAAAACCCTAGCCCCCAGTGCCTTGTGGGCACTCCTTGGTTGGAGAAAAACTAAGGCACATCACCCTGACAGAAGTGTGCCCTCAATGAGGTGATAGGCAGTCAGCAGCAGTTCTTATCTGTTGCTCTCTGGCAGAAGCTAGTCATCAAGGCACTGAATGTCTGGACTCAGTTTGGCCTTTGGACTCTGTCTAAGTGGTCTAAAGAGGGGATGGCAGGCCTAGGGCAGCCTCCGCTCCTCCATACTCTTGCTTAGACATGTGCGTCGAAAGTCTTAGTGATGGTCGCAGGACTCTGTACAAATGGATTCATTGGGCACCTAACTAGACCTCTTATGTGGACACCATGATCCAGAGGATCCATGGTTCCCTACTATTAATAATTTTAAAATTCAGCTGCATTGTCTACAGTAAAGGTAAAACATAATTTAACATGACGCTACTTAAATTTATTTTCTAACCTAATGCAATTTTCCATACATAGACAAAAGACGAGGTGCAAGAATGAACATAGGTACTACAATGTGATCAAGTGCCTAGCTTGTATGGGCTGTGTCATCTAGTAGAATCCACTGTTCTCATTTGATTGCCTACGTTACTTAGATGCATCAGAATGAGATCCACAAAGCCTTCCTGCCAAACAGGGATCTCTGTAGCCTACAGCTGGAGGGAAAGATCTTTACCATCCAGGCTGTGTATAAAGCAGCAGATCATGTCATCTTCACAATAGAGCAAGATGGTAGGAAAAGTAAAGGTGACAGATAGATGGGGAGCAAGCGCCCCCCTTTTTAGGTACTTAGTTAACTCCAGGATTTGGGGGGAGTTCCCTCCACTTGGGATTCACGATTATGAATCCTCTTCTAAAGTATGCACATAAACCAGCTCCTTCTCACAAAACATAGGTGGAAGAGAAAGTGGTGTCATTTCTCCTTTTACAACAATAGCTCATCAAGGGTATGGGAGACAAATCCTTCCTCTGCCTGACAGGTCTTGAACCTAAATATCCTACAAGAGTGCCCTCTACATTCAGTGATGGTCTCCCCTGTTGAAGCTACTTATTTTGCATGCTTAAATATTCAGTGGAACAGGGATTATACC
Source organism: Crocodylus porosus (assembly GCF_001723895.1). Classification (NCBI taxonomy): domain Eukaryota; kingdom Metazoa; phylum Chordata; order Crocodylia; family Crocodylidae; genus Crocodylus; species Crocodylus porosus. Next base: position 149,248,082 of record NW_017728906.1, on the reverse strand, counting down.
TAAGTTCCTTCTCATCCCTGGTGAGCACTCTAACCACTGCAACAGGGAATATTTCTCTCGCACTATCACCTGGATGAATTAATACTTAATTATTCCATGCAGTATGGAACAGCTTCAACAGGAAGGATTGGGCTTTCCCTCATCCCATTCCAGAATATTTTCTAGCCTGGTAGCTAGGGTTCTCTCCTGGGAAGCAAAAGATATGGCTTCAAATCCTGTCTAGTACAGGATACTTTTGAACTTGTTTCCCATAGGTCACTGGGCTACTGGGTAAAGGGGAGGAACTTCTTCCTCTGTCCATTTTGTGCAGAGGCCAGTTTGGTAGGGTTGATCTACCTACTAGATCAAGTTCCATAGGCAGGGCAATGTATAGATTGTGAAATCTGAGGGTCCTAGCTGGTTGGCACTGTGGGTACTTAAGAAACTTTACTGGCAAAGTATTAGGCTTCTAGGGGCTACAGGTGCTGCTAGGGTTACATGGTAGCTGAATAAGAATTTTGAGGATCTAACCATTTGTCCTTTGACACTAGAAGTGATGCTTAAGCACCAGAGTCCTTATGTAAATGTAGACCAAAGTCATTGTGGGCACATAGTTGGGTGTGCTCATCTTCAGCTTTCTGTTTGTAGAACACAGAGAGCCTTCCTTCTCTGTAGGTTGCCAGCTGTATCCACAATGCAAAAAAAAAAAATAATTTCCCTTCATAGTTTAGACATCTTTTTAACTGCATCACTTGTAAGATGCAAACTTATTGCTCTGCTGAGTTTTTACAGGTATAACTGTTGTTTTGAGAAGAATTGACACGTACAGTATTTTAATCCAATGGACTTAAACCATTTGAAAATAGCTGCATGTCCATGTTGTTCTTTTCTTTTTTTTTTCTAAAGAACATCTACCATGAAAAGCAGCTTTGAGTGACTAGAGCAGCTGAGGTTCTTCAGGTAGATGCAATATCTTTTATTAGACCAACTTTTATTAGTCCCTTCCAGCCCTAATGTCTATGAAACTTGTCCACAATAAAAGGTAAAACCCATGAAATGGAATAGCAGCAGATCATGTCATCCTTCACATCAAACCCTATCTACTCTGCAGCCCACAGCACAGAGGGAAGGACCTTTACCACCTGGGCTGTGTCTAAAGCAACAAATCAAACTGCATCAGCTCTGTAGCCTAGGCACTGATTTTTACCATCCAGACTCTGAACGAGTTGATCTTGTACTAACAGTATACTGGTAATTGGGGAACAACTGAATTGCAAACCTTCCAGGGCTTTTTTTTGTTCTGTAATCCTCTCAGAGTTGGTTTCCCCACCTGCTTATGCTTCATTCACATCAGGTGCGTGGAAGTGGGTGAGGGTCCTGGGCTGGACTTCAGAGGCTCTATCCCCAGCCTAGGCCTCCCAGCCCCCCTCCTGGAAGCAGGCATCACTCTAGAAACATCTCCCCTCGCTGCAGCGCCCGGCTCTCCCCAAGCCAATGAAGGCTGGACTCCCCCCTCCCCCAGCCCGCCCTGGGGACAGTGCAGCGAGAAGCCACATGGCAACTGCAGGCGGCTGCACAAAAGAGGCACGCGCGGGTGGAAAAATACAGCCCTGGCTCCCGGCTCAAGTTTCTTCTCCCTGGCCGGGGGGAAGCAAAAATAGCTTTATAAAAAATAAATAAAGAAAGAAAAAACAGCGGAGAACCGGCATCTGCAACAGGAGGCACAGGGGCGCACGAGGCGGAGTCCTACTGCAAGCGTGAGGGGGAAGGGAACACCACCCCCACTGCAGGAACACGCCGAGCCGTAGGGCCACTCCGCTAATGGCCGCCGCGAAGCCCCGCCCCCCGGTCCGGATTGGCTGGCGCGGCTTCGTCAGCCCTCGGCCCTTTCCGCCACCCGCCGTCTCCAGACGGGCTTTATGTCTGTGGGCCCCGCGCGCTTGCGCGACCGCCATCTTAGCTCGGCGCCTCCTCCTCTTACTTCCCCCGCCCCGCCGGCCCAGCGCCGTCCTCCAGCGCCGCGCGCGGAGCCGGGGG
>NW_017728906.1:149222231-149245930 GCF_001723895.1 Crocodylus porosus | reverse complement strand
GAAGGGGAAGGGGAGGGGTGTGTGTGCGTGCGCGGTGCGCCCCGTGCCAAGCTAACTGCGTGCCTGTCTGTGTCTCTCCGTCTCGGTGTCTCTGCCGGGGAACCGCGCTCCTAAAATAACCCCGCTACAATGCGCCAGCCTGACTCAGCCGCAGACAGCAGCAGCAGCAGCAGTGCGAGGAGGAAGATGGCGCACCCGGCGATGTTCCCTCGAAGGGGCAGCAGCAGCACCAGCACCACTGGCGGCGGCGTCCCCCCTCCCAGTGCCGGTGCCGGCGGTGCTGCCCTCTCTGCTGAGGAGTATCAGCCACCCCTGCTGGGGCAGCCGCTGCTGCCCGCATCTCCCGCAGCAGTGTCTGCCTCGCCGGGTCCCCAGCCGGCACCCCCTCCTCCACAGAGCCTGAACCTCCTACCGCAGGCGCCGCTCCCACAGCAGCCTCTTGGCCAGGCTGGAGCACAAATGAAGAAGAAAAGCGGCTTCCAGATCACTAGCGTGACCCCAGCTCAGATTTCGGCCAGCATCAGCTCCAACAACAGCATAGCCGAGGACACGGAAAGCTATGATGACCTGGATGAGTCCCACACGGAAGACCTGTCGTCTTCTGAAATCCTGGATGTTTCGCTCTCCAGGGCCACTGACTTGGGGGAACCTGAACGGAGCTCCTCTGAAGAGACTTTAAACAACTTCCAGGAGGCTGAGACTCCTGGGGCTGTCTCTCCAAACCAGCCTCACCTTTCTCAGCAGCACCCTCCTTTGCCTCACCCCGCCCAGCAGAGCGTTGTGATCAATGGGAGTGTTCACCCACATCACGTTCACCACCATCATCCCCTCCATCACCATGGCCATCACCATCCGTCTCCTTCTGGAGTGGGCAGCACACCAGCCTCTGGAGGACCACCTCCCAGTCCATCCTTTAGAAAACTGTCCACAGCTGGAAGCTCTGACAATGTTATAACAACTGCACCAGTTTCTGCTGCATCATCCACTGGTAGCCCGGCATCTGTCATGTCCAATATCCGCACTACAAGTACTTCTGGCAGTATAGGTGTAAGTCCTGTTACCAGAACTAGTACATTAAGTAATATGGGTGGTGGTAGTTCTGGTGTGACGAGCGGCATGCTTGGTACTGTAAATTTAAACATCACAAGTACTGGTAATGTAAATGCTTTGTCTGGAACTGGCAGCAGTGTTAATGTGAATATCTTGAGTGGTGTTGGCAATGGTACGAGTGCTTCCTCTAATGTCATTAACAATGTTACTAATCCAACAGCAGGATTGGGATCAAGTCAGCAGCAGCCTGCAGCTGGCACGTCAAGGTTTAGAGTTGTAAAATTAGATTCCAGCTCTGAACCTTTTAAAAAGGGGAGATGGACATGCACTGAATTCTATGATAAAGACAACACTGTTGCAGTTACAGAAGGAGTAGCAGTAAACAAAGCAGTAGAGACTATAAAACAAAACCCACTTGAAGTGACTTCTGAAAGGGAGAGCACCAGTGGGAGTTCTGTTAGCAGCAGTGTAAGCACACTGAGTCACTACACAGAAAGTGTGGGAAGTGGAGAAATGGGAGCATCTACTGTGGTACAACAGCAAGCATTTCAAGGTGTGGGTCCACAGCAGATGGATTTTAGCAGTGCTGGTCCTCAGTCTATTCCACCATCCAGTATACCACAGAGTGTTTCTCAGACACAGCTTGCTCAAGTCCAGCTGCATGCTCAAGAAATAAACTATTCGCAGCAAAAGCAAGGGGTCCAGCCTCCTGCGTCAGCCAGCCTAACCGCTGTTACTGGAGTTCAGTCAACCCCAGTTAATATAGTAGGTGCATCTTCAGCCTTAGGCCACCAACAACCTGCCATGCCGAGTATGGCTCAACAGCAGCTACCATATTCTCAGCCAGTACAACCTGTGCAAACTTTGCCAGTTGTACAACAGCAGCAACTGCAGTATGGACAACAACAACAGCAGCAACAACAAGCAGTTCCTACACAGATGGCCCCGGGGCTTGTTAAACAAGTGAGTCAAAACTCTGTTACAGGGACTATGCCAGACTACATGCAACACCAACAGATACTTCAGACTTCAGCACCTGCCATACAGTCTGGTACTACAGCAGTAGGAACAGGCACACCAGTTCCTGTTGCTCAGGCACCAAGCATGCAGCCTTCAGTACAAGCACACCCTGCCGTGACACCAGCCCAGCCTGTTGCACATGCTCAAACAGCAATGCCAGCGGTAGGTACTAGTGGTCAGATTCTGAATGTTGGACAACAAGGAAGCGTACCTGCAGTTGTACAGCAGGCACCTGGTGCAAACCAAATTCCTCCTCCAGTTATGCAACCAAGCACTGCTCCAGCTTCACAAGTGGTGCAGCCTGTTCAGACTGGGATAATGCAGCAAGGACTACAGGCTGGTGGTCCAAGCCTTCCTCAGCAAATGGTCATTGCTCAGCAAAGTACTTTGTTACCTGTACAACCACAGGCACAGACCTTAGAATCTGTAGCGCAAGGAATGACCAGCCAGCAGTTGCCTGCAGTTAGTCCTATACCTTCTGCTAGCACTGTTCCTGCTCCAAGCCAACCTAGTTCAAATATCCCTCCTGGTATACCTTCTACTTCCATAAGTATGGGTCCATCACACAATATAGCACAAGCTTCAACTGTACAAAATGGGAATTTGGTTCAGAGTGTTGCTCAACCTTCTGTGATATCAACAAGTATAGGTATGCCAGTAGCACCAAGTGTGCCGCAACAGGTACCACTAAGCTCCACCCAGTTCCCTGCACAATCACTAACTCAATCAATTGTAAGCCAAATTGAAGATGGCAGGCGCCCTACGGAACCTTCCTTAGTTGGTTTACCTCAAGCTGCTAGTGGTGAAAGTGGTGTTGGAGCATCGGCTCTTTCAGATGGGAGTGGCAGCAGCATAACGTCCTCTGCTTCCCTTTTTCCTCTGAAGGTACTGCCGCTGACAACACACCTTGTTGATGGTGAGGATGAGAGGTAAGAACATGTTGGCTTTGCAAATAGGCTATGTATCCCTTTAGTATATGTTAACTAGCAGCTGGCATGCAACTGTGTCACAAAATGAAGTACAATATTTTATGCACAATTTTAATACTTTTACATGAGAAGGATTGTTTCTCAAGTGGCAGCACACAGCTTTTAAAATTCTCATGCTGCTGCCCTTGAGAGGACTGGGTTGATTGTGCTCTGTAACTATGTTGCTTGAGTATGTTGTATTTGTGTAGTAATAAGTAAGGGGGTGTGTATGTTACACGTAGCCACGTGGATGGGGACTGACAAAAATACTCTTGAGTCTTATGTGCATCAGCTATACTTTCTTTCCTCTTAAATACAGTGAAATAAGTATGTATTTTTTAGGTATGTCTTACAAGCCTTGCGCTCTCTTCTGTCTCAGGTTCTTTTTTTTTTTTCAGGTTTTGTCTTATTCAGGTTTGAACCACCTGTGACCATGTGCTCTGTGGAAGGTTTTGGCCTCCAGCAGCTATCAGCCACTTCAGGCGATTGGGTTGTAGTGGGGAAGAGGGGTTAATTTTGAAATAGATTAATTTAGAGGTTGGTCTGAACCTCTGTGCTTCCTTCCCGTGTTCTCCATTGTTTATTGTCCCTTTCCTCTTCCCTTCCCTGACACTTGCTGCTTGTTGAATCCAGTGTCACTGTTGCTCTGTTCCTTTGCAGCCAATGTGCCTGTACTGTGCAGAGTGCCTGAGTAATAACTATTATATTATTAAAAACAAACCAAACAACCAAAATAACAAATAGCTTTGCACCCTTGCTGTTTCAAACAGATTGAGAGGGGGTGCGTGTGTGTATGCACGCACGCACACGCATGCATGTGTTGTGTTCTTGGAGACTGTAGGGGAGCCATGTTAATTTCCAAGGCTCCTGTCTGCACAGAATGTAGCAGCCTTGGCAACAGCCATTTAAAACTGTTATCGTTTAATATTAATTGTGTCTGGAAATCCTTGATGGGATTAGGGCCCTGTTATTGATATGCATTTGGATACTGCCCATGAAGATTTGATCACTCTCCCAAAGAATTCATAGTCTGCAGTGAGGAAAGGCTGCTAGTGTTAGAGATGGTTAACCTAAGACAGAATTAAATGGCACTGAATATGCTAGAGGGCAAAAAACACCCCCATTAAAAATGGAAAGATTCATTCAGACTAGAGGTGGAAGAAATAAAGTTGTTAACTCTTTTGTCTCCAGTTCTTCTTTCAGTGCAGTCTTAATGAGACAGGAGGGATGTGTGGTTGGTTGGTTTGTTTGTCTTTCCTTAACTCAGGATTATTGGGTTCATTTAGCCCATTTAATTCTTAGGAATAGGGAAGGACAAATTTATCTTCTTGATGACTTGATTTTTTTAGGATGCTGACAGGTGTTTTGTTTTGTCCCGTTTTCTTTATGCTCTTTTGGTATTTGTTCTTTTTTGCTGTTGAGTGCATATATATTAGTCTCTTGTTTGAGGAAGCAATATTGTGCTTAGTATATACTTAAGTAAGTACACAGGAAGTATGTTCATTAAGTAAAATGGTGGCATCTGGACTCTGGAATGTCAGTGTTTTATGTCTCAAGATTAATATACATACATCAAAAGTAGTTTTAAATCTGACGGGAGAATATAGAAGAATAATGTAATTGAATGATGCTGAGTGATGACATAATTGGACTGAAGAAGCTGTAAAATTCGATTGAGTGTACACTTTTTTGGAGGGTGGAAAAATTAACCTGGGTAATACTTAATTTAAATTGAAGCCCAGCTTTTACTGAAGGCATTTTATAATTGTGTAAAGATTTATCTATATCTTCTATCCTGAAGTTGTTAACCCTTCAGTTTTGTCTTAGTAATACCTACAGCACTTCTGTGCCCAATTATTAGAAGAGGGGCATACCATCTACATCCTTTAAGGAGAGGAATTTTCTCATTCAAAGCAGTACCCAGTATTTGCCAAGTGTAACTCAGATTGCCTTTTCTCTGCCACATTTTGAAATAAACTGGAAAAAGGTCTTAAAGATGAGTTGCCTGATAGGTTATCCGATGGAAAATTAATTTACAGACTTCTTTTATTAAGGAGAATATAAAAGCAATACTTGTACAGCTCTCATTAATAAGCTGTTTGCTCTGACTTCTGTTCTTAGTCTGTTAAATATGCCCCAGATATTCACACGTCAAGTGCTAGGTTTGTCATCTGTCCTAATAGCTCAGTCTTGTAAAATATAGGTGGATTTCCTCCTTGATGGTAGTTATCTTTATTTTTCTTTGAGTCATGATATATACTGAGTCTCTTAAAATGCATCTTCTTGGTAATTTGTTAGATAAGGGGCTCAGTTTACTTTTAACTTGGTTATTAAAGCATGTCAATTTTGGACGTGATTATTTCATCATATATATGTATATCTAATAAGAAAGCTTGGCCAATAATGAAACTTATTTAAAAGGTTCTGAGGGTATTAAAATGGAATGGTAAATATTTTTCCATTACTATATACATGTTATGGAATGTGTCAAAGTAACACCTCCTTTAACAGTGTTTGCTTATGCCAATGAAGCATTTACAATAAGAATCAGTGTGTGGCATGACTAGGACAGTTTTTAGCTTTTAGTTTACAGTAAGTACAAAATCCAAGTCTTTTAACAGTATTATACTAATTGTTCTAAGCCTGCAGTTAATTTAACAGCAGTTCAGTTTTGTTTCAGATGTTTCAATCCTACTTATAAACATTTATGAATGAAAATGTAGAGAAGTACTGCAACAACCTTTTCTTTATTTGTTTACTTCCTGCACTTGAGGGCACTTCACATTTATAGTCACTTTCATTATTTCCCCTGTAGCCCGTTTTACCAGTTTGCGTGGAGCTTTTATTTTCCCTTCCCTTCCCCCACTCCCCTCCCACTCATTTAGCCGAAGAGTAAGAAAATGTGATTGGATCTTAGTTTGGTGGGCTTTGACTTAAAGGCATGTGTAATACTTGAAAGTGTTTTGTATTCATCTTTTAAAATGTGAGATTGTATAGTTTTGATATCAGATGGCTATAATCTTCATGGAAGGAATTTTCACTATAAACTGTGGGTGCATTAAACCCACCCAGCTGAATTATTTTGGACAAGGACTTTTAAAGCATCTTTGAGGGAAAGCTATCTTAAAAACAAAAGGGTGCAATCAAAAATAGGGAGAAGGTTTACAGAAAAATGTATACATATGTGAGCTATTCAGACAAACAATAAACATGAGATTTTTGCATGTTGCCAACTCACTCTCAGACTGCAGACTGCAAGTAAAATGCATCGTGGCAAGCAAGCCAGGCGGTGGAATTGTGAAGACAGTGTACATGGAGGGTAAATCCCCTTTTCCTGAGACCTGTTCTTTGAATTTTAGTTATGCAACTTCTTAGTCCTCTCTCAAATAGGATTTTGTTGTTGTGTGTTAAATTTGGGTTGTGTGTGTACTTAAAATAGTTTAGCACTTTAATTACTCGCACTGCGCTAACAGGGTTGCTTTTAGTTAAAACATTAATCTTTAAGCACTCTTAGGCTACCAGTTTCAGAAAATAGCTCTGAAAACGTACTACTAATTTCAAAACTTGTATCCCAGAAGAGTATGTCTGAGTCTCTTAAATCTTCAAAGATTTGGCTATTTGTGTCATTTGGAAATACAGACTATGTTTACTTGCTCACTTTGGTGAATTGAGGAATTCAGTAGTGTTCCGTGGTAAAAAGAACATTTTTGCTACTATATTATGCTGTCTAGTTCAGTTTCACTCGCCTTGGTGAAACAGAATGCCAAGCTCAGGAACTTTGTTACTTCTTTGCTATACTTGAAGCGATGAGCAAGGCAAAAGTCGTCACTTATTCCTGCCCCCTAGCTGCTGGGAAGGAATTGTCTTCCCATCATTTTGTAGGGGTCTCTTGTTTTCTTTTAGACTTGGATGCATTGGACCATGTTCATTTTAACACGCAAGGAAAGTTGCAAGGGTGTGTTGCAACACAATGTACACCTTGCCCTCAGTGCATGGGGAGGTGGTAGTGGAGGGGGCGGGAGGGAGCAAACAAAGACCTAATCCTTTTTGTAGGAGTAGCTTTCTTTGGCACCTTTGATAGGTGTGCTTTATCTCATGCCATGATGCATGATATGGTGAGGACTGTGACGGTGGCTAGCACTTACTTCATGGCTTTACTGAAAAGGATGTAGATCTAGTGAATTGTTGATGGTGGTATGAGAACCATACTTCAACACTGCTTGTTGGAGTATATTTCTCAGCATCTTTTCCAGGCAATAGCTTGATTTATCTTCTTCCCTTAGCCTTCAGAGGTCTGGTTTTTGGTGCTGTTCCATAATATTCTTGGAAATTGATTCATAATCAGGTCAAACCATTTCTGCATGTGTGCTTCTAAGAGAGACTTTTTCTGAGCAATTTAAGACTGAAAAGCAGTCATGTGACTTTCTCAGAGGTTGGGGTTTTTAATTTTAATTTGGTAATAATTTTATAGATTTTTAAATATTTGCAAATAGAGGACTTCAGAATTCCAGAATTGGTTTGATGTACTGGTAGTCTGAAACTTGGTCCTGGTCACATACCATAATGCTGATTGATTAAGTCCCAGTGCAATGATAAGTCTCTCCTTCCTTAGTGGGATTGTCAGGTTACCAGAAAAAATTTAAAACGGTAAGCTATTTACACTTTTAATAACGAATCCTATAATGGTTGGGCGGTGGATGCTTGTGGCACCTATGCTGCAAATAATAAATAGTAATAAAGCATTTAACCGTGGAGCGAAAATAATACAGAATGTAAGAAGACTAGCTAGAAAGGAACGGAACAGGTCTGGGAAAAACATAAGAGGTGGACCAAGCCATTAACTAAATATTAGCTTCAAGCACAGTATTATAAAGAGACAAATGTTTTGGTGAAAGAATTCCATGCAAAGCAAACAAAGTAGTAATGAGTATTTGTTAGGTATGGTCTTGATGCATGTTTCTGCCTGGATTCTTTTGGTGTGTTCTATACTCGTGGTTTTGAGGATACAAGGAAAACTAGAGAGAGAATATAGAACATTATAACAAAATTGGTACAAGACTTTGAGTTTAAAATTTATAAGGAGAGAACATATTATATTTCTGTTATGTACTATTGTCTTGATGTTTTTAACAGAAGTGTCTACTGCATTTTACTCCGAAGTTATGAATATTTGAATTGCACCATAGTTGTTTGGGCTCATAATGGTTATTTTTGCATTGAATGAACTGTAAATAGGTCTTACTCTTATCCCTCTCATTTTTTTGCCTTTTCCTGGCTTATTGGTACCCAGGATAGTGCAACATTAAGTGGAAATATGCTTCATGTTTTATGGGTCACTCTAAACAAGGGACTTTGATAAGTCTGTAACCTATTTCAAGGAAGCTTTAACAGTGGGTTTTCTTGCATGCATATGCAACTTTTTCCAAAATTCAGTTGCTGGAAAGTGAAGCATTCATAAGGAAGGCAACATGCTAATAACAGTTTCTGCCTCTGCAGGGGTGGGTTGGGAAGGGAAGAGGGAGAAAGGTTGAAGGGAGCCCACATGTGCCGTTACCTAGCTGCTGCCTGTGGACCGCTGCTACCTGTGGACCACTGCTACTCAGTTACTTATTGCTATTTAATATATATTTTTTTAAAAGATTCCCCCATTCATTCGGCCTCTCAAAGACAAGTTTTGTTTAATACTCAGGAGTATATTGTACATGGAAAAAATATGGGATAAGTGAAGGAGCATGATTATTCAGAATATAATAAGACAAGAAACCAAAGCCTGATGCTCAGCTAGGCAGAGAAAAGCTCTTAAGTACAAATGGAGAACAGAGTAGATTTTCAAGCCCTTTTGTTATAGGCGTTATGGATATTTAAGAGAAGTCTGAAGATGCTGCTATGAATTGTGTAGTTGAAAGCTCTGCAAAATGTGGCATCAAATTGGGGGACCAAATTAATCTTTTCTGACCCTGACAGCTAACTCTATCACCACTCAGTCCTTGGCTTGCCAATGCAAACTGTTAAGAGAAGTGAATTGTGAAATGCTTTGTGGCCCAAATGCAACCCATTCTGGGTAAGACACCAAAAGCTATTGTGTGGTACCTGTTTTTAGACCTTGATTTGCTTTGCGGTAACAATTTTATGTGAAAGATTCCATCTCCAAATTAAGTTTAAGGGAGGTTTCAGCTGCAGAAACAAGAGGACCTGAAAGCATGCTATTCAAGGAAGAGGGACAGTCTTTGTACTTGTGAATGTAGAAAACTAATACATGTATATATTTTTTGCAATAAATAGTTGTCTGTGCTGTGTCCTGAGTGAATCACGGAAGGCCTTGTAAAAATAGGTCTTTGCTTTCTTTTTGGTGTTTCACTCTTTCTATTCAGTAGGGATGCACCGATAAAGGTTTTTTGGGCCGATACTGATGGCCAGTACCAATCCAATTGCTGATATGCAAGCCCAGCAGCTTGCGAAGCAGTGTCTGCCTGGTAAGTCTGAGGGGAAGGGGTAGGGGGGAGGGAAGGGGCAAGGGGGGTGCAGATCGAAGCCCTAACAGTGAGGGAGGGATTGGGGCTGGGGCCTGGAGCAGGGGCAGGGACAGGCAGTGCACAGCCAGAGTGAGGCGTGTGACAGAGCTGTAAGTGGTTCATCTGGGGAGAGGGAAGGATGGCTCCTGTTGCTACATGCACCCCTGAGGGAGGCATGGGGGGTATGTGCCACCAGATCTGTGTGCAGGGTAAGGGCAGGCTGCTGCTGCATGCTTGTGTCTGAGAGTGGTGCCGGGCTCTTCCTGGCAGGAGGTTTGGGCCAGGGGTGTGCTTGAGGTGCTATGGGGAGGCTGTGGTGAATTTTGAAGTGGCTGTAGCCCCCCTTCCCAGTGCTGCTGCCTGACCCAGCACAACCCCCTTAGTGGGATGCTCTTGCCTCTGAGCATGCAGTGACAGCCTGCTTTCACCCTGCACGCAGATCCAGGGGGCACATTCCTCCCTTGGGAGTGCACGCAGTGGCAGAAGCCCACCCCCCATGCCCCTTGGATGAGCCTCTCACAGCTCCATCCTGTACCCCACCCCTGGCCAGACAGCACCTGCTGTAGCCCTTGCCCTCACTGTGGGGGTTTGTCTCCTCCTACCCCTTCCCTATAGATTTGAAAAGCTGGCCACTGCTTTTCAAGCTTCGGGGGTACGCTCCTGGCTGTATGTATGCTGTGGCTGTGCTCGTGCACATGGCTTTTATCAGCGACATTATCGGCCCCATCAGCCAAAAAAAGTGGATTGCTGATCATGTCAGTTTTCCTCTTGCCAGTACAATATGGACTGATATATCAGTGCATCTCTACTATTCAGAAGTCACTTCTGAATTTCCTTTCCTCCTCTACAACTTTAATTAATATTTATTGGTTAGTAATTATACATCAGTCCAGTTAACTTAATAGTATTCATCTACTGATTTGTACTCTAATAAGTAACTTCCTGGTGTTTCAGTTGCCTTTTTCAAACAATGATCTTTGTGAATTTTAGAAATATATATATCATGGTTAAATGTTGCTACTTCATGTTTTAAAATGATGGTAATTGCTGTGTGAATTCTTAAAATTTTTAGCTGGGTCTTTTTTTTAACTTGGATGCATACAAGTGGCATCTTCTTGTGTTAAACACCTGCTTCCTGTGTGTATTCAAAGCCATGTTTTCCCAGCATAGTAAGCAAATAAGACATGTACTTTCAGAAATTTGGGTATCTGAATCATATACGCTGAAAGTCTGACCTGACTCAGAAGTGCTGAGCATGTACAACTCATACTGGAATCGGTGGATCTCCAGGGTCTAATCTAGATGCTTGATTTTAGGTGTATAAGTTTGAAAATTTGTCTTAAGTCTAGATTTTTTTGCTAGTTCTGCACTGTTGTCAAACCTGAAGTATAGGTGAGGCGAGCTTTGCTTTTGCTTGCACACAACTCTTGACTATAGTTGAATTACTAGAAAAAAATTAAACCTTTGGTACCCCTGCACAGCCCCACTAAAGGGGATAATGTGGGCTATACTATATGTAAATGAGGGTGGAGTTTTGAAGGGGGTGGGTTGAATACTTCAGGAAGCAGCATAACTTCACTTTATTGGATTTAATCGTTTGAAAAAAAAAATTGGCTTTATAAAGTCAGGAAATATGGAATAATTTCAATTATTATAAATAGATACCAAGAGCAAAGAAAATACTGCCAAATAATTGAGGCCTAGCTGTGGAGACATAGTGAAGATTAGATGCGTCTGCTCAGGGGCAGGTTGCTGACTGCAGTTAGAGTTTGTTATCGCTTGTGGTTAGCCCAGTTGAGTACTTAAGTACTGTAGACTGCTAGACCTTCATCCAGTAAAGCACTTGCATTCATGTGTGACCTTAAGCACACGTGTAGTCTCATTGTTTTGAATGGATGGATGGTTGGTTGATTGATTTCGACAAGCTTATTTTATTCACATTAATATTTTTATTGGTTTGGATAGCCAGTGAGAAGCTTGCACAGCTTCTTTTTGGTTTCTGATTTCTTTAAATATACTATAAAATACCCAACTCCAGGGCCTGTTGCCCAAGTGAATAACGAACGATTCTGTGAAATATGGAGATTGCACCATGAATGAGGTTTCAGGGCTGAGGTTGTGGGTTCCACAGCAACTTGAACTTGTTCCTGTTGTGTACATGTAATGTTAGACGAACTGTTAATTTTGTTTTAAAATCTATGTGGAGAATGGTAATTGCAGAAGATCTATATGGCTATGTGGATTTGAACATAAAGTATTATTAGCGACTTACTTAATATGCGATTTCATGGAAATAGTGACATTGGGCAATGTCTGCAAAATCCATGGGGGGAAAAAACTTACTGAAAATAAAATAATGGCTCCCTAGTGGGAGCCAGCAGTCCTTATGGCAGCTGTGCCTTGGCTGCACAGCCTATGTGGGGGGTGAGGCTGCTGGCATAAAGTGGAGCAGCCAAGATGGTGGTTGCCCCACCCCTTGCTGCTGGTTGGCTGAGAGGGCTGCTTGTTGTTTGACCCTCTCCTTTCCTCCAATCAGTGGTGAGTTTTAGGGCCTTATGGTAGGCATCCTTCTTAACCAGTCACTGGTGAGGGGTGGGTCCACTGAGGCCCTTTAACCAATAAGAGGTGTGGGAGGGGGGCACTGCATTAAGCATGCAAAAATGGTGGCCAGTTCTGCAATCTGCCCATGAAATCAACCTCCTGCCTCCTTAATTTGGGTAGGTCCCTAAGTATTATAGGCATACTGGAAAGTTTATTATATACTGTATTTATTCAACTATGAGAAACGTGACTATAAGATGACCTCCCAATAATTACATTCCATATATGGAAATTTTATGAATTTTGGTTATAATTTTCCAGGTGTAGAATCTATTAGAAGTTTGCCTTGAATTTGTCTACTTCCCATTGCTGCAGCAGGGAAAATTAAATCTGGGGGGGGTCAGGTGGCCCCCATGCCCTCTGCCACAGCCAACTTATTCCCCCTGCAGCCCTCTTTCCCCCCCCTTTACTGTTAGACTCTACTCCCCCTGAGCACATGGAAGTGAGGGGCAAATTGGAATGCACTGACCTCAAAATGAACAGACCTGTAGCAATTTGCATGTAGGGCAATTTCTGCAGGTACCCATTGACTTAATTCACCCAGAATTTATGCATTTTATTTTTATTTTATTTTATTTTTATTTTATTTTTTTAAACTGCTGCAAGTTTTATACAGGTATACCATAAACATACTCTTAAGCAGAATTTTTTTTTTACCTATGTGTATATAGCACAAACTATGCATGATACTAGTCAAAAGCCAAAAGGCTCATGATTTATTGTATAGTTCTTTGGCTGGGCCCCAGCAGAGTCAACAGTGTTTCAAGCCATGGTGACCCTGTAGCTCAGCACTGCTCATTATGTGCATGTACTGTAAATATTTCCCCTCCTCCCCCAACAAAAGGATCTACATGCCAATTAGCTCCCATGCATGACTGGAACCAGGAGTTCTTGTCATGAATCCTGGGATCCTCCAAAAATGTACTTTCAGATTAGTCATAGGGCAAGCTGCTCTGGCTCTACGTCATGGAGGGTGGAGACACAATCATATGTGACAGACTGAGAGAGAAGGCAGCAGAGGGATTTTGGCTGAACTGTTTGGGGTCTCATTTGGTGATGTTTGCCAGACATTTAAGGCTGGTGAATAAACAGGAATTTTTGGAAATGGAAAAGAAAGGCACAGCTCAGTTGTGGGAGTGAAGAGGAAGTAGAAATGTAAGTGTAGTTGCTTACCAGAGCTCGAAAAAGTCAGGTCTCTGGGGAATTACTGTATATCTCATTCAATCGGTTTGCTCTAACCCAGTGGTTCTCAACCTCTTTTGTACCAGGGGCCCATTTGTAGATATCAGTGGCCAGTCCCAACCCAGTGCCCCTTACTCCTGACCCACTGCCCGCTGCCAGGCCCCATGTGTGGGGCAAAGGGTGGGTGTGTGTGGGGGGGCAGGGAGGTGGGGCATGTGGGGGCCCCAAGCAGCCCCTCACAGGCTGGAACTCTGCCAGCTGCAAGGGCAAAGCCCCAGTTTTCCACGCGTTTC
The DNA here is from genome assembly GCF_001723895.1 of Crocodylus porosus. Taxonomy (NCBI): domain Eukaryota; kingdom Metazoa; phylum Chordata; order Crocodylia; family Crocodylidae; genus Crocodylus; species Crocodylus porosus. Next base: position 149,232,304 of record NW_017728906.1, on the reverse strand, counting down.
TCTCTTTAAAGGAGAATCCATTTTTTAAAAGTTTGTTTAGTGACCCTTTCATATTTTCTTGTGACCCGCTTCTGGGTTGCAACTCATCTCTGTGGTAGGTTCCCATCAGTCTCTCAGCCTTTTTGGCTTGGATCAAGAGCATTTTTGGCACCAAAGGAAAGATGTTGGGGCTGATTCTGACTCTTCAGGTGCTGGGCTGGTATTGCAGTTCCCCCATGTTTGGCGCCAGTTCACTGCAGAGGGATCACCTGCCCACTTTTTGTACAGTTGCCCCATATGGGTCATGTTTTTTATAGTCATGCTCAGTGCTGGCTGCATTTAATAAACTTCAACTTTATAGTTGGTTTCTATTACTGAGCGCAAGCTTTTGGCAGCTGTTTAACAACAGACAGTTCATTTAATAAGGTTTCCTTGTATGTCAGTACAAGATGAGGGGCTGACTGGAGGAAAAAACCTCAGCTCGTATTCAAGTACAATATATCCAGAATATCATTTTGAATACAAACTGAAATGCAGATTGAATTCCAATCAGTTGCTATTACAAATGCTGAATTTTATTTATAAATGATGCAGCTTAAAATAGGTCATCAACACTAGCTGCTACTTATTCATATGCTGATATTTAAAATATGTTTATGTATTTGTTTTAAAACTGGTAGAATTTGTCTGCTTCTCAAATCTTGTTAAATTGCATGAAAACAGGGCCTCTTTGATTATCTTATTCTTGAGTTAGCTATGAGTGCTCATATGAACCCTTTAAGACTATGATCTATCGTGAAAATGCCCTTTTAGCTTTAGCTAAACTTTCAAAAACTTTAAAAACCTCACTATAATGCAGGGGGATCAAATCGCCTTCAAGAATGGATATAATTGAGACTTTTATTAAACTTTGTCTGACCTCTTAGTTTTCCTAGCTGGTCTCACTTTCTTATAGGTAGGGTTTATCTAATGTTAGATGGGATGTGTGATTACTGGTAATCATAACTTACATAAGAGGAAGGGCAGAAATCCATAAGAACCAAAAAATAATTGTATTATTTTTGCTTTCGTGCATGTACAATACAGTTGGAATGAATGTGAAAGCACTAAGTAAATAATTTAAGTAATTAATTAAAGTATCAGATTATTACTTAAATGAAAGCCTTCAACTTTTATTTCTTTACACAGAGGTTACTTTTAAGTTCCTCTGATTTAGGATGCCTTCACCTTCGCGGTTGGTGGAAGTAGAATATCTTACCAATAGAGAAGTGGTTCTCAACTTTTTCTGTACCAGGACGCATTTGTAAACATTGGCCACTCCTGACCTGCTGCCCTCCCAGTGTGTGGGGCAGGAGGTGGGTGTATGGCATGGAGGGCCCCAAGCAGCCCCTTGCAGGCTGCAACTCTGCCAGCTTACAGGGGAAACCCATAGTTTCCCATGCTGTTCTCCTTTCAAGGAGAATCCATTTTTAAAGTTTGTTGATCCTTTTTTAAAGTTTGTTCACCACCCTTTCATATATGCTTGCAACCCACTTTTGGGTCACGACCAACAGGTTGAGAAATGCTGCAATAGAATATAAAACCTGTACTTATTTTAAACCCCAAACTGTGACTGTATTGCAGCTTTGAAAACTTTTTGGTCTTTTAAAGGGCAAATGGAATAGCAAACTAAAATTACTGAATCAGAATCCAGTTCTGTTTAATAATTGTTTGATACATGTTTAATTGAATCTAATATTGTGGGAGACCTGACAACAGTATGAAACAACTTTTTGACAATCTTTTCTGACTAAACTTGCTCCTAGAAGTTTTCAGTGCCAATATCCCTTTGTCATCAAATTCCTGATGTCATCAGGAACTTTGACCAGAAGGCACAGCAATCATATTGAAAGACGTAGGCCTTAATCCTGTAGCTCTCATTGCTGGTCAGAGTACCCTAAATCAATCATATCTTTGTTTAAAGAAGAAAAATTTGGGGATGCAAACCTTTTTGTTGTTTCAAGGTCTGGGTAACTCACAGGGAGGTGTGCAAAACACAGCGTGTGGGCTGGATCTGGCCTGCCAAGTGATTCTGTCCAGCCTGTGTTAGGTCCTTCAGCCCCACCTGGCCTAAGCACAGGGGTAGGCCCTGGCCATGGTGCATGTGGTCAGTCTGCCTGCTGTTGGGTGTGGAGGTAGCACTTGGCATAGCCCACCCTATCCCCGCACGTGGCTCGGACACACTAGGAGCTCTAGTGCTCTGACTCGGCTTCCTGGCAGCAGCCACCACCCAGGAGCATGTATGTGCCTCACCACTGCTGGGCCCATGCCCTGCTGCCTGGGAATCCTGGCCCATCTGCCCCACCTCCACCACCAGATGGAGTGAGTGGGTGGGAACGGTTTCTATGAAGACTGGTTTGGGACCCCAGTGGGCAGCAGGCTCTCGGCTGAGCAGATGGGATGGTGCCATGGGTGGGCAAGGAGCAGTGCCTGGGAGTTGGATGAGCAGGCGGGGCTGGGGCTGGGATTGCAGGGTGGTGACAGCACAGGACTGGGGCCTGGAGTAGAGCTGTGATCTGCAACGGTAGATCATGTCCTTGCAACGGTTGGGAACTGCAAGGCAGGGAACTGGTGCCTATCACAGGGATGTGTGGGGAGAGAATTGCAGCTCTGCCCCAGGCCCTAGTCCCACACTGTCAGTACCCCACGATCCCTGCCTCCCTGTTCTGCTCCAGGACACAGCTTCCCACTCACCTGTGGCCCCATCCCATCCCCCCAAACTGAGTGCTCCTTGCCCATGGGGCCTCTGGCTGGTCTACATGAATATTGTACCTGCCTGCTCAATCAAGAACCCCTGGTGGTGAGTGCAGGGCAGGCAGACCCAGGTCTGGATAAAATGAATTGGCATTCCCTGCCCCCCACCCCTGCCTGCAACAGCACTCTAAAATGCCAAAGTGGTCCTCTAGCCAAAATAATTGCTCCCCGCCCCCCCCGGGGTTAAAACATCCATCCATGGTATGGAGACTAGTAGAAACAGAATTGGTATAGCATTTCAAGGTAGCATGATTATCTAGTCCTCTTCAGAATTTTTTTTTTTTAATGGAACTTTTGTACAAGAATAACTTACAATCCAAGTTTGTGTTAGGCTAATGTTTTTGTAGATCTGGAATTTTTTAAAAGAAGTTTGACATTTAGACACATTTTACTTTAAGTATGATTCTCCTGAATTTTCTTAAGCTGGCTGTGTATGCTGAGCACATATTATGAGGCTTAGTTAAGGACAAAATACTTTTTGTGGTATGTTAATAAGTATTTTCCTCACTAGGCAGCTGAAGCAGAGGTCAAGATAATTAATTGCTCTGAGGCTGATTCAGCTGTAGCTTAGGAACTGGTGATTCTGATTCTTAACTCTGTTTCTAGACTGTGAAGCCACAGTGAGTAAAAACCTGGCCCCACTGATGTCAGTGGAAACATACCTGCTTCCTCATTAGAAGGTTAAGATTTAATTTTAAGCACTTGTGCAGTAAATTATTAAACTGCTCAGATAATGAGTCTGAGGTACAAGTACTCAGTAGATCCATATACGGCACTGCCAACTGCTACCTTTATAGGTATAATATCCCAAATTGAGCAAAATGGAAGTTGTTTATAAATTGTTTTGGAGAAGGTGCAAAATATTTATTCATTTGCTTTCTGCAGGTTTTTCTTTCCAAGTAAGTGGGATTATATTTAAAATGTGTGTATTTTGTTGTAAAAAGGAACATAAGGAGAATATTTAAGTGGTGTTTTGAATTTCTGACCTTTCACAAATCTGTGTATTTAAGTAGGTACAATTGCTGATAGTGGGATCTTTGTTTGACTACTTTATGACCCTGTTGTGCTAAGTATTATATGGGCAGAGTGATGAGATGGTCCCCAGAGTTTACAGTCTGTTATAGATGCTATTGCTGAACTTCTTGGGAAATTTCTGTGAAGAATTAATGGGACTGAAACTTGAACATTGGTATTTTGATGTTTTTAGATTCTGTTTTGGGAGTTGTCAGAATCTTAAAGCCTTCCATTTTCTTTAAGAAAATTAGGAAAAAGATAAAAACTGCTACAGTATTCTACTTCTGTTATTTGTTCCTGAATGAGTATGTGCCATCAGATGAATGGCACTGTCTTAGAACTTTGCATAAATGTTTATATTTTATTTAAAAAGGCCACCATTTTGTTGTGATTAGTGTAGTTTATCATGTCTGCTCTTTAGGTAGTTAACTAACTCTCCTTTCAGGCCTGTGTGTGTTCTTGCTGCTGTTTGCTTATGCCAGAATGCAGAGAGATGTAACTCAGCAGCCATGTTGCTTCCTCTTGCACCGGAAACTAACATGTATATGAAAGAAAAATCTTGTTAGTGGGACATCTCAACTTTCACTTCTAGAAAGGTACTGAGGAGTGGAAAACAAAAATGTAAAAGATAACTGTGAGCAATGAGTGTCTTAATTGTTTTATTAATTTATTTTCTGAATGCAATGTTTTTTTGTGTTTTTACATTTCAGTGTTCTTAGATTGTATGCTGTCAGCATCTCTGAGACTTGCAGAACAGGATTTCTTAATGTGAATACTGCTAGGGAAGATGGTATCTAGCTTTTTCTCATTCAGTGACTTCAGATACCCATTGACAGTTGTGTACTAGTCTGAAAATATCATGGACAGAGTTTTAGTAACAATACTACAAACTGCACAGCAGAAACTTTAATGCTATGTACATACAGGTCTACACAAAGCAAATTGTATTGAGAGTTTGCCTAAGTTTATCTATTTAAAAAATGAAGTAGATCTTCACAGTTCATCTGCAAAAGACTCTGTAAGTTTAAGAATTTTATTAAGATTATAGGGATACTAACTTAAAAATCCTTTAAAAATCACTTCTATTAAGCTCTAATATTTAAAAAATTGGAGGTCCTACTTCATTTGTTTGCCAAAGCACAAAAGATCCTGTATTTCCTACAGATATTGTTGATCTAATGAGTCTGTGCTTTTTCTGGTTGAAGGGATATGTTCTCTTTTTAATGTTTTAATTTTCTGAACAGAATGCTTTTTCAAATGATAACAACACTTGTTCCTTCTCCTCCCATTTTCTTCAGTGATTTTTTTTGTTTTTGTTTTTAGGATGCTCCATATCTCTCTCTGCATCATGCTTTACATCAGTTGAGCAAGAAATCTTTCATGCATTGTTAAGTGTTGGTCACTAAGTTTTCCTACAGAGAAAACGAAAATGGAGTATAGGATCTAGTATGTAAACAAAGGTATGACATGTCTAAATGTGATTTAAAATTTAGATTGCTCTCATACTAAATATTTCATCCAAAGTCTTAAACATCTAGAAACATGTTTGCAAAGAATTTCAGATTATAAGAGTCAGAAATCTAAAAGATATTAGGACCATAAATACTGGATGTTCAATTCATATTTTTTAGTACCGATGTGATTTTAAAGTGATTTCAGGAAAAAAAGTGATGTTAGAAAAGTATCCACCTAACTGGATACTTTCAAGAACAAAAGTGGACCTGATGTTGCTGTCGGTTCCAGAGAAAAAAGATGATACAGCGTGCAGTTGAAAGAACACCAAGTAACCTGGACTGGAAGATTCTTCTAAAACTGCACATAATAAATTTTATTTCCCCAAAGTAAACAGAATGAGGAAAATAATTTAAATACCTTCAGCTTTGTGAAAACAACCTTTAGAAAAATGGAGACAATTAGATTTTTTTTTTTAAATTTTACTTCACATTTTGCTTACAGATCATTTTAAAGGTATTCTTTCTTTGAAATGACTGAAATGCAAATGTTTTAACACTAAGAACTTGAAAGTAAAATTGTTTTTGCTTTTTTAATAAAGCAAATGAAACAAATTAAATATCTTATACACTGGTTGTGTGTTGCATTAATTTAATTTAATTTAATTTTTAATATTCTTTCACTTGTAATGATCAAAGATATAGGAAATAAAGTGGTCTACAATATGTAAGTTTTACATTGTGTCCTTCTGAAGAACAGATTATTTGACAGGACTTTTTTGACAAGCAAAAAACCCCCAAAAACAAACAAACAGAAGTACTGACATTACTTGACTTCTTACAGTCTTCATATGAAATTCTCTTTCAGAATGACTTCCTTTAATTGGTGGCACAACGAGAATGATATGTCATTATTAGTTGATTGCTATAGAGTAGAAGTATTTGATGAGAATTTGGAATGCTGTCCAAATGAGAAAAGTAAAATGGGTTTGGTCATATGTGACTTATACTGGCAGAATAGTTATTGATGATGATTGGTCTTGGCTGAGGTAGGCACACAAAACGGATAGCAAGATCAGTGCACGTATTGACACTTACTTCTGGTTTCTTCTTTTAGTAAGATTCCTTAGGAAAAAGAAGTCTCTTGTGATTTTTTTTTTTCCTTTTGTTGTTGTTTTGCTTTGATCCTTAGAACTGACCAAGTAGTTTTAATTAAAGTAAATAGTATAATGCAGTTGTATTGTCATAACTTCTGTAATTAGGATATTAATCTCCTATCAGTTTCCTTGAGAGAGACGTTCTTTTATTTTGTAATCCTAAATATGCGCACATTATAATGTACATAATCACGGTGACCTATTTTAATGCTTTTTAGAATGTTTGTGAATATTTTAAAACTTGAGATTTTGCTGTGCAAACATACTTATGCAGAAATACACTTTGTGTGCGAACTTGTACTGTGCCTATTTTTGCCTCAGAAATCTGTCATTATCTTATTCACATACAGAGTTGTGTTTATGATGAATTATTTCAACTGCAGTGATTGAGGAAACTCATGCGTAATATTTTGCTATAAAATGTTTTCAGTTTTCTGACTAGGTAGTTCTTTTCTTATTTGTAAAACCCACATCAGAATTAACTTAAGTTTTTGAATTAGTGTAGCATTGCCATTTTTATCATCAGTTGTCTCTTAGGGCTTGTTCACCAGGGGAAATCAAATGGCATAACTAAAGCAGAATAACCTCCCACTGTGTAGTTACTTCCATCTGGACATCCGTTTCCTTTCCTCACCCCACTTTCAAAAGTGTCTTTATTCAGGACCCAGAGGAACAGACATCCACCTTCAGCTTCCTCTGTGCGAAATGGAGTTTATTTTCTATCTATGGGGACTTTTGCCATATTTCATTTTTTCAGCCTGAGGAAGATCCCGTGCCTGAATTCTTGCAGAAAAAGATAATTTTTTGTGATATCGTGGTCTAGTAAAAGGTATCATCTCTGAACCAAGAGTTCTAGAGTTCTGTATTTCTAGAATTATTCCTGCTCTAATTACTCTGCAATGCTGCGTCCATGCCTGGGCTGACTTTTTTGTGATACTTGTGCTTGCTTATTTCCCTCCGTAGGCAAATCAATAACATAGCTGTGTGCTTTTTTAGTTGTGTTGTTTTTCTGGGTTTTTTTCCCGCTAGTAGACATCTTTTTTTTTTCTCTTGCTCATAAGTTCTTACTTCTGGTATTCAGCATGGCTAAAAATGACTAACATCTACTATCTATTAGGAATACATCATCAGGTACTGATTAATTTCACCTACATACTGCTTAAGAGGGGATGGAGAAAGAAGCCTGTCATGTTTTGGAATAAGTTTCTGTACTTTTCTCTTCTGACTGAGAGTAGAAACGGATGTCATCTGATGTCTCATTTGTGCTGTTATTACAGTTTTTATGGTGGCCATGTGATGAGCCAATAGACATCCTTACACACTGTTGCATCACATCAGGGACCATAGCACAAGGTAGTGTAAAACAATGCCACTTCATTGCAGTAGATGTCTATTTGCGCTGTCGTGGGAGCATGTGGTCAGCTTGATGCTGCCTGCACCCTCTAGCCTCCCCAGACAGCTGCTCTGGGTGCTTTAGGATCTGATCCTGTACTTCCCAGGAATTGCCACACAGGATTTCTGCCGCCCCCCCCCAATCCCAGAGACTACCTGCTTGGCTTTGCTAGCTTACAAAGCCGTGTCCTGAAGAATCTTGGGGTGACTGTAAGCAGGGAGAGTCAGGGTTTCTAGATAAAAGACCTGCCCTGGGATTTCCAGGGGCACCTCTCTAAGCAAGGAAAGCCCATACAAGTCCTGGCATGGAGGCTTGGGACTTGGGTAATCCCTAGCACATTGGGACCTGTACTAGCTGATGCTTCATATGGAGGCACAGTTCACCATGGGACCTTGCAAAGAGGTGTGGGGTGGTTCAGAACCCAGGAAACTCCCCATGCCACCACAGTGATTTATGCCTCTGAATAAAGCATAGGTTGGCAGGGTTGACAGGGGACCTAGTATGGAGGCACCTGGTGCTGGGAATTTGCTGGGTCCCATGCTCTCCTGTACCTCTGTGCATATAGCAAAGGATGCAAGGAATCCCTGGACAAGGGGAACATGTCTTTTCTTGTCCCACATCAGACAGTTGCCTGATATGGGGCAACAGGCAGAGCAGTATGTTTCGCCCAATAAAGCAGATCAGCTTTGTGTGACAGGTCCTGGCACAGGTAATCAGTTTGTTTGGTGATATCTGTTTTTACCTTGAGTGTTAAAGAAAGAAGGTGCTGCTGTTGGTTGAAATTTATTTGGCTTGCATTTGAAGACTCATCGCTTGAGGAAAAGACAAGTGAGGATTTCTTACCCTTATAGGCATTCAACTATGGCCAACTTATCTTAAATAAGGTCTTTCACCATATCAGTACTCCACTGTCCCATTATCAATTTTGAGGGAACTAGACTGAAGTTAAAAAAAAAAAAATAAAGTGCAGATTCACTGTAGGCTCAAGCTGGTAAAGAAAGGGGCTGTTAACACTACTGGTTTCTGTCACTTTATGCGGGTTCTGTATGTGCGAATTCACTCATGCAGTGACCCTATTGATACTAAAAATTCGTTATATTTGAAGTAAATTCAGTCTTATGCGATTGGTGTGGTCAAAGCCTGCAGTCAGCTGCTTTGTGCGGTGCATTGTGAGAGTGATGCGCATCAAAATACAGACTCCCATGTGGATCTGTGCTCCTCGCTCTCTGTCTATGATGTGTTTCTGTAGTTGCCATTCCCATTATGGTAACATTCACCACCACCCTGTTTTTGTGTACTGTCTGCTGTTGGCAAGTACCAAAATTGTCTTGTAAAAGTGGTAAAAATGGATCTGGGGGTCAGCACAGTTGAGGTCTGGGAACTTACCCCTATTTGTTACATTGTAAAGTAGTTCCCTTTAGGTGAATTCAAGTTATGTGCCATTTTCCAGGAAGGCATGTACAACATAAAGCAAGGGAGAGCTGTATCTGGAAAGGTGTGTACAGATACCTTTTCCTGAGAAAGGAAACTCTTCTCTGTGCAATGTATTACGGTGTGAGCCCACACATAGTCTAGGCCCTTTGCTTTCTGAACAGGTCAGACTGGTTTTGGCATTTTCTGTTCACTTTGGGAGCTTGGGACTGGTGGTAACTACTATGAACAGATAGCAGTCTTAAACCCAAATTGGCTTTGAAAATCAATAGTAGGGACAAAGTAAAATGTGTGCGTCTGTATGGGGTTAGTTGTTTTTTGTTTCTTTTGTTCATTCCTGTGCATGTGTAGGTCTGTCCTACCTAGGAACTTTCTACCTTTTTTTACCTCCCTCTACTGTATTGTCTGTATTCCACCTCCCTCCCAGAAACTTGATCCTCCCTAAGCCCCTAAACAATTGCTTTCATGTAGCCAGAAGTTTTATTTCAATTTTGTGGGCTTGTACCCTGCTGACCAAAGCCAGTTTGAGGTCAGCAGGAAGCTCAACCATTCTGAAAACCAGTAGCTTTCCTGTTGTATAACAGTTGTGCACTGTTTGCTGAGTGTGTGACTTCTAGTCTTTCTACTTTTTGGATTTCTCCCTCGCTCTTCCTTTCCCTGCCTTCTCCCCCCACCCCCGTGTACTCTGTTCCATTAAGCCAGTTTAGTCATACAGTAGTCATAAATTATTATGGATCAGCTCAGGGTTGGTCTTCAGTTTTATCACCAGCTGTGCCTGCCTGTTGGGTTTGATGTAAGGAACTTGGGGATGGAAAGAGTGGGTTCAGGGCCAATGTGGGGTGGGGGAGGAGGCCC
>NW_017728906.1:149220799-149221936 GCF_001723895.1 Crocodylus porosus | reverse complement strand
GGCTGGCTTTTCCCCTGCCTGGCCCCCCCCATTGGGCCCAGGCCTGCTCCCCTCCCCTTCATGTTGGGCCCAGCCCGCTCCCTGCCCCTTGATACCTGCAGGGAGAAGGGCGGGGGGGGGTGAGCCCTACCGCTCCATCCCCTGTGTCCCCACTATCATGGCTGCAGACTGCCTTCTGCCAGAATGCTGCTTTGTGCTCCGTTTGGCTGTCAGCCAATCAGAGCGCGAGTAAAATGTTACAGACAGACTTAGGCTTTTATAATATTAGAATATATTTATATAGATAGGTATATAATGTACATACACAATAATAATTTAAGATTATACAAGTGTGTGTGTGTATATATGTATATGTGTGTGTGTGTATATAAATAAATAAATACACGTGTGTCATTCATATATGTATAATCTTAAATTATGAGATTAGAAGTGTATTGAATATTAAACATTTAACTCCATGATTTAACAGTTTGAGCAAACAGTGGTTGATCAATGAACTTGAATGGCTTTTTAGCACCAGTCAGGCTTGTCATGAAGCACTGTTAGCTTCCTTGATTAAATTTTTTTTTTTTTTTTAGTTAGGGGCTTTATTTCCCCCCTCTGTTTAGTTGAGCCTTTTGCCTCCAGGAAAAAGTATTATATAAGCTACTGAACTATTCGATAATTAATTCCCCTTTTTTGGAAGGGATACGAAAAGTCCATTAACTTCTATATTAATTGCCGAGTATTGAGGCTTCAGGGAAAGATTTTTTTGAATCTCTGTACTGCAGGGTTTCTTGACTGCTCCTTTTAAAGCATTTTGGGTCTGGCTGCTGTAGGGGAATCAGTTCTTGACTAGATAATGCCTTGATCTGATCCAATGTGTTGATACGTTCCAATAAATAGGTGAAAAGACCAGAAGTATGTTCTTATTTTCGTGGCTAAGCAATCTTGGCCATCATGAATAGTGATAATTTTGAAGTAGTCCTAAATAAATGCAGTTTTGTAAGCAAATATCCTGTGTTGTATTTGCAGTCAACATCACATTGTAGTGTGTTCTTCCATGACACATGCCAACTGACATGCTGTATAGTCAGGTGATGCTTCTCTTCAGACTTGCAGTTTTAAGGAAATGGAATTGGTTCTCTAAAGTCACTT
>NW_017728906.1:149214799-149220787 GCF_001723895.1 Crocodylus porosus | reverse complement strand
TTGAAATCTCACTTGCAAGGCATGAGCAGCCTTTGCATTTGTCCCAAGAGAAAGCTTTTTATCCTGTGATCATACAGATGTACATGTCCACTGTCTTGCTTCAAGTCCTTTTGAAGCAGGTCGGATAAACTGTACTAATGCTTTTCCTGGGCTATCACATTGCATATCTGCATGGTTATTGCACTTCATTCTAGGAACAAGTCTCTGTGCTCTCACTGACCTCCTAGTGGTGAAGGAGAAAAATTCAACTTGGGAAGGAGATGTGTGTAAAGTTATGGGCTGCTCCTGTCTTCATCTGAGTGAAACCCTGGGACAGTCATTCCTGGGTTATTTGAGAGGTGTGTTTATTCAGATACCTACATTTGACAGTTCCCTGTAGGCTTCTGTTTTCTGAAAAATTTGGTGTATATATAAAGTTCTCAAGCAGTATTTTAATGTATTTTTAAGTTTATCAATTTGCTGCCAATACAGAAACAATTTTGCTTTGACATGATACTTTATGCCACTAAAAAGCATGTGTACGTGTATGTATATATGTCTAAATACAGATTTAGTTCCCAGTGCAGCAACTGCTTGTGCATATAGGTAGTTTCTAATGAAAATTTGTTATTTATGCCAGTGGAGTAATATCTTGCAACAAGTTTACAGACTTTGGTTCCTTGTTTTCTAGGGGTGTGTCTACATGGGTTCATTGTTTTTACATGTTAGTAGTTTTGGAAAATTAAGGACTTTTCCTAGTGGCCTAAAAAATAAATCTGAACATTTAATACTTACTTCATTTTAAAATATCTAATCTGAAGTTCTAATAGGAAAGCTGTACAATCGAATTTTATATGGTCTTGACCCATTTAAATGATGCCTCTTCTGATTCTCTCCCCTTCCCTCCCCAGTCAGTTGATTATTGTTAATTAAATTGTCTTTCCCTTCTGGTATATTAAATATTAAGTGTGTTCTTTTCTGTGGATTGCTGAACCTTTTTATTTTACTTGAGCATGTGAATTTTATAGTTTTGAAAATAGAAACGTCGTTTTGTATCTGTTGCCTGTAGTAAAGCATTCGTCCTTTATTTAGTACTAGTTATGGGATTTACTTTCTATTCAGGGGGTTGGCAACCTACAGCCAACAGAGCCATAGCTTTGGTGGTATTTGGCGGTGGGGCTCCCCTAGCATCACATGACAGTCAGCTGCCTGGGCTCCGATGGAGGGGGAGCTGTACCAGCAGTAGTTCTTCCTGTGCCATGCCAGTCAGCTGCCTGGGCTCCAGTGGAGGAGGAGCTTTGTGCTGAGCTGCAGTTGGGTGACATAGGTGGCAGCAGGGGGGGGGGCTTTCACTGAGCCACACTGTAGCTGAGCAGTGATTGGTGGCTGGGTCCTAATGCTTACCCATTTCTAATCTCAGTTGTGCTATTCTGATCCTCTCCTCCCCCTGCCCCAACACCACCAGAAATGTTGCCAGCCCTGGTCTATCCTGTCTTCGTGCATGTAGCAGTCTTTGCATATACTTGCTTCAAACATGTTTGTCTAGAACTATCCCTGATTGTAATTCCAGTGACAGCTAGAAAACCTGTATTAATTTTGACTATTAATTCTGCTTTTTACTGAACCAGATTCTATAAAGCCCCTGTGGTGTTTGCTTTTTGCCTTTTGATAGGTTGTTATTCATTTTTATAAATAGTCTAAATATAAACAGCAGAATACATTCAGACTTGTCACTGTAGTTGTCTTTGCTTTTCAGTACTATTTATTTAAAAAAAAAAAAAAGTTTTGTAACCAAAATAGGACTCTTATTATAAACTTGGAGCTGATCCATTTTTCCCATAACTTTTCAAAAGAGGCTTATACAAGAAAAGCTCATCTTACAATTGTTTCTACAGCTGTATCCCACTATTTTTAATAATCTTTTAACTCTATAACAAAATATATGCATTTATAATAAGATTATAACATTTATACTTACTAATCAATACACTGGCTGTCTTAACTCATGGAAGATTGATACACTACCAAGGTGATGTTGATTGCAAATATGGCACTGGATATTTGCTTATAAAATTGGGTATTATTTTTATGGCTACTTTAAAAATATCACCATTCATGATGACAAAGATTGGCTTAGCCACAAAAAATGGGTACATATTTGCGTGTGTTTTGCTCTGTGTGTGTGCACGCTCTTCTTTCTCATCTTCACCAGTTGGAGCATACTGGATCAGATCGGGGCCCCATATTTTTCCCTGGAGAGGCACAGTTCTTGATCTGATGGATATCTTTAGCAAACAGAGGTGGAAGTAAGTCTTGTCCTAAAGGAAGAAAATTTGATACATGCTCAGACAGTTTACTTGTTCGATTTATCATCAGGTGTCATCTGCTTTTAGAGTGATTATGTTGGGTGTACATTTATAGATTTTAAAAGTTATATTGGTTTTTCTTCTTAAATTTTTGTGCTATACAAGTAATGCTATTGAATAATTTGGCTTTGTAGGTAATGAGTTTTTGAAAATGGCACTTCTGTGCTCTGGAATAGAAGTGGGGGTGGTCAGCAAGTCTGGAAACAAAGGTTCATTAATAGCTCTTCACTGTAAATAGTAGGAAGCTCAGTGTTGCTAGGCTTATTAAGTTTATTAAAAGGGAAAATTACCTGTAAGGTATGCATCTTTTTCAAAGTTACTTTCTGTGACTTCTTTTCCCATTTAAACAAAAGGCCTTCCCAAATCGACAAGTTTTAATAGACAGTTGATTTTGTGCAAGTGAAACATGTACTTCACTTTTAGGTGAAGAAGAAAAATTGGACTCAACCTAAAGCAAACCCTAAAAAAAAATGGACATACTTCAAAATGGTACAAACCCTCATAGGCCTTAGTGAAGTAATTATCTTAATCCCTGTTTCCGTACAAGAGCTGGAAATCTCAAGAGGTATCTTATATGACTGACTTTGAGACTCTAAACTTTCAATTTTTATTATTCTCCAAAGTTATAGTTTTCATGTTCTTTATGTAAACTTTTCTTCTCCAGCCACCCTTACAAGATTTCCACCAAGGGAACTTAAATGGTTACAGATTCATTTTGGTTGTGAAAGCTCCTCCTCCATTTCCAATGACCATTATTCTTCTTCCCCGTAATTCTATACCTCCATCCTTTTGTTGCTGTATACATTTGTGTTCATTCGAACACTGTTTAAATAATTGTTCCATTGAATCCAGAAGCTATTTGAGCTTGATGCTCTTAAACGTGTCCAGTTTGCAAGCTTAACTCTAAAGTTTGTTGAGAAAATGAGCCTATTCCCCTTTCTTAATGGTTAAGGTTCCTTCCCCATGCAATTCTGTATGTGCTTTAGGTCAGCTTGCACTGTCTCTTCTGAGTCTCCTGCTGTCAAATAGACCCTGAGAATCTGATCAAGGGGCATCCTCATTTTGGGAAGCAAGCTTTTCTTCGTTAAAAAGTCATTGACTAATGAAAGGTTTGTGATGACTGTTCATGAAATAACACTTGGATGCATTGGAAACTGAAGAGTGCACCATCTCTAGTTGATTAGCCCAGAGCATTTGAATTTTCAAGAAATTTCTCATTCCTGAGGTGATATATTTTTATTAGACCAACTAGACAATTGCAAAACAATGTTTCTTTATTTGCAAGGTTTGGGTGACGCGCCCTTCCTCAGGCAAAGCAGAATGCAAAGATTGTAAAATTTGTCCCGGGTTGAAATTAAAATTTATATTTCACAGGAGAGCTGGGGAGTGGTTTAAATTCTTCTGGTTGGAAAAGTTTAATTTTATGCAGATTAGGCCTGGATAAAAGTTGGAACAGTTTATGTACCTCAAAGAATTTTTTTTTTTTTTTTTTTTTTTTTTTTTTTTTTTTTGCAACTGCCTGTTTGGTTTAATAAAAGATGTATTGCCTCTAGCACACTGACTGCTTGTGCTTTTAGACTAACATGGCTACAACCTCTATCCCTTCGTCCTGAGGTGCGTTATTAATAGGGGAGAGCTTAACTCAAAATTTGCATTTTAAATTGGAGTTTGGCTGACTCCTAGCACAAGGGTTTCTAATTGATTAAAATTTTTTACGTGACTACATCTATTTAAGCTCCTTTTGGATAAGTGCGTTGATTGATGGATTGATTGATTGATTTCTCTGTAGCAAAAGTACTTTTTGGATCCAGTGTTTATGAAATTCCATATTCTTTTGACTTTAAAGGATTCCTCTGAACTTGTATCTTGGGTAAACATAAAAGGTTCATGTTCCCTTTCTGCTTTTGTATAGCAGAAGGCATTAGTGTTGCTTCCTTTAAAGTCCTTTCAGCTAACATCTTTTCCTACATAAAGTTCCTTTTTTGTAATGTCAGTTATTTGTGTGCTTATTGCAGTTGTCCTTGCCTGTGGTGTGTCATTTCATCCTAACTACATGTTTACTCATAATTTTGGGTTATTCCTGTCTGTTGTATGATCCCTCTTGGATGGTTTTTGTTTTAGCAGAGGTTTCCCTGGGCTCAAGTTCTCCGAAACAGTAGCTAATTTTGGGTGCAGCAGTGGGAGAGGGCCTACTTCTCCAGCTGGGAACCCAGAATATTCTGCCATTTAAAAGGCAAGGCATTTCTAAAATGATGGTTGGAAACTTGTTCTTCCTTGTGCTTCCCCCTCCTCTCTTCTTTTGGTCTCCCCTAATGTAGAAGGGCAGGAGGAAGGGAGACAAGCAACAAAACATTAATTTTGGAGGAAAATGCTTACAGAAAGACTTAATTCCCTCATAAACACTTTTTTCTCATTTGTTAATAAAGTATTTGACATGTTCAAGTATATTAAGTCAGAGTTCAAAAACAATACTTGCTTTTGCAGATGTTTTTGTAAATTAAGCTAATTCAACTTGTACCATAGTTCAAAGTTTCATTATGACAGTACTCAGTATATGGTGTCTGGATTATAGCTTTGAAGATTATAAAGTTTTTTTGTTTTTGGTTTTTTTTGTTTTTGTTTTTTTTTTTCATTTTTGTTTTTTTTGAAGAGTCCACTGCTTTAACCATTTAAATCTTGTTAATCTTGTAAGTCTAGTTCCTTAAAGCTTATATAACTTTTAAAAATATGAATATTCCTAGTTAGGACTAGTAAGCTTAGTTAATTAGGTAGTATTTGAGCATCTAAAGAAACTGCATTTTCAAAATCAGAAGCACATTCCTCAGGTAGGATACCTTTGTATTTTATTGTAGTAATAATTTTCTAGATACCTTTTCAATTGCAACATCCCCAAAGCTCATTCAACAGAATCTAAAGTAAGAAAACAAAATATTAGTGAAGAACTGTTTTCAGTTGATTTATCAGTTTCAATGATATATGAAGTTGCCAAAGTAATTCACTTGTCAAGCATAGCAGCCTTTGCTTAAAATGAATATTTGCATAGGTAATTACTGTAATGTGAGGCCAGAGTAGAGTTTTTAAATACCTAGTAAATAGGAGGGCATTTGAAGCAGATGTCAGTGTGTGTAAAGGAACTCTTGAGTAAAATCGTAGTTTACAAAATAACGGTCAAAATAGTGTGAATGGCATCAGTCTGTGAACCTAAATAGTATCCTTATAATTCAAGTTGCTTAGACCCCTGTATGCACGTAATTATTAGACATTGTTATAATTTATCAGGAAGACTGAGGGAACTGGGCTTATTTATTCTAAAGAAGGGGAGACTGAGAAGGGACTTAATAGCAGACTTCAACTACCTGAAGTGGGGTTTGAAACAGGATGGTGGAGCTAGACTGTTCTCAGTGATGGCAGATGACAGAACATGGAACAATGGTCTCAAGTTGCAGCAAGGGAAGTTTAGATTAGATATTGGGAAGAATTTTCTCACTAAAAGGGTAGTAAAATCCTGGAGCAGGTTACCCAGAGGGATGGTGGAAAACCTCCAAGGATGGAGACTCAAGACCTGGCTAGATCAAAATTTGGCTGGGATGATCTCGTTCGGGATGCTCCTGCTTTGAGCAGGGAGTTGGATTAGATGATGACA
>NW_017728906.1:149196648-149214174 GCF_001723895.1 Crocodylus porosus | reverse complement strand
ACACCTTCAAGAGTAAATTGGATGCTTATCTTGCTGGGATCCTATGACCCCAGCGGACTTCCTGCCCTTTGGGCAGGGGGCTGGACTCGATCTCCCGAGGTCCCTTCCAGCCCTAATGTCTATGAAATCTGTGAACTCTCCTGAGGTCCCTTCCAACTTAAACTTTTTATGATTAATACATTAATTCAAGTTTTTTTATATGCACATGTGCACTGTGTGCGCGGGTGGCTGGGTGGTGCAGAGCTGTGCCCCCCCACACTGCTGCTGGGTAGGCAGGAGTGTCTTGTCATGGTGGTGTGGGGCACCTGGCAGCAGCATTGAGCTTCCCTACCCTGCTCTGCTGCAGAGGCCCCCAGGAAAGGGCAGCAGGGTGGGGAGCCCTGAGCCTGCAGTGGCTTGGCTGCATCCGCCCCTGCCCTGTGCACATACCTGGGCAGCATGTGCCTCTCCATGCCTCCCTCCCCAGGAGTGTGTGCAGCATTGGGGAGCCAGCCCCCTTGCCACCCCCTGAACTAGCCTCCCTTGCGGGCCTCAATCTGGTGCATCTTTCCCCCTCCCCTGCTGACTTACTAGAGGGAGCTGGTGCCCCCCTCCACATGCATGTGGCACCCCCTGCCTGACTTCCATCCAGCCCCAAGCAACCCTGGCATGCTGGAACTCTGCCAGCCTGCAAGGGGAACCAATGATTTCCTGCTTTGTCTTTTTTTTTATTGCTGCAACCTCAGTGTTGGGAACCACTGCTCTATCCCTTTGAAAAGCAAAACACTCCCCTTCCCACAGTGTTCAGTATGTTTACCATGAATAGAAAGACGGTCTTTATTTTAAATTGTAGTAAAGTGCTGGGCTTACTTTGTGTTCTGTAAACTTTCAAATTTGTTGTCAATAGTAGTCCTTTCAGACTGAAAAGCAATTTTAAAGGGGTTAACAAAATTACAACTAACAGTTCATTTTGTGAAAATGAGCACAGTCTAGTTTTTTGGATTTATACATTTATAGCTTATGACAGTTTGCTGCTGTGCATCTGACGGGTATGTGCATAAGCAATCATTGTTTTCTAGTGCCTTGGTCTGAGACTTCCACTTCAGAAAATATTAAATGATTTGAGTTATGGTTTCTACTCTCTACTTTTTCTTAGTTATTCTTACTTTGTTAAACTCCCAGTCCCTGGCTTGAATGAATGCAGAAATGCTATTACTTCAAGGGAAGCAGCATTTTTTTCATTAAAGTTTCTGGTCCCCCTTTTCTTTTTCATGGTAGTTGCTTTTAATAAGTGGCAAATGCCAATGTGCACATGTATCAAATTATTCCAAGGTTTGAGAGCAAATAAAGGAAAGGGTAGCAATAAGTATTCTTCAGTTTCTGCAAATTTATTATTTGTTTCCTATTATTGAGTTTTAAATATGCTATCGCACCACTTTGGCAAGATATTGAAGATTTTTTTTGAGGTTTTGAGATTTAATTAGACATAAGATTGCAAAGTCTTATAGCTGCATCTTAGCAGAGAATATACCAGTGATAGGAAAAATATATATTTTGTTTCATAGCAAGCTGAAATTATTATTCTACTTAAAGTTCATAGTATACCTTCTATTTGTATTGAATAGATTTGAAATGAGGATTATTGGTACCCTTTAGCACTGTAGTTGCTATGTCTCCCCTTCCTTCTTCACCCCTCAAAAAGGTGTGATGGGCTGGAATTTCCCAAGCTGCTTCTCCCCATTTCAGTTTTCAACCATTTCAGGTGTGTGTGTGTGTGTGTGTGTGTGTGTGTGTGCGCGTGCACACGCGTGTGTGAGAGAGTGTGTAATATATCATACACATTCACTTATGCATAAATTAGTCTCTAGTTTTGTGCTGCTGGATTCATGTAGGCAGATCTGTGCAACCAAGCAGAATACCACAGATTTTTTTTGATGAATTGCATCTGGATGTACAGGTTTGCTCCCACAGAGCTTATTGTAAGTATGCAATGCCCAGTAAAGCACCGATCTTAAGTTACGTGCTGCATCTTACAGGTAGCGTATGTACTTGAACGTTTTATTTTAAGAGAACTGAACGAAGTCCCTTCCCTTACATTCTCCAAATAAGGGAGAAGGAGCCCTTAAGTTTCCTAATTTTGATTCCTAATAAAAGTAGGATTTTATAGTTGGATCTACTACTTGAGACTATGGCAACTATGAGGCTGCCTGCCCTTTATAAAGAAAAAGTGCTTGGCTTAATGGTACAGTGAAAATATATTGAATAAAAGACATAAAGTGCATATTGCAAATAGAATTCTTAGCAAACAAATGTAACTATAGTTTTAATTGGCAAAATACTTAAGGGATTTAATTCAAGCAGATAGCTAAGTAATTTAGAATCACTCACAACTTTATTTGAGCAAACAGCTACTTGGTAGAGTAACATTTTTTTAAAAGAAAAGTTACAGAATTATTCTCAAGTAAATCTTACATAATATAAAACATGGTTTGGCTTTGGAGCATAACCTTGGACATGTGCTGGAGATTGGTTTTGTTTCATTAAGTATCCGTAATGCAATTTCCCTTAAGTTAGCTAGATTTCTTGAGCTTAAATTGTCACATGCATTAGGCTTTTATGCTTTCCTTCTTTTGTGGTCAGTAACACTGCAGTACAAATACTAAAGGGCCTTTTATATTTTTAATTCAAAAGAAAAAATACATGTTGACAGAATTTAACATCCTCTCTGTGCAGGGCTTGAACAGAGGAACTCATACTAAATTAAAAGGGGGGAGGGTTTTTCTGCCTTTGTAATTTACTTGAGTTTTTGCTACCATCCAGCTGGTAAGTGAAAGCTAAACTAGGGCAGTTTAAACTTCATCCTTAGACTGGGATTTCCATGCTGTTTCCCGCACTGTTTTTGCTGCTTTCATTTTTATTTTAGTGATAAGAAGCTATTAAGTAGAAAATATAGACCTTAGCTGTATGTTGCTTGCCAGTTTAAGTTTTATATGGTCCTAGTTTTGATGTAGGATATTTTTTTCCTTAAAATCTGTTTATTTTAATGCAAGACTCTCAATTAAAAGAAAACTGCAATTTCATTTTAAACTCTTACCTGAAAGGGTAAAAGTGGAGTGGAAAGAAATTTGCTAGTCTTCTAGCTCTCAGCTGTCTCTAAAATAATAAACCCAGTGAGGGCTTGGGAGTGCAGTGGAGCTAATGCTAATTTTTGGAATCTTCAGAGGATTTTCTCTAAAGAAGTGTAAATGTGTATTGCGAAGAAATATTGGCTTGTCATTTAATCTTTTTTTAATGCAGGAATAATTGTAATCTGAAATGCTAAGGAGGATTTCTGGGAAGAATAATTTTCAGAAATTCGGTTAAAAAGTCTGTGCATGTAATATGTGGTAATCATGCAGAGAAATGTTCAATACTTAAGAAATAAAGGGTGTTTGTGATTCAAGAGGGCTGGTAGTTCATTGGTTGCATGCTTGATTGGGGGAAGGATGCTTTTTTTTTTTTTTTTTTCCATCAAGTGGGAAGTTCCTCTTATCTGCCCTAGACCATGTTCATTTTTGTCAGTCAAGGCTTGACTCAAATGGAGGGGGCCCTGTGAGAGAGACAAAACTAAGATATGGTTAATCGTTCTTCAGCACAGATGAGTCAGTGGGGTAAGTTCTTTTCTTTCTCTTTTAAAATTTTGGTGCAAATGTTATTGCTTTCCAATATTTTATATTTATACCAAAATAAAAAGTATGGGCTAGGAATAGACACATGTACATATTTGTATTTATTTTGCTTTTATATTCCTTCAACATTTTTATAAGCATCCTAAAACGCATGCTAATATTTTAACAGATACAGAAGGACAGAGTCTAACTTTGTACTAGTATGCCTGGGAAGAGGCATTACCAAAGTTAATTGTGTCTAGTGCAAAAGCTGGGAGGTCTCACTGTTCAAAGCAGGTAGGTGAAATACTTGCATGGAGAACAGATCTAGGACAACTAGGAACAGAAAACAGTTTTACTTCAAATGAACAAAAAAGTTGGGAATAGCCCCCAACCTTAATCAACTTATTTTAACCTTTCCTAGTAGTAATTCTCACAAGAGAACCTCAGTATGGTCTAGGAGAACTATACATGGATGTTTTCATTCCTGACACTAAAATTATAAGTAGATTTGCAGGGATATTCAAGAAGAAAACAAAACCAAAGAACTTTATAAAGAAAAAAATGGCTAATTCAAAACAATTGTAGAATTATTTTAAGAACAGCTGAATACAGCTTGGGACTAGGCAGGCCAAATTTCATATGCTGTTAACACATGCTGGGAAAGGCAGAATAAAATAATAAGAGTTTTCCAGTGCAACTGTACTCTGAAAGGTACTTATATAATAGTGTAGCCTTTTATTCTGTAGAACCTGTGTCCTGATCACAGAATTCATAGAATGTGGATAAGCCTTTGCAAAGGCCAGGGCCTTCAGTCATTCATTTCATTGTATATAGCCATCACATGGTAGACATCAAGCGTTTGCTATTTCTTATTCTTTTTAGCATTCTTTTTACCAATATTACTTATGGAAGCATCAGTTATACAGTAAGATTAAATTCCAGTTTGTGTATATGAGGGCCTGTTGTGGTCTTAGAACCTGTATTTGCTCATGAAGGTAGCAGATAATTCACTTTGATTCTTGCAAGGCTAAAAATAAGGTAAATGTCTTTTAATTTGAAAACTGACTTCATTTCATATGGATACTGATGCTGACACTTACAACCCTACTTTTGGGGTCTTTTTCAGAGTAGAACAGCACTTTCAAATTTTTTTTAAGTTACATGCTTTTGTGCTAG
Source organism: Crocodylus porosus (assembly GCF_001723895.1). Lineage (NCBI taxonomy): Eukaryota > Metazoa > Chordata > Crocodylia > Crocodylidae > Crocodylus > Crocodylus porosus. Next base: position 149,209,369 of record NW_017728906.1, on the reverse strand, counting down.
TTATTTAATATATTTTTCTTTTCAATGCATGTGTATTACTCTTGACTTAGCATTAATGGCAGGGATACACACTTACTGAGAATAGGTTTACTGTATGTAAGGGATCAAAACTTTCTTTACATTCTGCTGTATTTGAGTTCCCTAGAGATTACAAACATCAAAGGAAAGTTGTGGAAAAGAAGACAAGATCCTAATACTTAAGGAGAAAAGTCTATAAACTTGTCACCTGTGAAATTCAGTTTGAAAAAAATGTGGCTAGCATCTTTTGGAGTGGTTGTCAAGCAGTCTTGGAGTGTTTATCCTTAACACTGCTCATCTGTAGTATAGGAAACTGGAAACTGACATGAGCAGAATTCAAACTGGTTGAAAGATGCTGGAGAAGTGTAGGAAATATGAGGGAATTCTAGGAATTGAGTGGGAAACTAAAAAATGTGATATAAATGTGCATAAGCTAACTGCAGGTATAACTGAATTAAATAATGATCAAACCTGATGCTGAATATTGAAAAAAAAGTGGAATACTCTGATAGTTTAAGGGAATGGCAAGCTTTAGGTAATGATTTGAAATAAATTCAGGATACTGTGACATACTTAACTATAGTCTTGTAACTTTCTCTAAAAATTAGCTCCTTAAAAGAGAAAGAAGGCATGGAGGGAGAAAGGGAAGAAAAAGTAAAACTGAATTTTGTTTGAAAGAGAGTGGTGTCTTCTCATCAGTTCAAATACTCTTTTTCAGGTATAGAGTTTCCTGATGATTGAGAAGGCCTTTCCTTTTAGTGGAATCATATTAGAGCCACTAAAATCTATTCATCTTACTTTAAAAATGTGTTTTAACTAGGCTATAAAAGTTCGCTCTATGCTATACTTGGCATATAAAAGCTGATGGAAACAAGGGAATTCTACTCTTCTAGAATTCTTATAAAGAGTGTTTAAAATATGCTTACCTGCTTGAACAAACATTTTTAAAGATGCTGTTATAAAACCATTATATGAAGTAATTGGTATCCATGAAACAGGCCAAAAATATAAAAACATTACAACACTTTATGCACAGCTTTTGTGAAATATGTTATTTGTTATAATGAGAGATAGCATGGAAGCATAGATTATTTTTTTCCCCCCTCTTATGTGCGTGGTTTTGACTTCAAAGTGGTGTTAGTAGCATAACTTAAATGTGCAGTAATATGACTTGTATTTAAAACCAAAAACAACAAAAAAATAAAGTCTTAACTTCAGAGGTCCTTGGTACAGTAGGTCAAGAAGAGCTTCTTGGCTTTATGTAAATTCACCAAATCAGAGATGGAGGTCATCTGTGAATTAGAAAACATATTGGTCTGAATTGGCCTTCATCTATCTAAATCAAATGTTTTAATCCATTATTGTTTGTATCACTGTGATAGCAGCTTTCCACAGTGGGTAGTACCAGAGCTGGAAAGGGGGGGCTTAATGATTGTTCAGAGCAAAATGTATAAGAACAAAGGCTTTTATAAAAACTTGAAATTTGACATTTCTGGTGTTCTGACGGGCTGTACTGCTGGCTGGATTCTCTTAATGGCAGGCTGTTTGATATTAATCTTTTTAAATCAATTCATGGTAATGCTTGCTTTGCTTCCCCCTTTGCTTAAATTCATATGAGGAAACCAACCAGCAAAGTAGCTGAAGAATCACTGGTGCCTTAACTATTTGAAAAACTGAGGGCAGTATGTGCATTTAAGCACTAGTTCTGGAGCAGTAATGAGAGTGGATTCCTTGGTTATATAGTTCATCCCTTGTTAACTTGTATTTATCCCTACAATACATTTCTTGCACTCTTTTCCAGATAATTTTAAATGTTTAATAGTAGTTGGGTATCCAGGTTGTAGCCACATTGCTCTAGAGCAGGGGTGGGCAAAATACGGCCTATGGGCTGGCCATTCTATCTGGCCCACAGGATCACATAAAAATTTATAAAATATTTATGAGGTTCTGGCTGCCTGTGAAAGATGATATGAGCCAAGGGCAGTAGGACCCAGGGGGAGCTGGCAGCAGGAGGCAAGAGCCCAGCCCTGCCCACCCCCTGCTATTTCCCTGCTTTGAGCCCCCACCCTGCTTCAATACCATGTGTCTCCTGGCTGTGTGGCGAGACTGGGAAGCCCAGGGCCCCCCTGGTATGGGTGTTTGTGTGCATATGTGGAACAAGAGATTCCACACACTCAGGCAGGGTCTCTGTGTGTGTGTGTGCAGGCGTGTGTGGGGGGGATGTGTGCGTGCACTCGTGGGCGGGTAGGGGCATGGGGGGATGTGTGCGTGCATGCATGGGCGGGCAGGGGTAGTGTTCATCACAGAACCTCACATAGTGGTGAGAGGCTTCATACCAGCTGTGAACGGACTGCCCAGAGAAGCTTGCCATCTGTTGACTCCTCTGTGAAATCCTATGAAATAAGGACTTTCATTTCTACCCTGGAGAAATTTTACAATCACTTCTCCAGTGCCTAATGAAGGGTGTTTGTGCCTGAAAGCTTGCAATTAAAGACATTTTTGAAAAAATCTTGTTGGTCTAATACAAGACATTATCCCTACTACAAGTCCTAATAGTAGTTGGGCTCTGCTCTGGGATGTCTCTTTCACAGTCTGTAGGATTTCATTATGAGAATATTTCCCTTGAGAGGAACTAAATTATCCTTTTAAACTTAATCCCATGCCTCCTTGTTTAACCTCTTTGTCCCACTGATTCCTCCGCTTTCCTTGATCTTTATAGTCTTCATATACTTTTAAATTGTCACATTTTTTCAGCCGTGACTTAGATAAGGACTCCCTAATTTTTAAATATATTTTCAGGTATTGGTTGCTCTAGTTAATGCTTATGAAGTTGGTCCTTAATTTCTGTCTGAATGGCTCCTTTCCAGTAACAGTGCAACTGTCCTAAACCAATGACAATGTTTTCCAGGTATAATTTTAGTAGAGTTATGTGGAACGAATTTTATTATCTACCTGAGCCAATGAAGCCCACAATTACATTGCAGTGTGAAATAGGAGGAAAAATGCAAACTCCTTTGTATTTGACTTACTGTGCATACAGCATCTTTTCTCTTGGGTGAAAACATGATGTTGAGAATCTCTTGTTCCACATACAGTTTTATTCTCTTGGTCACTTTTCAGATCAATTCAGACCTCTTATTACACTTGAAGGTCTGGAACAGATGCCTGAGACCAGGCTACTTGATGCATTAACCCATAAAGATCACAAACTCAGTTATTAAGTTTATTATTAGGTTATTAAGACCTGAGGTTTCATTTTAAAGAACAGGAGGATGACTTTTCTAACTGGGATAAAGCTCGAAAGTGACTAAGTTAAGTCTTGAAAACAAGAGAGCACCTATGTCATTTAAGCATTTCTGAAAAATATTATCCCTTATCTTTTCAAATTTTCTCTCGCAAAGAATCTAAATCAGCCAAGCATAGTCAACTCCAGATCTCATTGCAAATCTCATTGTTCAAATTCCACTACCCAAACTTGTTCGAGCCTTCCAAGAATAACAAAAGTGAAACCACAAGCATGAAGGGATGAGAATACAAATAGTACTTAGGTGGTAGGAGCAGTTCATTTAGGGGTTCAGATTCTGCTTGTATAAGGCTGTACATTGGAGTCTCAGAACATGGAATTCTATAAAGAGTTTAGATCGGGGTGAGCAATCTTCCAGCTACAGGCTGGGTTGACTCACCCTGAGTCAGAAATGGTCAGGTGCTAGCATTCAACTGCTGCCACTTGTTCCTGTGGTGGCGTGTGGGGAGCATCCCACAGCTAGTGCTCTTTACTGTGGTGGCATGGGGAGAGTGCTCAGAGCCAAATGCCTCTGAAACCCCATGTCCACAGGTTCTGCGGGCCAAGTTCAGCCAGTGGGGTATAGGTTGCTGAGCCCTGGCTAAGACTCTTGACAATATTATATTTTATATATATTTATTATCTTTATGTGTATATATACATGAGTGCATATATTGAATACATACAGATTATATGTAGATATATTATAAATGCAGATATAGGAACATCTATTTTATATATGTTCACATATGTATTATATATTATGCATGTATATAAAAATACACATACAGACGTATCTGTCTGTATATATGAATTGCCTAGGAAAAAAAGGCAGCATCTGCCATTAATTCCCTGTGTATATGAGTTAGACCAGATTTAGTTTGCAAGAAAGTAAATCACTACCACAAGACATTTTATGCCAAGTCTAGCCCTAAGCAAGTTTTATATAGTTGTGTTATAAAATCTTTAAAATAGTCTGTTAGCATTTCCAGTAGTTACCTATTAGCTGTACTGTGCAACTATATTATCTTCAAAGAAAAAAGAAAAATATTCATTTATTTCCAAAAAAGTAGTGTCAGTTATAGGTGGAACTCTGTGAGAAACAATCATTTTAATGTGCATTGTTGACATTTTTGACAGTTACTGTATGCGTCATATTGGCGTGAATTTTCAGAACAAATTTATTTCTTTAGTATTTACTCTTGCTATCCTATTGCATACTTAGTAACAGCTTGCTTCAGCTGTTTGTGGGTCCATAGATCCTCTGTTGGGTTTTTGGCCTCTAATAATCCTGGAAGTAGAACTAGATCTGTCTATCACAGCAGGGCAAAAATCTCTCCTTCTGTAGAACCAGCCTGTTTACTTCTGGGTCTGCAGCTGGCTTGTGCCTCTTTCTTGCCTGTGTTATCAGTATTATTTTTTATTAACTGAAATAGCTAGAATTTATTCTTAATCTGAATAAGAGGACTGTCAAAAATACAGTTTAACTGCATATAATATGGTATCAGGTTTTGGTTGCACATTCTTTCACTAAGATGTCATAGTATGTGTGCACATTTATGTTGTCACCATGGCAAACTGGTAGACAAAGAAAGGAAAAGGGAAGTATTGCTGCTTATGCTGCCCTTTGTTTATCAAACACATGAATGTGGATTTTTGCTTATTTTTCAGACAGGATATTCCACAGTGTTTACACTATGTCCTCTCTTGCTGGGTTCTGAACAGAGCCACGGTTGCAGAAAGATGACCAGCATGTAGCACAGCCAATACGCCAGACTAGTAATGGCTAATCCCATCAGTCCACTTTCTAAACCTGGCTGTCTTGGTACCCAACCAGAATTTTCTCCCTCTACCATAAGTGAAACTGCAAACTCTCTGCGCAATGAATACATGAGAATCATCTTTCAGATTCGTATACAACCCAGCCCAGAAGCCCTATTCCAGTAATCAAAATTAACCTCACAAAAATGATCAAATTGGGGCAAGAAAACACTTGCTGTATAGGTTCATATCCTAAGGAAAGAGCAGGATCCCTGTAAGATTTTTCTCAAGGGGGATTCAGGTACATCAGATTCTTTTTTTTCCTCCATCTCCAAATCTGAAAAAAAATGTAAACAGAAGCAAGGAGAATAAGAAGCTGTCTTGCCAAAAGGTGCAGAAGAATTTATCCATCTCTAGCTCAAAAAGATCTGTTCATTGGAACCCAACTAGAGGAGCAGTTCTATCAAAGATTTTGGTTGCTGTAAGAAGAAAAAACCCAAAAAACAAAACAAGTGTCTTCTTTGTATTCCTCAGAGTTCTCAAGACATACGTGTGCAATTGAGAAACTGTTGTGGAAAGATAAAAAGCATGAGAACAGACAGCTGTCTTCCTGGGAGGAAGTGAAGCAATTGCCCACTTGAACCAAAAAAGTAAGAAGAAAATTCAAATAAGTTATTTTTACCAGAGGGTTTCAGAATCATCCACAGAAAATCATGCTCTTAAAAATATATTTATATGTGAACAATCAAAGGAAAGCAACAAAGCAAACTATTAAGCAACTTAATAAACATTAAATGGAAAAGATTTCACCACAATTTCCTAGGATGAACTGAATGGAGAAGGAACTTAAATCTGCAATTTTTATTTTTAAAAGATCTTGAAGTAGATGAATCCTTTCATGCCTTTTAATTGTTACCTGTTTCAATACTTAGGGAAGAAAATTTCTCATCTTCTGTCTCTTAATGGAATTTCTGACAGGAGGGACCTGTTCTAAGTTGAGTTTGAGTTCTTGCTACAGAGCCCAGAGCATGTTCCACAAAGCCATCTCAGTCTCTCAAAGCAGAAATATTTCCTTGGCTCACCTTGGAGATGCCAAACGTATCTGGGATGCATAGATGACACATTGTATGCTTTGAAGATAGTGTCAGTTATTACTGCTCTTTATTTAAAGGCAAGAAAATACCCAAATCAGTTCCCAAAGATGAATTCAACACAGTATATTCAAAGTAAATAAAGCAAAGAATGTAATTCCTATCAGCCATCAGAGCATGCTCTTACTGAGGGCATTAAGCAGAACATTGGTAGGATATGCATCAGAGGGAAATAGGTATGTCAGCCTCCAAATGTAAGGTCATCAGCCAATGTTGGTTTTAACCATAGAATATTGCAGGTGGACAAACCTTCTGTGAACAAAAGCAGGCTTAACTATTAATGCACCTCACCTCATTCTTCATAGCTCATCTGTACAGTAGTCATTTAAAATCTCACTGTTTAGATCCTACATATCATTCTGTTCTGATGAATAAGAAGTGTTGTGCACGTTTGTGTTAGTAAAGGTCCAGTGATCCAGTTCACCACGGAAAAGAAAACTGGTTTAACAGATGCAATAATAAAGACACGTGTTCTTGTGTTCTCCAGCCACGTTACATGTGGATATTAAAAGGATCCCAGTTAATTGAAGGTGTTTCAGAAAGGGATTACCTTTTTGGCAAATATTGACGGGTCTGATTCTGCAAAGAGGCCTTTACTAATGAATCTGTGGATTTCTTCTGTTGAGGAGTGGGAGCAGGGGGAGGGACCTCATTTAAATAAAGGACATTTTTCTTTCTTTTCTTTTTTTAAGGTAAGTACAGATACCTTTTTATGTCCAATTACTTTATTTTTGCGTGAACCTGTTGGGATAACTGTTTATTCCATTGCCATTGTGGCTAAATAGGCCTTTTACTCTAAACCTCTATTTTAAATTGCTGGTAACTGGAGCTTGTCAGAAAACAGGAGGAGAAATTTTGAATGTTCCGTTTCACAATTTTTTTTTTAAAATATGTTAGAAACTTTTCAAATATGTAGATGTGCAACAAGCTTGAATACCTCCTTCTGGGGAGGAAAAAAACCACATTGTTAACTTATGGTGGTTTTAAAATTATTTTGAAAGTTCAGCCACTTTTGTTGCATCAAATCCAGATCAAAATCTGCATGTCTAGCACTGCCTCTTGCTACCGTCATACTAAAATGAATCTGTAAGTGTCTCTCAACCTAACAGGAAGTAAGAAGGTAAAGGTACTTACGAAGGTATTCACTCTAGCACTACCTCATCTCAAGTGTTTCTGCCTTCTTGTTCTGGAAATGTGGCATCCATGCCTCAGTCTACTGCTTCATTCTTTTTCCAGCTGCCCTGAAAGGTAAAGGGAAGAGACCATGGAAGGCTGAAGAAAGAATCCAAGAAATATCAGGACTGAATCTCAAAACAGAAGCTCCAGGTCGGAGAATCAAAATAGTTTCCTTTTGGGGATGGATCTGCTTCCACGACTTGCTGCTTCTTTCCCTTGAGCCAAACACTTAAGTGGTTTGTTTGTTTGTTTGTTTAAAGCTGACATCAGTGTCATAGGTTGGGCCCACCCAGGGGATACTCCTTGTCCTACCATCCACTATGAAGAAGCGTGAATTTGCCTGTTCCTTTGTGTCCTGCCTCTAACCCAAAAGGAAAAGAGCTCCTGACTTCTGTTTGGGTGAGGGTGTTTCCTCCCCTTCCCCTCTGTTTCCGTGAATATAGGGAAGACATTTCTTTCCCCACCCACTTTGCTGTATTTTGGAAAGCTGACTCCTTGAGGGGGACATTTTCATCTCATCTCCATGCCTAATATCCTTGGTGAGCTCTGTAGTGCCAGGTCTCCTACAGTATTTCCTCTGTGCCTCCAAAATGACTGTGACCATCTCTGAACAGAAACATTGGTTAGTTGGAAACTTACGACATGCTAAACTTTATATTGCTGGGTTTAGTAATTCCTACTGCTTTAACTATACTTGTATGAGTGGATTCCTAAGGGTAAGACTTTCCTTTAATAGAAGGGAATATGCTGCTAACCCATCCAGATAGCTACCATTATGGCCCAGACAGCAATTTAAAGTGTACTTGGCTCAGTTTTGCTCTACCTTCCACATTTCGTATTATGCCATAGTAGCTTATTGGGAGATGATCCTGCCTCCACTTCTATCACTTGAGGCAGACAGATTATTCTGAGTGTCTCTTGGTAGTTGTTGTATGGGCTAGTACAGCTGCCAGTATTGAATACACAGAGGTTACTTTGGAACTATGTTGCATTAGTAGCTGCCCAGGTGGATCCTGAGGTCTCCTCCCTCCTCAATTTTTCCCCAAATTAAGTCCTTATCATTTCAACCTTTGGTCTAGGTTGTGAGCCTTCAGTGAAGAGGCGGTCTAAAATGGTAGAAGAGATTATTCTTGGATATTGGTCTGTCTTGACACCCTTATACAAATGCGATCCTGTAAGACGGCTTTAGAGCTAGAATATTTGACCGTCTTAGGAATAGAAGTCCAGATAATTTTTTCTTTTTTTTTTTAGGAAATATGTATTCATTTAGAAATTTATTTTGGTTTTCCAGAGTCCTTCTCTATGAACAATGTTTAGGTTTGATCTGACTTTGAGATGTGTGTTGGATTTAAGTGAGTATATCAATGTGCAAGCCTGCAGCTCTACTGTAATGAGTGAATCTTTATCTGTGTGAAATTAGGCCTAGTTGCCCTCTGCATGAGAGCTCCAAGGAGTACATGTATCTACTGTTCCACGGATGTAAACAACATCAAGACATTCATCTTGCGTTTCCAGTTCTATTTCTGTAATTGCAAAGTATATTTGGAAAGAGAACTTATGAAAAATAAGATATAATTACCTTTCCCCGCCTGCTCCCTGAAGCTTTTAGAAAAGATTTGTGCCTGAGATGTCAGATCACCAGCAGATGAAGTTTGGCACATTCTGAAATCTTATTAAAAATGTAGCATTTGGCTCTAGGTGGGCTCTATCTTAACTGCTTTGCTTTAGCTTAAATGTAAACTTTTTCTAAATATATTTCCAAAAAATATGGAGAAAGAAATGACTTAGTGAGACTTATTCTTAACAGTTTTTGAGAACAATTCATTGTACAGTTAAAGTGCCTGTTGAACTTGGGAGGGAATCCTATATTCAAAATCAGTTTACTGTAGTGCTTGATCTTTTGAGAAATGTTGTCTTAAACGTTGAAGCATATAACCAAACAGTATACAGTATAGAAATAAATTGGTTGTGAAGAACAATATGTTTAAATTCAGACTTTTCAAAGTATTTTGGAGATATCTGTAGGGGGAGCCTTACGAACAGATGAAGAGCACTTTTTTTGTTTTCCTGGTAATTGCAACTACCAGAAGCAGCTAAAACTAGTTTGGATCAACATAATTTCTGAAGTCAGTTAACCATGAAACATTGGTTTTAACTAATGCCTAAATATGTATTAAATTTACCAGCATACTTGAATCTCTTAATCTCTTACATAGCCTCTGGGTTACTGTTTCATGGCTGTTGTAATTTATGTTGGAATGTATTTCAATCTTAGAATATTCTAAAAATAATTGTTCAGATGATGCTTAAATACATACTTATGTAGTGAGCCATTCTCATTCAGTTCTGTCACATGACTTTTAATGTCTCTTTAATGCTATGAATACATATCAAACCAGTACTCTGCTTGATCTCTTCTGTAGTGTTCAGTAATATGCTTAATCTGCTACTTTTTAGAAAATTGAGCCTTAAGTGTGAAAAAATGCAGAACAGTAAGAATAACTTTCATGGTTTAAAGAAAGTTCTGTTTTTCAAACTGTAGCAGTGGCATACCAGCAGATTCAGCATGGTATAAATTGGAAGTGTGTGTTTTTTACAGTGGTGGTGTCTTGAAATTGGATTATATCACTTGAGTAGCTTATTTATTATAGGCATCTTTGACTTTCTTAATTCCCTGCCAAGACTTAAATTCATATTGTAGGAATCTCCAGCTTAAATCTTGTTGATCTCAGGAGAGAAGCGCCAAAATATGTGCATTTCTTAATGTTATTAAGAGAGCTCCATTCAAGAAAGCATTTAAATATGTGCAGAACTTTTTTATTGCGAGTTAGGCGCTTGTTTAAAAGCCCTTTCTTAATAGGAGTATTATCCAGAACTGGGATCTTGGATTGCTATTCATAGCACAATAAAGTAATCTAGCATGCTTTTCATATTTCATACCAACTATAAAAAGGCTGTTGAGAACTGTTTTAATCATAATGTCTCTCTAAAGACATTGTAAAATTGAAATATTTCCAAGCGTTAAAAAATGACCTTGTTTACAAACCGTTAAAAATAACTTGAAATAACTGTTCATATTTCTCTTTAATAAAATTAATGTTCTGGTTACTATTTTTGTAAATGAAAATGTACTATTAATTTTACGCCAGCATTTTGTAATGTAACATTACAGTGCTCTGAAGCCTGCAGCTGGACTGCTGTTTCTAGATAAATGTCTCTTGCTTATGTATTAAATATAATAAATATGTTAAAGCAATCAGTTTCTGCTTATATTGTGCATCAGATTTTATCATGTGTTCGGAGTAGGTGATCACTCTTTCTTATGATGCCTAAACTGAAGGACTGTTACAAGAAACCCTGCTCTATGGTTCTAGTTCAGTGATTCTCAGCTGGGCTGCCACAGCACCCTGGGATTTCCTGCGATTCTTTAAAGTATGCCATACAATATTAGGTGTGCAAACACCTATAAATGGTTCACAAGCTAAACCCAGAGATCTAAAATAGGAATCGAAAGTGACGAAAACTTTCTGAGATCCTTGTAAGAAGATTTGGTCCATCACTTTTCTATAGGCAAGAAACAGCTATAAGTTGGGAACTGGCATTTTCTGAGAGATGCCTTTAGCCTAAAAAGCTTGAGAGCTGCTGTTCTAGTGTCTTAAATCTTAGCAAAATTTCATGGGACACTCTCGCCTCTGAGCCATTCAATTTAAAAACCCCCGTTTTTTAAATGTAATTTCCACCTTCCCACTTTAGCCAGTCCAGGAGTTTGGATGGCACATCTCTTCTTTGCACCTCTATCCCTCTTATCCCACCCCTCCCTCCCAACTGTCTAACTCTACAGTCAGGTCTTAATTTACTTCCCCATTCCTTATCGACTGTTTTCAGTCTGTTCTAACTTTTCGATAAGAGGCTTTGGGAGCCATTTTCTCAAAGGAGCAGGAAAATCAGGAGAAAAGCATGTCAACATAGTACTTCAAGAACTAATCTTTGCTGGTATTGAAATGCTTTGTCAATGCTGTGGAGAAAGGAATGTAGCAGAGGATCTTCTCCCTTCTTAAAATCAATTTTATTCTAAGTAACTTTAAACCCCCCCCCCCACTGTTTCCTTATTTATTTTCACTTTAGAATCTCAGAAATTAACAATAGACAAATGGTGTTAACAGCTTGCTTACAAACTTGCTCTGACCTCTCTAAATCAAGCTGGGGTCTTTTCTTCTTGAGGCCATAATTTTTTAGAAGAAAAGGTTGGACCACTTGTTGTTGGTATGGTTTCCATTTATTAAATAAATGGACATCAGCGAGTGTATGTATGCATGGCTTTAGGAACAGTGCGTGGTTGGACTTTGTTGCAGAGTGATAGGGAAGATTGTATTACACCAATAGAAAGCCTTGGGGTGGAGAGAAAAGTAATGGATGTTGAATCCCAAGAACATTTTCTGTCATACTGTACAAATGTTAAGGTAGGTTATATTTAAGCAAGATCTTAAATGTGTAATGTAATCCAAATTTTTAACGTAATCCAGAAAAGGATACATTAACCACATGTAGATATTATTTGAACAAATAAGTTTCTAAAATATATAATGAAACACATTTGTTCTTGTGATCATAAATTAAGAAATTGCAACTTTACTTGAAACCGTAAGTTCAACTTTTGTTATTTTCAGTCTACTAGTCATGTTATGTTTTAAATTGTAGAACATAACTCGTAGAGAATATAAATCCTGAAAAGAGGGACAGTGTTCATGCAAACCTATTGTTAGTAAATAAAAATTTGATATCTTGGGACTTTGTTTTCCAGAGAACAGCTCAGTTTAATGATGCTTACTTTTTGTTGGAATGAAGTATAGTAGTGTTTAAGTGAACATTTTTGTTGTGGTAGGTGTTTTTAGTAGGGGTGCACCGCTAGAGATTTTTGGGGCCAATACTGATAATTGATTAAGGAGGCATATCGGCCTATACCAGTCTGATTTCTGAAACCAGCCTGGTAGCTTGAAGAGCAGTGTCCAGCTGGTAAGTCTGTTGTGGTGGAAGGAAAAGGGGGGGTGGGAGGAGAGGGGCAGATCAAGGTCCCTGAAGTGAGGGAGTGAGGCTGGGGCTGGGGCAGGCTCTTTTCTTCTTGAGGCCATAATCTTTTAGATGAAAAGATTGTACCCCAGCTGGGGTTAAGCGGGACACAAGGCCCTGGGAGGACGTAGGGGTCGGGCGTGTGCCCCCAGATTTGCATGCAGTGGGGCAGCTGCCACTGGGCTAGGGCTGTGCTGGGTTCTTCCTGGCGGGGGGGCTGGATTGGGCTGTGCTCAGGGCAGGGGGCAGCAGTGTTGGGAGGGGG
>NW_017728906.1:149190199-149196548 GCF_001723895.1 Crocodylus porosus | reverse complement strand
CTGCTGCCACCTACCCTGAGTGCAGCCCAGCCCAGCCCCTGCTGGGAAGGGCCCCATGCAGCACTGGACCCAGCCTGCCCCACCCCATGCAGATCTGGGGGCACATGCCCCCCCATATCCTCCTGGGGTGCACACAGGAGCAGGAGGCACCCCCAGATGAGCAGCGCCTCAGTCTTGAGTGCACCCTGGCTGGGCAGTTCCACCCCTACTCCCTCACTGTGGTGGGGCCTTGATCTGCCCCCCTGCACTCCTTCTGTTCCCCATCCCCCTTCCCCTTCCACCACAACAAACTTACCAGCTGCATGCAGCTCTCCAAGATGACGGGTTGTTGTGCTCTGTGCTGCCTATGTGCTGTGCTGCAGCTGCACGCATGCATGGGGCGTTTATCAGCTAAATTTATCAGGTGCATCAGGTTGATTTCCAATACAGTCATTTTTTTTATACCAGTGCCGATCTGATAGTGGACTGATATATTGATTGCACCTCTAGTTTTTAGTGAACTTCTTGAATTTCATGGTTAAAATAAGAGGAAACTTGTCAGGTAAATGTTATTGTCATGTAGTTTGTATAGTAATTTTTAACCAGCTTAAGTTTCAATTCCTTGGTTAGACAATGAAGAAAGCATCTTCTACAATTAACTGAAGCATATCAGTAGCTCATTTATGTATATAATAGTAATTTTATCAAGATAAAAATACATTGTCCAGCTCTTGTGGCTTGGTGGCAGAGAGCACGATTATAAAACATCATGGAATATAGTCTCTTTATGTTGGAAAGTTGTGTACTTTCATGGAATCATAGAAGGAATGAGGAAAGACTAATTAAGCCTTGTTTGTCGTTCTCTGACTTTACTGTGCTTTTTGATAAATGACATGCTTTCTAGTACTTAGCCTGAAATGGAGGGGAAAATTAACAGGCTTAGCTTTGGGAAATCTTGGCTTCTGGTGCCAAGAACTTAATACAATTTACATATTTACAGAACATTGTAATAGTAATGTTATGTCTTGTACTACTGAAAAGGATATTGTGAAAGTAGAGTGAGAAGTTGAGAACTAAATAAATGATAAGTAATGTGAGCATATGAAATTATGAACGTCTGAAACAGGTGTATCTGTGAAACTAGATAAACCATGCATGACCCAGCTAAAGCAAGATGAGTACTTAAAGAAATGCTAGTATGTGTTCTTTTCCTGAATAAAGGTGATACTTTAGCACATGCTTGAAATTTTTCTAATGTGTAGCTATGCTATCTACCAGAGGACAGAGATTGGACAAAACCTTGGATGTGTAGCAGATCGTGGATATTGGTGTTGAATCTATGACATGCATTATAGTAAATGCAAGCTATTCGCAAAGATTAAAAAAAACTAATAGTTGAATTAAAATTAGTAATTTTTAAAAGTTCAAAATAGCTAGAAAGTGGTTTTTCATACTTTTTTTTTTACAAATGTCATGTATTAGAAAATATTACCAGAAAACAGATCTTATTAGAAGTTTGAGTTATAAGAGAAAATGGTTGTCAATGGAGTGGGTTTTTTTTCATTTTAATAACATACCAAAAGTTGATTGATTAATGTTTTAAATGTTTCAGTTCACTGTCTATTTTGTTGTCAAATAATTTCTTTCAAAATTATTTGCTTGTGAACATAAATTTGTAGAGGAAAATGTATGGTCAGAATTTAGTTAGTGCTATAAAATAAAGGGGAGATCTAAGATGCAATTTCATGGGTAAAGGTACTTTTGCTCTTATTGCCAAACATTGCTCATTTCTGTATTATGCTTATGGTAGATAATTTACCTGTTTAATCTTGTAAAGCTGAGGTTGTCTACTGCAGTCGCTTTTCACGAAACCTCTTTTCCCAGAAGAAGGTACTTGGAGTCCCTTTCTGTGCAGGTGTGGTTACCCTTTTCATGGTCACATGTGTTTGTTTATATTGCAGGTTTTGGCAGATAAAATAATGTATATAATTTTTTAAAACAAATTGTTTATTCTAAAGTGAATATATGTGAACTAGCTCCCTTTAACTTTAGTCTGTAAATTTAGATAGGCTTTCTCACTTTATTTTCATGCCAGTCCTGTTTAAGGATATTGGTTATTAGACACAGATAAACTGTTGTCTTTCTTTTAAACCAAAGGTGGTCTTGATTAGTTTAACTTCAAATCATAGTTAACATCTGCAAAACACTCGATACTTTTGTTTGCCCACCATGGTTTTTAGGACACAACAGCCTCTTTTTTTTCCCAAGTTATATTGAGTAGAATTCCATATAACATGTTTTTAAAATGGTTCTTAGCTCCTTACATGCTGAATATTTTTGTACTTCATTTCCATCTGTTAATACACTTTTTTTTGTTTACTAAATATTTTATCAAATAAGTGATTTCCTGCGCTACGTTGGAGAATGTTCTGATTATTCTTAAATTTTGTTGCCAGCAACCAATACTTCATTTCCACTGAAGAGTGTTTTATGAAGCACCTGTGTAAAGAAGGTAACAGCACAGTGCAACTGTGTTCATCTGCAGTGAAAGACTGGAAAGATCAGAAAAAAATCATTCCTGGTATCAGACACCAAACTGCTTCTGACCTTACTAGTGGTTACATGGAAGTTTGTGTGGTTTGAAAAAGCTGTCCTAGGAATGAAATCAAATGTTCCAGTGTGGAAGTTTTTCCTTTGTGTGCATGTGTTCATGTATATACATGTTTATGCATCTGTGTAGAATGATAAAATAAATGACTCATGCTCCAACTCAGGGCTGTCCAGACCCATGGGCTGAGGGGTTAATTTGGAACCCATAGGCTCCTGCCTAGGCATCATTTCTTCCAACAGTTCTCTTGGTGCTGCTGGGGTTGTTGGCCTCCCCCTCTCTCCTCTGGCTTTCACTTCCTGCTCTTGCCCCTCCTGGTGAAGCAGTCTCTGGGGTCAGGGGAGCCTGGGACTCCCTGTGAGTAAGATGGGAGGCACCTGCACGATATAATACAATGGGGAAGGATGCTGGTGAAGCATAGCAGGAGGGTGCTCCCATGACAGTGTGGGGGGAGCCATGGCCCATGTGGGTGTGGTCTCTGGCTGGTTTGAAGTTGGACATCTCTGTTCTAATCCATAGTGAGTAGCAGTAATTGGTGAGAAATCTTTGATTTTTTTTTTTTTCTTACTGCTGTGTATCCATCTAGTCACATTCATGAGACTCCTGTTTTGAGGAATGGTTACAGGGTTGCATTGGACCACTTTGTTATCATGAGCATTGTCAGAGGGCTTCCTTTTCTCCCTCCTTCCCTCCCTGTATTCCCCCATAGATTGTTTAACCCTCATCCATTCTCATGAAACTGTAACAGTTGTTGTTCTCATGGGGTAGCTTGTTACCCTGCAGTTTGACATTGTTGGTCTCATGGGGTAACTTGTTACTCCATCTGCATGAACAAAATGGAACCAGTGACAACAGTATAAATGTACCAAAAACTATTCATTAAACATACAGATTGTTTGAAAGAGTACTTAACGATGATTTGAACCCAAAATATTATTTAACTAGAACTATGAACAAAATCTAAACTTCTTTTAGCTTTTAGATTTTCAAAACATGAATGAACAGTTTAAGTCTGCAGTTCACGCTGTTTTCATACTAACAATTATTTCCAAAAACATTTCCTAACTGTTTTAACTAAATATTGCATTCCTCACAAAGCACCAGTGATGTACTGTAGTGCACACAAGCAAATCACTTATGATCTTTGTGGCATTTCTGGGTTTTGCAGTCATCTGTTCTTGGACAAAAAGCACAATGTCCACTAATGCTTGCAGAAGGTTCTACTGAGGTGTGTTGTGGCAATTTGTAATTTAGAGCAGTCATACCAGACTTAGATTACGTGTATCCATTGTTCTTCTTTTTATTTGTCCATCAAGCAACTATTCTGCAAGCTCCTGCAAAAAAAAAAACAAAAAACAAAAAAACGCATAGTCTTAAATGTGATCTTTGCTTCCAGTTTGCATTGTGGCCTAGCTAAATGATGAGGCTGGCAATGGCAGCCACATCCAGCACATTGAAAAATAGTGTCATTGGCCACCTGTTGTTTTTTTTGTTTTGTTTTTGTTTTTTTGTTTTTTCCCATCGGCAGGTGGTCATATTGACCACTTAGTCCATCTTATCCACCCCACCCTTGTTTTTATTGTAGTCATGAATGATGTCCAGCTTTCTTTGCTCTCCACCCACTGACAGGTCATGGTGCATGCTTGACAGCAGCAGCACAGCTTTGGATTTCCTTGGAACATAGAAAACCAGGGTGAGGTCTCCATCAAAAGCAAAAATGGATGAAAAAATTTCCCTTCGATTTCCTTGCATTTTGTTTGGGATAGTGGCCTTGTTTTTCCGAATCATACCCATATAGGTCAAGTCCTGCTGTAGCAGTCTTTCTGCCATGTCAGTACTTGTGGAGAAACTGTCACCCACAGTATTCCTTCCTGTCTTGTACCAGTGATGACTCAGTTTTTCAATGACCTGGGTACAAAGATTACCTTGGCATGGAGCTTCTGATTGCTTGCCTAGGTAGATATCTCCAGAGAAGGGAATGATGTTGCTGCATTATAGGACCACCAAATTTTCAAGCTGTATTTGGCAGCTTGCTGGGCATATACTGTCTGAATGGGCAGCGGCCCCTGAATGCAATCAGCTGCTCATCAACCATCAGCTGTATTCCAGGAATACACCATTTCCTGATCTGTTCCACAAATTGTCCAAATAGCTTTGAAGGCAGCAAGCTTGTCCACAGCTCTCCTTTCCTCATGTGTCAGTTTGTTGTCAAATCTCAGGTAGCTGGTGATTTGGCAGAATCATTTTAAACTCTGTGGCATGGAAGCAAGGATGCCCGGTGCATTGCTCCCACAACTCCAATTCCTCATGACTACCATTGTATAGACTACTCAGCAGGAGGCCAATGTAGGGTTTCAGCTCAGTTTCATCCAGCTTTTTCTTGCCTTTCTATATTCAGGATGGCAATCATTCCACTCCTCACTCTTCTTTTTGCCCCTCCTGTTTTTTTTTCTTATGAAAGCAGTCAGGATATCTTGTGAGAAACAGGTGGAACCACTGTGTCTTTATTACTTTCTCTTGTTGGCCCAGCACTTTCATGGGCTATGTTCTTGGCTGTTCTCCAATTTAATGTATTAGCTATGGAATTTTTTCCCACGCTCTGCCGTTTTCATCCTCTAAAGGTGTCGTGTGAGATTTTTTGGGGGTGGTGGCAGCGTTTCTGCTCCACGTCCTACTGTAGCTCTTCTCAGTCTTCCATGGGGGTCCTGGGCTGGTCCTCTTCCCTCTCCCCTGGAAGTGTTGGCATCACTTCTGCTTGTGGCACCAAGTTGTCCTCATCTGAGCTGGATGAAGCTTCCATAGACACATGGTCGTCTTGCTCTGAACAAAGTCAGCATCCTCACTGCCTTGGGATAAGATTTCATCAGTGGATGTGTCACTATCATCCCCAGTTACCTGCACAAGACAGGCTTCAGCACTGAATATGCGCTACCTTCTTATCCTGGACTGCAGGAAAGAAAGAAAGAATTGATTACTGCTGAACGCATATAAATAACAATCAAAGACAAGCCTTTCCACCTATGCTGTCATAGAAGGAATGTTGCCCTGCCCTTTGGCAGCTCAGGTAGCACCCTCTCCTCCTGGGCACAGATGCCAGAGACCAGCATCCACCCTTTGTAGGCAAGCCAAATGTTTGTGGATGCTGTTTGGAAACCACACATGTAGGGGCTTATTGAAAGCAGGTAGAACGGCATGGGGGTGTTAAGCCCTCACCGTTGAATGGGACTCCATAGTGTACACTGTATTGTAGTGTGATGTTCTATTTCTTCTCTGCTGTCCCTTTGCTCCTTGTCCTCACTGCCAACAAAGGCAGGGGAAACTAGCTTGGATGTTATAAAAGGGGCAGGGATGTAGCCGTGTTTGTCTAAGGACATAGGCAGACAAGGTTCTTTGCGTGAATCTGATATCTTTTATTAGACCAACTTAAATAGTTGGAAAATAATTATTAAGCAAGCTTTTGGGTTCAAAAACCTACTTGTCTTGTCTTGTATGCATACCAGACCAGCCTCTGGCTTCTTTACTTTTTTTGTTCCATCCAGGAAGAGCATACACCAACTGCTGAAACTTTCTTAGCCTGACGAAGGGTTTTTGAACCTGAAAGCTTGCTTAATAATTTTCCAACTATTTAAGTTGGTCTAATAAAAGATATCAGATTCACACAAAGAACCTTGTCTGCCTGTAAAAGGGGCAGGTGAGGTGGAGTTTTGCCATGAGAAAAGAGAGCAGAGGTGGATTTGGGTATGATAAAGTGGGGTTTTTTTG
>NW_017728906.1:149183607-149190099 GCF_001723895.1 Crocodylus porosus | reverse complement strand
GGGGGGGGGGGGGGGTTGGCAGAGGGCAGGGTATTTTGATGACCTTCCAGCCTGCAAACAAAGTAGTTAGCAGAAGGGTTTACCACATCTTCTGCAAAAGCAGAGCAGAGGATGTTCATTCATTAGTTATTATGGATACCTGAAGTGGGCATGAATGAGGTGTGAATTAATGCTGACCTTTCAGATGCATCTGCCCAAAGTCACCGAATGGGTCTAGGCCTGTCACTTTATACAGAAATAGCATTGGGGTAACAACTTACCCCAGTGCATTAACATGGGCTTAGGGTAAGTTGTTATCCCATAAGGAAAAACGCATTAATGCCTGGAGTAACATATTACTCTGGACAGTTTTTTTTTTCATCCACAGAAAGCAAACCATTCATGTAAGCTGGCTGTTCGTTGGGGATATTGTGCATTGGGGTGCCAGTGACAATGTCCTAAAAAGAATTTTTTTAGAATGAATTAATTTTAAGATACTGTACAAAACATGCGTCTGGGCTAGAAAATTACTCCAAAGAAACATATAAAGGTTAAATATAAGAAAACCAAAAAAGATGTCAGTCCTCAAGGCATTCTCTTAAATTGTAATCCTTGGCATTGGAAGAAATGAGTCCTTCCCTTAGCAAGCCCTATTGAGAAACTTTCCAGCAAAATGACATGGGAGATTCTCATTCATCCCATTGTGGTCAATAATATAATTAAAGCAATGCACTTCTGTCTTTGACTTAATGACATTCATGTTTCCAACATGCTTAGAAGTAAATAGAGGAAGTGCAAGTATCTTTCCCTTCCAGAAACTTCAGTGAAGATGATAAAGTCTTAAAGGACTCCCATTCCACCCACCTCCCCCATAGAGTGATGCCCATTTTAAGCCAATCCTTAAATTGCTTGGGACCAAACTTTTCATTGGGTATATTGGTTTTTATTTTTGCAATAATAGGGACTTCAAGCCCTGAATATGCCCTGTAGGTACTACTAAATATTACCCAATTTATAAGAGCCAGGTATCTTTATTTACCTTCAAAATTAGCTTGTCATCCCTAGTTTTCAGCTGAAGTTGAATCTCTTCAAAACCCTGTTTGCAGTGAATGAGTCAGTCAGTACGTTTACATGTACCATACTTACTGTGCATTAAGTTTAGTACTTGGTTATCCAAGTACTACATCAGTGTACAGTAAGTGGTGCTACTGTGCAGTAGCACCGGTGCATGGATTTTTTGCAGATGCTAACTGTGCAGTAGCATATTTGCGTGGGCTTTTCCTGGCATGCTACTGCACAGTGTTACTAGGCTACTGTGTAGATGTGTAGAGAGGCACCCAGGCAGTCAGTCGTGCAAAGACTTAAAGGGAAAAAAAAAGCCTAAAACAGGTTTTGGTCTCTCTCGTATCATGTACTGTATTGTACTGAATTTTCAGTTTACATTTTTTTTTTTTTTTTTTCAACCCCAGGAACCTAGAAATTACCTGATGGAAAAAAATATTTTTAAAAAGGAGAACTTTAAGCTAGTACCTTTTTTTTTCCCCCCCCCTCCCTCTCCAAGCCCTTCCCTTTGGTCAGAGAATATATTTTTCATTTCTAATTTGATTCCCCGTTTTTGTTCCTCATCTTTGTTTAGCATACTGACCTTATTTCTCGGGCTTGGCTTAGTATTCCTCTGGGGGTTTTCTATGAATGTAGCAACAAGGTTTTAGTATAAACAGCTGAAAGTTAGCAGTTTTACCCACTGTACTGTTAATGGCCACTTCAACTTTGGGTGCATGTCTGGCCTTATAGTAATTAAATAATATTATTTGAGGGGAGAAGCTAATGTTAGAATATTTAGCATTGCACAATAACGTGAAATATAGTCTCTTTAATTAGCCAGTGTGAGGGAGAGACGAAGACCAGTATTTTTAATTAATGAATAGCATGCAAACATGAATATAGTTATAAAATGTGTGCAAGTGTATGTATTCTAATAGCATTGAAAATAAATCAGCATTATTACCAGCATTCTCAGACTTCAGAAGAGTTAGTTTTTTGGGTTAACTTCTTATTTTGCATTGAATACACCTTTCTTCAGATGTGTATGTGGGACAGAAAACTTGCAGAACTTCACAGAAGTACCTTTTCCTATAGCAGTAGATGGTTGTAAAATATTTAAAAAGCAAAACTTCAAAAAAAAAAAAAAAAAAAAAAGAAAAAAGTGGTGCATAATAACCCACAGAAAGCAGACTGTAAGATGATGGACTGTACTAAAGTTTTTCTGCCTCTGCCTGCCACTGCTTGAAAACAAAACTACAAAAAGGAATGGACAGAAGCATGCACCGGTAGCTGATGGTTGTATATCACGTTTGTGTTGAATCAGCTCAACTGTTCTTGGTATTCAGTATAACCGCCCAACTATTCTTGGTATCCGGTATAACCACATTATTTGAGAGTGGTGGTGCAAGTTGAGGGCCCTGATCCTGAAAACATTTTTATTTGTGTATGTATGCAGCTAAACTTTCATTTCTACCCAGGAGAACTTTTACCATCTTCTCTCTGATGCCTGATGAAAAGAAGACCCTTCATCAAGCATCAGAGAGATGGTAGAAGTTCTCCTGGGTAGAAATTGTTCTGCAGAAATCTAGTTGGTCTAAAAAAAGATAATCGCCTTGACCACAAGCTCCGATTGTATGTAGCTAAGGCATTTTGTAGAAGAAAGGTGTTGTTTCTATACCTTAAAATTTGTACTAGTGGAAGGGTGGTACTTGGAGAAAGGGAGTGTGAGGGAAGGCTTGGGTTTTTTCTATTTTATAAAATTTGTGTTTTTTCATTGGCCTGAAATGTTAACTTTTGTATCCTGTAGGACTGTGTTTTACATGCGTCACTGGAAAGATGGAATTTTCAAAACTAAGCCACCAACCCTGGCTAACATGTCCGAGGTGCATGCATGTCTCACTACTTCCAGTTCCCTTCCAGTGTGTGGCCTTTAGTGAAACAAGTGCCTTAAAGCAGGTGTTCCCAAATGTTCAAAAACATTGTTTTATAGCACCATTGTTGTTAATGATTCTGCGCTATTTATTATGGTTTTGGTACTGTAATGAGACATGACTTACTAGTTCTGCCATACATCTCCTTTGCCAGTAGATACTGCTGTTAGTTTAAAGCTTTTTGCCTTTTGCTTCTGTTTTGCTGTTCTTTGATTCTGCCTGAATGCTGATGCCCTCACAGGGCACTGAGTAACTTAATCTGTTGTTTTTAAATAACTTGACATAGCTTGGTGGTGGTTCTTTTATAAAATTTGAAGGAATTTGATTACTTTTCTTTAAGATGCCCTTGAATTCAAGGCAAACCCCAATTTTTTTCCTCAACATAAAAAAACAAAGAAATATTGAATAAGGATGCATCAACTAAGGATTTATAAAGTTAATGTCCATAGTAGATAAATGGTGCATACCATATTTATACAAAGAAAGAAAAAACTCTACTTCCTCTAATGAAATTTAGTACAAATATAACAGCACATATGTCTCCTGGTCATTTTCCAAATCCTTTTTTTCCCTATTGCTTGACATCTCATAGGCAATGTTGTCTTCTGTTGAGCTTATTAGAAATATACCTTTTTTTTTTTTTTTTTAGTATACCAGTCTTTGTTTGTACAGAGCTCTGTCTTTAATAATTCATTTTCTTCTTGCTTGAGGGAGAGAAGCGTGATGCATTCATTTAGTTGGTGTCAGCAATTGTTGTCACCCTTCACAAACCATTTCTGATAAAGATTTTTAAATTTGTCTTTAAACAGCTTTTTTAAAAATCATCCATCTGGAATGAGAACCAGTCTGCTTTGTGATGTCCCATGTTGTTTTTTTAAACTTTTGACCATTTGTAAGCATCCACTATTATTTTATTTACTCTTTATTGAGCTTTTAGAAAAATGTGAATTGAAAACATTGGACACCTTTTAGAAGATCCATTTGGTTTTAAACAGGCTTAAATTCAAAGAAATATGGTAGATTACAAAGACTGTATTTAACATAATTTATATATGCTTTGATCACAGTCTTTTTTTTTATTAATTTGAAAAAACTGTCAGCAGGGGGAGTCAAACCTGCCTGTGAAGAGTAATTGTAATTAGGCAGAAAAGCGAACATTTTTACTTACTAGCTTAAATATATGTGCATACTGGATGACAGTGGCTTAGAATAAGTTTTTGCAATTACTAGGCATCTTTACTTTTATAAGTCGGGGGCGGGTTGCTGTGTAAGCAAAGAAGATATCATGTAATGAAGTTTAATTTACAAAACTGGTTTGCTGCTGCTTTCTGCTGAATACTTGCTTAGAATGTAGGTCCATTTAAGTTTTGAATAAACTCACTCAGCATGTCTTAGGTAGCAGAATTAGGCCCTAAACCAACTGCAAAGGGGGTTTTATTAGTATAAACAATAGTGTAACTATTTCATTGATGGTATGTTTTTAAGCTATAGGATTTTCTAAAATTTGCTGCGTAATAGGCTGGAATCATAACTGATAGTGTTTTCACTTCAAACTTAGTCAAGTGTTTGTGTACAAATCAGCAATGTAATATTTCTGTTTTGGCAGGGGGTGGAGGGAGGTGGAAGGAAAGGTTTGATTCTGAAGGCTTTGCTGAAGGATTTTCATAAGAGTCTCTCCTTTGTCTAAGGCAAAGGTGATGAAGATCCAGCCCTCAAAGCTATGTCATTTAACCCTGAAGGTGGATAGTCCGTGAGTTGAAAGCCAGAGCATATTGCATTTGCATCCTTTTTTGGGAGGGAGGACAAAAGTGGGTATATTTAGTTCACCGCTCCTATATTTGTTTTCCAAACACTGTATGTTAAAGTTGTTTCCTGTTAACAGTGACTTTTTAGAGTGACTGGCTATAAATACATGTCATCACATGATGCGAATCAGCTGTATGGGGATGTGTTCTAGCACACCTGATCTGCTTCATTGGGTGAAACATGCATCACCTGTTGTCCGGCATATTGATCATGTGGGACAGTGGATGATGTACTCCCCACTTTTAGAGCTGCACCTCCAGGAATATTCTGGGCATGTTTCTGTAAGAGGCGAGCCCTGGCTTTCCTTGCATTTTACTGTGGTGGACATTTGCTTGCTTTATAGAAGGAAAGTGGCACAAATTATTACTACCTTTTGTTGTAGCCCCAAATTTGGGTATTTGTGGCTCTGCAGAGGGCATGGATGTCTTGTCATAACAATTTTTATGGCAGCACAAAGCAAAACAACACAAAAATAATGTCTGTTTCCAACTGGTGTTGCAAAGTTGTCTCAGGTTTTTTCCCTCTATCTTTCATGTGGAGAGTTGCTACTCAGGATTGCCAGGGTCCAGTAGTTTTATACCTTTAAAGAGTTTTACTTGCAGTTGGTGTTTTCTGTATACATCACTTCACTGGTCCAGGAAGGTTTCACCCAGATAACTGGTAATGTTTAGCAGTATTAATACAAATATGAATTAGCCTTTCTGTTTCTGCAGGTAGAAATGTAATTGTTGATTATTAAATCTTGCTTGATGAGCTTGTGGTAATATTAGAGAGGCTGGGATAGCCTTCTGAATTAACTGGTGGTTACAGAAGAGGTGCAAGTTTATAGATGTAGTTTTATTGGATGATGTCACTGCTTGTTAGAGTGGATCGAAGGAGCACAGGGAGAGGAGAAGAGGCTTTTGTAGTTTTTATTCACGTGTATTTTTTGGAGTGGCAGTTTCACTTTTGACCCATACTTTTACTTGTTCGTGTACAAGAATCCTGCAAAGAGAATAACTGAAAGAGTGTTAATGTGATCTGACTAAAAATACTAGTTAGCCATAACCTTTATGATGTGAGTGGTGAAATCATAAAGGGTGTGGCAAACTACTTAAAAATCATGCTTCTCTGAACATCAATAAAATTTAAAGTAATAGCATTCTGAGGATTTCTGAGCTGTCAGGACTGGTACGTTTAAACCACATGACAGACTTACCCAGCTTTTGAAAATACCTTTCCTTTCACTTTTCACTTTTAATGGAGGTCTGTGCCAATAATCAAATTGCTGCATTAAGCACAAGGGTCAGATTTCAGCCTGGCCTGCCCAAAAAAAAAAAAAAAAAAATTGTACAGCCATTATACCTAGTACTGTACACTGGATCTTCATCTCTAATAGTCAAGATGTTGAAATTCTTTTTAAGTTCTATGAACAGCACTCCCAAGCTTAATTTTACAATAAGTATATGGTCAACTGTTGTCAGCTGCCTCTAAGAGAGCAAACTTTAATTTGTCTTTTCAGTTGAAATGTGACTTTGGATGTTCTGTTTGGGGCCAGGATGGGGCAAAGAGAAAAATATTACAATTTGTTTGCTTTATGGAAAACTTTTTATGTAAAGTGTCTTTTGTTCATTTACCTTTCATATTTTATGTATTTCCATCATGTCTGTGCAAGGGTCCCCATACATAGAGAAGTAGTTCTTGTCTCCAGCGACATGAAAATGTCACGGAACTTTGAGACGTGTTTTTTTTT
>NW_017728906.1:149169799-149183507 GCF_001723895.1 Crocodylus porosus | reverse complement strand
CTGGGCATGTTTCTGTAAGAGGCGAGCCCTGGCTTTCCTTGCATTTTACTGTGGTGGACATTTGCTTGCTTTATAGAAGGAAAGTGGCACAAATTATTACTACCTTTTGTTGTAGCCCCAAATTTGGGTATTTGTGGCTCTGCAGAGGGCATGGATGTCTTGTCATAACAATTTTTATGGCAGCACAAAGCAAAACAACACAAAAATAATGTCTGTTTCCAACTGGTGTTGCAAAGTTGTCTCAGGTTTTTTCCCTCTATCTTTCATGTGGAGAGTTGCTACTCAGGATTGCCAGGGTCCAGTAGTTTTATACCTTTAAAGAGTTTTACTTGCAGTTGGTGTTTTCTGTATACATCACTTCACTGGTCCAGGAAGGTTTCACCCAGATAACTGGTAATGTTTAGCAGTATTAATACAAATATGAATTAGCCTTTCTGTTTCTGCAGGTAGAAATGTAATTGTTGATTATTAAATCTTGCTTGATGAGCTTGTGGTAATATTAGAGAGGCTGGGATAGCCTTCTGAATTAACTGGTGGTTACAGAAGAGGTGCAAGTTTATAGATGTAGTTTTATTGGATGATGTCACTGCTTGTTAGAGTGGATCGAAGGAGCACAGGGAGAGGAGAAGAGGCTTTTGTAGTTTTTATTCACGTGTATTTTTTGGAGTGGCAGTTTCACTTTTGACCCATACTTTTACTTGTTCGTGTACAAGAATCCTGCAAAGAGAATAACTGAAAGAGTGTTAATGTGATCTGACTAAAAATACTAGTTAGCCATAACCTTTATGATGTGAGTGGTGAAATCATAAAGGGTGTGGCAAACTACTTAAAAATCATGCTTCTCTGAACATCAATAAAATTTAAAGTAATAGCATTCTGAGGATTTCTGAGCTGTCAGGACTGGTACGTTTAAACCACATGACAGACTTACCCAGCTTTTGAAAATACCTTTCCTTTCACTTTTCACTTTTAATGGAGGTCTGTGCCAATAATCAAATTGCTGCATTAAGCACAAGGGTCAGATTTCAGCCTGGCCTGCCCAAAAAAAAAAAAAAAAAAATTGTACAGCCATTATACCTAGTACTGTACACTGGATCTTCATCTCTAATAGTCAAGATGTTGAAATTCTTTTTAAGTTCTATGAACAGCACTCCCAAGCTTAATTTTACAATAAGTATATGGTCAACTGTTGTCAGCTGCCTCTAAGAGAGCAAACTTTAATTTGTCTTTTCAGTTGAAATGTGACTTTGGATGTTCTGTTTGGGGCCAGGATGGGGCAAAGAGAAAAATATTACAATTTGTTTGCTTTATGGAAAACTTTTTATGTAAAGTGTCTTTTGTTCATTTACCTTTCATATTTTATGTATTTCCATCATGTCTGTGCAAGGGTCCCCATACATAGAGAAGTAGTTCTTGTCTCCAGCGACATGAAAATGTCACGGAACTTTGAGACGTGTTTTTTTTTTATCCCGTTTCCCTATTGAGCTTTTATCTGACTAGTTTGTCAGAAGAAGCTGCTGAGTATATGATGGATATGGAGTTAAGTAAACTAGTACGCTCTGTGGAAGGCAATCATGTGGTGGTTAGAGTAAAGAAAAAGGTTATGACGTAATACATTGTTTTTGTTCAGTTGAGGGGAAAAAACATGTTTTGTTGCTTACTAAGAAGGATACAAAATAATTCACTTTGTGTTCACAGAAACTGATTCTAAAGTACTTTCTCCCTGCTTCAAATGAAATTGCAGTGACTGCAGTGAAGCCAGAGGGCCAAACCAGGTGTAACTTTATCTATGGCTAAAAATATTCTCCAGAAAATGAATCTTTTCTTGTAATGTAAACTAAAGATGAACTTGACCGGATAGTACCAAAAGTGGTTTAACAGGTTAGCCCATGTACCTCTGGACTGACAGTAGTAATTTATTGCTTGGTTTCCATCTTCACATCTTGCCTGTGTTACTGCTTTATTGGATTTATTTTTCAGTGTTTTTAATTCATTAAACTTTAGTCAGCATGCATAATTCATATAGTCAGTTGGATGCAGTCTTTGGTAGCATGATGTCCAAGCAACTGTTCATGACAACCTCCTTACTATATAGTATAGTACGAAGCACCTGCCAGCAGTTTCATGTGGCTGTACAGTGCTTAGCTTGATGAGGCATCAATCCTGATCAAAGCTTCTATTTTATAATGATACAAATATTAAATAATACAAGTTTGACAGGTTTTTAGCTTAAATTCTGAAAGATCAGCAATATAGGTCTTTTAAAATATGAACTGAGTTGGATTTAAATGTTAAATGACCATTTTTTTTTTTGAGGATGGGGTGGAAAAAAGGCACACAATACCCTGACTATTGTCTAGTCCTAGTATTTGTTCTTTCCAACAGCCTTTTGTTCAAAATAAAAAAAAAATGTACTTGTTGTATTCACTAGTAGTGTACAACTCTAGATCTTTTTAGTCTCGTGTTGTAATGCTTTCTCAGATTATGCCTTGTTTGGGATGCATATTTTCAAATCAGCCATCCTACTGTTTTCTGTTCCACAACATTAAAAACAAATGTTAATTTTGCAAACTGATTGAAACTTCATCTGTGGCCAGTTCAGAAAACCTGTTTCCTAGTTTGATAGACTTCACAGGAGGCAACAACAGTAAGTCACTGCCCAAATGTGCATGCTCTTAAAATCATTTCAGATTTTTGTGTGTAGTTCCTTTTGACTATAGCCAACATTAATTCATTACTGTCCTGGTGAACTTTACTCTAGGCTGTAGCAAACAATGGTAGAGCAGCCATAGTAGCAGATAGTGATCAAAAGCATTGTAGGAGAGAGCTTAACCAGTGAAGACCAAATAAAATTAGCTAAATTTGCACATTGGATGCATGTGTGTTGCTGTAGAGTTTTCCTTTCCACACCCTTTGGAAGGACCTGCATAAGTTATTTTTTGGGTTAACTCTAGTAAGTAAAGTGTTAGATTTGAGCTTATGGTAATCCAAACATTTAGTAGTCCCACCCACAATTGTATATTCATAAATTCATTTGCCTGTTTTAAAAATCTCACTGAGGCATTCTAAAATTACCTACTTTTCTGGCTTGACACTTAACAATATGCAAGCTCTTCCTGCTGCTGTGCAGCTAGTACGTACGTTGCTGTTCACAGTGTCGTCAGTGCTGCTATTGTACAGAGAAATGTTGTTGCATCCAAAAAGTTATGCTGGATTCTTCCTGCTCATATGACCCCTCCACAACTGTGATTGACAGGGTTTTCAATTAATCTTTGGGAGTAATGAGCAAACTTGCCTGTTTTGGCAGAAGCTATTTTTAAAAATCGTTGGGTGACACAGTTTAGCTGCTAGGCCCCTGCTCCTTGTAAGTGCCTTGTCAGAACTAGTCTGTTTGCTGTCAGTGGAACTGGTCAGCCATGCTCCCTTATTCAATATCCCTAGTCAAGTTTGCTTCCCACCAGCACGTGAATTGCTGTGGTAAAGAGATGGCACCATTTTAAATGTGAATGGAATGAGGGCAAGGTGAATTTAGATCCTAAATCTGTATAGCGGTGGTCTTGCCTGAAGCCATGTTGGACAAAAGGAAACAAATAGTATAATTGAGAAATTACTTGTTTTACAGATTTACAAGTTAAAAAAAAATAAAACCTCCCCTGACTAATTTGATTCCTGATTTGCAAGTTAAAAATTGAAATAAAGAAGGTGATAGAAGAGTCTGCTCTCTGCTTATAATAGCAGCCAGTTAGGGTGACTGGGGAGCTGGTATATGCATGAAGAGGAAGAGGGGAACACTTTAGTTCCAGTCATATTGCTATGCCGAACTTGGTCTCTGTTTGTGTTCCTCTTCTGTTTGCATGATATTTACTTCCTGTGCATGTGCAGCTTAGTACCAGAGTGGCTGCCGGAGCCACCCCTAGGGGTGTGCAGGGCCCAGGGCATATCAACCTGTGCAGGGCTGGGGTGGAAGAGGGTGATGGCGAGTGGCCCGACTTTGGGGGAGGGGGGAAGGGGCGGCGAGTGGCCGGATTGCGGCGCCAGCAACACACAGTGGCCGCAGTGGGGCCTGGGGGAGCCGTCCTACTTGCCCACCCCTCAGGATGGCCCTGGTGGTTGCTGTGGGTGGGCCTAGTCATTGGAGTAAAGGTTTCCCTACCTTTTTATGTAGAAAGGCTGTTCTCAGTTTTCACAGCTTAGATTTCTTTACCTCTGAAAGGTATTATAGCCACATACAGATATGCTGTTTCTACTGGTAGAACAGTGATTCTCCTGGTAGAACCCAAACATGTGCAGATGTTCAAGCTTTTTCTCCTGGAGCAGAAATGTCCACTGCAGGAGAAAAACAATCTAACAAGAAACAGGTAGAAATCACTCCTGAGAGTTTTTTCTCCCAGCAGACTGAATGTCTGCTTACTTCCCTGGCTTAACTTCTCATGGGTATTAGATTAGTGGAACCAGAGGTGAAGCTCCCCTGCCCTCCAGAGATCAAGGTCACCCCAGTTTGGAGAAGGTGTGAGGGGTACCTGCTCCTACCTATCCAGTATACCAGGAAGGGAGGAGCAGCCACCAGCTGCTACCTGCCTTCTTCTTGCACTGAAGTTCCTGGTGTGAGGATTGGGCAGAAGCTTTGCTGTGCCATCCCTTCTACTCAGCTGTTGGGTACCTGCATGCTTGTCACACCAGAGTTCCCAGCTGAGCAGTGGAGGTGATGATTTAAAAGCCTGTGGAGGCCAAGAGTTGGACCCACAAGCAGGTTTTTTAATTGCCACCCCTGCCACTCAGCTGTGTTGGAGGGAGTTGGTGTCAAAGGAAGCTGACCAGAATGGGAACCAGGCTCAAGGGAGACTCTCCCTAGGGGGTGGCATAGTCCTGGGTGTGAAGAGTGAATGAGGGCTTTACTTCAGGCTGAGCTGAGGAAACACGATTGTTGGTCTCCTGCCTGCTTCTCACACTGGAGTCACTGGGAATGGAGGACTGGAACAGCCCATGCTTTTCCCCAAAGCAGGATCACCCCAGTCCTGGGAAGGCACAAAAAGTAGGAGAGAAGGAGCGGTTGCAGATTGGATGGCTGTACTGCTCCCTCTCTATATGTGGCCTATGTGATTTGGAACTTGGGGAAGCTTCCCCTAGCCAATGCAGGCTTTCCATATTTTGCAGTCACTGCTGGTTGTACATGGATTAAACTTTCTTATGTTTGATAAACACAGATGACTTGCCAAGAGTTCTGTTTTGGGGGGGAAAAAGAGGCTAATTTGAATGTTGAAAATTCATTTTGGTACCTGTTGCAAATTCACTTATGGAACATAACTAGGTCATTTGCTGAAACACAGGCATACAGTGCTGTGCAAATACTATACTGGGAGTAGTTCAAGTTGCTTAGCAATTATAACAACGCTTGTGCCATGCATTATAACAGTCATAACATGATGATCTGTAACATGCAATCATGTTTTTGTTATATAAACAATTAACTGAAAATGTGTTAATAGAATTAGTCAAGGGCAAGTATTTGATTTACCAACAGTGTTGTATTTTAAAAGTGGCTTCAATAGAGCAAATGTGATTCTATGTGCTTTATTTGTTCTTATTTATGTTCTCTGGAAGAGTTGTAAGGTGCTTTGTTAGATGCCTCCATTATAGTTCTCCAAATGCATATTTGCATTATGGATGAGTCCAGAAGAGAAACCATAAGCAAATTACTTCTAGACAGATTTTCTTTGTGATTTTTAGGTTCCTTCATGCTTGGATACTCAACCAAGCACGAACGGTGCATACCTCCCGGAGGCTAGGGGGCACAGTGACTACCTGCAGGTAGGGGTGTGGTGGTAGTGAGCAGGGAGCTCCCACAGGCAGCCACAGCAGTGTTGGCTGTGGGGGGAGGTGATGAGCGGTAAATGCCTGTAGGCGCCACCAGCAGTGTCAGCGGCACTTCTCTCAGGGTGCACTGCCAATCTCAGGCGGTGCATGTACACCCACATGCATCCCCTATGCATTGCTCATGCAACCAAAGATGCATTAAGGTGAAGCCATGAGGTTCTGAGTTTGGTGATACTTAGAAATTTGAAAATCGGGCCTCTTGTAGGCACCCAAAATGATTTATTCCTGGAAATATTGGCGTTTGTACTTGAATGTTCTGCAGTTATTACAGATTGGAAGAGAAGGCTAATGTAGAAAAATACTGTAATTAAAGAAATGATGATGATTGCTATGGCTTGTATAGACTGAAATTCAAATTGCCAGAGTTTAAGTTTTGAAAGTTGCTTATACTGAGGAACCCAGAAGTACAGTAAGATCAAGAGAATCATTGTATAGTGCTCAGGAGCATTGGAAGTTTTTTGTAGACACTTGTTAAATAGCAGCTGAGGCATATAGGGTGTGCCTACATGTGTGCTTTAATGTGCATTAGCCTATTTTAATGTGCATTAAAGCATCACTGGAAAACATGCTATTTAGTTAATGTGCATTAAAATAGGCTAATGTGCATTAATCATAATTTAAAACCATAGTTGCCTGTACACAAGCAGGGAGGTTGATCTGATGTGCTGGAATTCCAGTGCATTGGAGCTGACTCAATTAATAGTCTGCTGGAAAGTGGCAATAACTATGCTCCATCAGCCTCCTGTCCCTTGTCTGTTGATTGAGCTTTAATTTAAGTGCTCATTTTTAAGCATGGGGATGCTGATGCACAAGATGTGGCGGCGCTTTAATTGGAGTATCTTTCAGAACTGTTCTAATTAAAATTGTGCTGCTCCCTTCCCCATGTTCTTTAGTTAATGCACATTGAGACAAGGTAATGTGAATTTTCTCAGTACCTCACTGGAGCTACTAGATTTAATGCGCATTAACTAAATAAAGTATGTTAATGCACATGTAGATGTGCCCATAATGAGGAAGTGGTAGAGGGTATAAATGACTGTGTAGTTATTGGGCAGTATATACCAGGGATGGAAAGGCGTTGTCTTACTTTAAGTGAAGTTAACGAGATAATCTGCTGAATTTTTAGATGCACAGAAGTTTAGATATGTGGTATGTCTGGAAAAGGAGTTGCACTTACTTGTCAATGAGAGCAGGGCATGAAAGGAGTTTCAAGGTAGGACTGAGTGCTTGATGTAAATATTGTTTCACTTGCTTGTGATTTCCTCAGGAGCACCTGCAAAATATAGGATGAAAAATTTCTTACTCAAGTTGATTTATAGTATTAATGGACACAGTAAATTATTGAGAAGGGGGGTGATTCTAGCCTGATTCTCTTTGATTACTTCAGGCAAAATATAAAATGGTTTCAATGTTAAAATCAATCTCTTCCTGTGAGGTATGACTTGACTTTCAAAGTATGCCAGAATTTTAATCATGTACTATAACACAAGTGGGTAGCTCCTATAAAATACCACAATGCTACAACCTTCAGAGTAAAATGAGTATAGGGCACCTCAAAACCCTAGCCCACGTGGCCTTGTAGGTACTCCTTGGTTGGAGAGAGGCTAAGGGACATCACCCTGACAGAAACAACTTCACTGAGGTGTTAGACAGTCAGCAGCAGCTCACATCTGTTGCCCTCTGACAAGCTGCAGCCATTGAAACACAGAACATCTGGTCTTAGTCTGGCCTTTGGGACTCTGTGTCAGTAGTGTAAAGAGGGGAGGTAGGTAGGTCTAGGGCAGCCTCCACTCCATGCCTTCCATGTCTCTTTAATGGATGCAGTTCATTTCCTTGATCTATTGCTTTTTCAACTTAAGAAATTAATGCAAAGAGAGCCTCTTGTGATACCCTAACACTTACAAGCAGAGTAACAGAAAATTGATAAACGTTGGAGAAAATATATCTGGGAGACTCAAAAAACACAGCATGATGTAAGTAAAGTAGGAAAAGAAATTCTTAAATCTGTTTTTAAGTTTTTTCTTAACACTTCCATTCAACGAGTGGAAATGTTGGATCCTTCAAGATCATTATTCTATTATAAAAGTAATAGAAAATAACTTCCAGTAATTGCTTTTGTGTAACGGAAGCAATGACTGCTGCCTCTCCCTCATGTATTATATGTTTTATAATTAGAGAAAAAGCAGCCAGTTTGAGGCAAACCTTTACTTAAAAATGTTAAATGTTTCTTTCCACAGATTAGCTATAACATTGGAATAATAGCTTTTATTTTGTAGTAAAAAAATGCATATATTTGCATGGTTATGTGATCTCCAAATACTCTATAAAACTGGAATAGATCAGTTTGCTAATTCTAGGCAACCCCATTTTTTAAGACATGATGAAATGTAGTGGTAATATGAGGACTTCGCACTTTAATGTCAAACATTTTCAAGATGCCTACTTCTTCTAGTATTGTCTTTGGACTGAAAAATTTTGTGGCTTCTAGGACAACTAAAAGCAGTGGGAACTCATGCACTTTGTAAGAATTTCAAAGGGAAAATTGGGTATATTTGTCTAACTCACAACCTGAAAAACCATCCACTTCAGTTAGCATTTAAAAGCCACCCAAGATCTACTGTGTGTGCCCCCCCCCGCCCCCAAGCACGTAAATCCATGGGGTGGGATGGAGGGGGCAAATTGAGGCAGAGGGAGAAAAATATTATTTGGGGGCATGCCCCCCCCAGCAGGTAAGTCTGTGGGGGGAGGGGCAAGGGCCATGGTGGGGTGGGGTATATTGAGGCCTCAGCCCTAGCCCCTCTTCCTCCCTCATCACTGGGGCCTCAAACTGCTTCCCCCTTCTCCCCCCCTCCCCAAGGTGGTGAGGGAGGCAGTGGGGCTGGAGCAGTGGCAGGCTCTGCCAAGCTGAGGCATGGGATGGAGCAGCGAGCAGCTCATCGGGGAGGACATTATGGGGCATGTGCCCCTGGATCTGCATGCTGGCTAGGCTGGCTGCCGCTGCAGGCTGGGCAGTGGCTCTGGGAGTGGACTATGGAGGGGTGGCCTGCAGGCACCCAAAAATTTGCTGTAACCCTCCTATAGCTCACCTCTCCCAGCACTGCTACCGTCTGGCCTGAGCACGGTATGTCCTAGCTCCCTGTCATGAAGAGCATGGTGCTGCCTCCTCTTCCCCCTGAGATCTGTTCTGATGGGGGAGGGCTAGACTGGGGCTGGAGGCAGTGCCATGCTCTTCATGGCAGGGAGCTGGGCTGTGGTGTGCTCGGGCTGGGTGGAGGTGGGGGGCTATGGAGGAGGGCTACCATGAATTTTCAGGGGCCTGCAGGCCCTGCCCCTGTAGCCCTGCTCCCAGTGCTGCTGCTGCCCAGCCCAAGCACAACCCCAGCCTGCAACAGCAGCTGGCTAGGCCAGCGTGCAGATCCAGGGGCACATGCCGCCCATACCCTCCTGGGTTTGTGCCCCCAGACAAGCTGCTCATGGCTCTGTCCTGCGTCCTGACTGTACAGGGCCGACCCCTGCTTCAGCCCCACTCCCTCCCCCATCACTGCTGCAGCCCATGCTGCCTGGTGTTTAGGGGGAGCACGTGCCCCCCATCTGTGCATGGTGGAGGTAGTCAGTCAGCAGTCAGCCCCCCTCTTCCTGCCCTTCAGCCTTAGATTGACTGGAAGAGCCTCCAAGATTAACCATTTGGTGACCACTTCTTTAGAGGCAGCCTTTGCATAGCAGAAAAATGCCATGGTGTAATTATATCTGCTGAAAATGATTCTGCTGAACCAATGCAATGGATACACTTAAACCAGGTGAACCCTTGTTTATATCCTTTTAACTCTAAAGCCTATCAGCAAGGCAACCTAAGATCCAAGCAATGATTAACCTTCTCTAAGCCTATCTGTATCAAGGGTATGTACTGGTTTAAGTAGATCAGCTCCTAAATTGGTTTCATTAGCTTGATGCACTCTTCTGGTATAGGCAAGATCTTAACATTTAAAGATACAACTCAGCTTCACCTCTGTTGCATGATGGAGAGACTGTGCAATTTCAGTTTTATATTCTCAAATACTGTTTTTAAGCAGTTTCTAGAACTTATTTAATACTGTTTGCTTTCTGTGTTTGAGCTGTAATTTTATCTTACTAGGAATAAGAATTCTAAGCCATCCCTATGTCACAGTTACACCTAGCAGCACTGCATGTACACTTTGGCTGCCTGTGGACTAGTTCAGTGCCCTGTCCTTTAGATCAATGTTGCTTTAAAAGCCTGGGGTTTTTTTGACTACTGAAATGTTCTTCTCATACAAGACAGAAGATTTGTTGAACTGATAATTAGTATGATTTAAACTTGTTCTACCAAAGTTTGTTTTGTTTTGTTTGTTCTCAGTTAGCTTGCCTTAGAGATTTCTTCTACTTCTCTTAGAGAAGCACAGAGAATGCCCTGCACATGGGCACTGCTTGCTAAGATTTTTAGAAAGTTTTGAATTTGATTGTTTTAAAGTGTCATGGATGGATATTTTATAAGTTATTAGTATTGCAGAGTACAGATTCTCCTGAAATCCAATTTCAGTAATTTGTACACCTGAAATGGTGAGAGTTCTGTTCGGACAGTTACTTTTTGCTGCTTGATTTTCAAGTAGTGCTTATAGGAAAACCTCTAGCACCATCAAGGACAACAGTAAAAATAATTAAAAATACTGATAAACATCCTTTGTTTCAAAATGACCAAACTAAAAAAAAAAAAAAGACCCTTTTTTATTATAAACTTTTGGGGAATGAGTGATTCTGAAAGGGTACTACATGTCAACTAAGGGATTCAGTATTAATCTTCCTCTTTTAGATTCAAATTTTGCGTGGTAAAAGAGATGGATGATGTTTACATTTACGCATAATGCAAAAGCCCAAACATCCATGCGTGTACCAACTAACACCCTGCAGTCAAACCTCCCTCTTGCTGTGATGCTAAGTCTCCCAGTACTTTGTAACAGAATTGATTTATGAAATTTGGTTGGCTCGCCCCCTTAAAACGTGTGTGCTTTGGGTGTCTGGATAGAAAAAGTTTGAGGATAAGTGAGTGCAGGTGCCAGAAGAATGTGGCTAGTTAGATTCTGAATTTAGACATGCCAAGTTCAGGAGACCTTGTTCATATTTTGCTTGCTTTAGCAAGCATCTATCATAAACACTTCTAATGTTACCATAACCTCACCATCCAGTAGGCATCAGTTCAGTCTAGAATGCAATTTTGGATATTTAAAAATAAAAAAGAAAGCATCATATCAATCTTTTGTTCTTACTGACTCTTAACACAAGGACAAGGGGCACTCAGTGACATTTTAAAATTGAATAATGGAAAACTGCTAAAAGGCAATACTTTTCACACCACATGAGATTTAAAATGTGGTGGTTGCTAGAATTTATTGAAGCCAAGAACTTGTAAAATTCAAAAAGAAACATTGCGTATTCATAGATTTTAAGAAGATCTAGGATTATAAATAACCTCTCAGATTTAAAAAAAAAGTATTAAAATGTCTCCTGTGGTATTTAAGCTGGCATCTTTTTATCCCACAGTTGCCTGTCACTGGGCTGCTCTACGTTCCTCTGAAGCATCTATTGCTGACCACTGTCAGAGGCAGGATGCTGAATGAGTCTGATCCAGTAGGGGGATTTGTATGTTCCTTGTAGTGAAGATTACAGTTACAGTGCTTCTTGCATTCTCAAAAAAACCAATTGTTATTTGTACACTTTGGTGTACCTCTTTGTACTAAGAAATCAAAATTCTTTGGCTTCAAAAAACAAAAAGCTTTAATGAAATGTTTTGAAGAACAGAAATTGTTGAATATCTGGCTCTCCTGACAGCACTACTGTGTAAGGAGAAACTGAAGTTGGTTAATGAAACCAACTCCCCATGAAAGGTTGGTGAAAGTA
The DNA here is from genome assembly GCF_001723895.1 of Crocodylus porosus. Lineage (NCBI taxonomy): Eukaryota > Metazoa > Chordata > Crocodylia > Crocodylidae > Crocodylus > Crocodylus porosus. The sequence goes on along the minus strand of NW_017728906.1, from coordinate 149,171,723 downwards.
ACTGTTGCTGTGGTCTTTTAATTATAGACTAGAAATGTCCCTTTGGGCTCCATTCAATTTGAACCTTGCATTTTGCAGAAGTATTTGTTGAATGTCCTTCCTGGTCTATCCTGGAATACTGGCTGCAATGAATAGTCACTTGGGCTGCTCAGTTGCTGTTAGTATTACCAATGTATCCTAATACTTAGCAAAACTCTTCCTTTCTTAGCTTCAGGACACTGATGCTTCTGCCATCTGAGACTATGAATAGTTAACATATGTATGAAAGCATACATTTATGTAATACATATTTTATCTCTTTCATTCTTTTTTCCTCTACTCATAGACATGCATACTCCTATATTCTTGCATCCAATTTAAATGTTTATATTTCTTTTTTCCTTCTTGGTGTTGCTTTTGACCCTTATATATCACTAAATTGTAGATAATAGCCCATCAAAGTGTTTCAAAATAATTCGTTAAATATTGAGAGTATTTATATATCTTCTCTCTAATGGCCTTTGCTACTAACTCCGATTTGGTTATGGCAGTCCTAAATTGAGCATGTTGAATTAAACCTCGCATTGCTCAGTGACAGTTTTAAAGGACTGATTCTGGGTCACGTGGAAGCTACATTTTCATAAAGACGAAAATTTGACCACTACTGAACCCAACAAAATGGAGACCCTCCCAGTTTACAATTTTCCATTTGTGGGGGGAGGAAGAACAGGAACAGGTTTTTGCTTGGAACATTTTGCTCTTAATTTTAATCCATGTATGACACTTTCTTAAATATTATCTGAAGCCATCTGTTTTAATTAACAGATTTTGAATAGCGCATTTGTTTTTTCAAATGGCTTATCACCTAGTAAGGCTTGTGTGTGCTGGTCAAGAGAACAGTGTTAGTACCATTTTTAGGAAGAGCCATATGTAAGTACTGTTTTGGATTATTGGTTCGAACAAACAGACCACTTGTACCTAATTAAGTGGTGGGGGTCTTATTATGTGCAAGTTGCTCCATGGTAACTGTTCTGTGCATCTGTTCCTAACATGCAGTAAGTGGAAGCTAACCCATGGTAATCTAGCTCTGTATAATTTGTCTGTTTGTACTTTGGATTCCCTTAAGATAGATGGTATCATATTAGTCTGAACATAGTTTTCACATTCAGTTTACACTACAAAATAGTTATGGTAGACCCACTAATAGCCCAGTTCAGTTGACTGGGCTATTTTAAACACAGTTTGAACATGTAATGTAGATGGATCTAATTAAAACTACACCTCCAAAGCTTTAGTTTTGAACATCAGAGGCTTTATAAAATAGGAGTAAGTTATACTTACACTGCAGAATGCAAGAACAGTGTTTCATTTGGGACAATAATGTAACCGCACTACAACTATATGATTCAATTTCTACTGAAGACTCTTAGATATTCAGTAGATACAATGTATAACCTATTAAAATTGTTTTCCGTGGTTGGTTTCTTGTTCTATTCAGCTTCTTGTTCAGTTTGTAAGCTTTTGAATTCATTCAGGACTCATTTGGAATAGTATAATAGGGTTTTTAGATGTTGCTGTCATAAAGTGTTCATTGTCCATTACAGTAACTGTTATAATTTAGATTATATTTTGGGAAGGTGATTGAATTTCACTCTATCTGGTGACTTGTGTCTAAGACTCAAAGGCAGACAAGGTTCTTTGGGTGAATCTGATATCTTTTAATAGACCAACTTAAATAGTTGGAAAACAATTTTTAGGCAAGCTTTCAGGTTCAAAAACCCTTTGTCAGGCTAAGGAAGTTTCTGCAGTTGGTGTGTGCTCTTCTTGGATGGAATGAAAAGTAAAGAAGAGCTCAAGAGGCTTGTCGGTCAGGCCCTCAAGGACCGTGACCCCAGGGAGATGGGAGGTCAAGAAGAGTGGTTGCTTCTCAAGGAAGCGATCCTCA
>NW_017728906.1:149168233-149169699 GCF_001723895.1 Crocodylus porosus | reverse complement strand
ACCTTCAAGAGTAAATTGGATGCTTATCTTGCTGGGATCCTATGAGCCCAGCTGACTTCCTGCCCTTTGGGTAGGCGGCTGGACTTGATGATCTCCCGAGGTCCCTTCCAGTCCTAATGTCTATGAAAGAAGCCAGAGGCTGGGCTGCTATGCATGCAAGATAGGCAGTCAGTGAAGATGTAGATTGAGGAGTTGGTGGGTGAGAAACAGGATGAGTTGTGGGGGGGAGAGAAGGGGGATGAATAGTGGAGGAGTACCTGGGGAGTCAGATGTCATAAATCCAATGTCTATATTTAGTCCATGATTTTTAGTATGCAGGAAGTTGTTGAAGTGGAGTTCATAGGCTTGTCTCTGGAAAGTGTTTTGTAAGTTTCCTTTGAGGATCAGGGCTGAGAGATTGGAGAGAGAGTGGTTTTCTTGTGAGAAGTGTGTCCCCACAGGTAATGGGGTATTCCTGTCTTTGATATATTTCCAGTGTGCATTCATTCTGGTGCACAGTGGTTGTTTGGTCTCTCCTATGTATTTTCCATCAGGGCATTTTGGTGCATTGGATGAGATGCATTACTTTTCTGGAAGTGCAGCTGTAAGATCCAGGAATGCTGATGGTTCTGTTGGGGGTGTAGTAATGGTGGGAGTGGTGGAGATGTGTTGGCAGGTTTTGCATTTCTTGTTATGGCATGGTCTGGATCCATTTGGTGTGCTCTGGGTCTGAGGAAGCTTGCTTCTGGTGATGAAGTTAGCAAGGTTCAGTGCTTGTTTGAAAGCTAGGATGGGTAACTCTGGGAAGATCTCTTTAAGAATAGGGTCTCTTTCTAGTATGGGTTGCAATTGTTTGAGGATTTTCCATACAGGTTTGAGGGAGGGTGATATGTCATAACCAGTGGTATGTGATTTGTGGGAGTTTTCATTCTGTACTGCAGCAGTTCTTCATGTGGTATCCGGGTGGCTCTTTCAAACATGCAATCTCTGTCTCTGGAGGAGTGTCCTTTTTGGGTGAAAGCCTTTTTAAGATTGAGGTGTGCACTTTAATGGAATTGTTTAAGTTGGAAGGAACTGTGTAAGCTTTTCAGAAATTAGGTCACAGAAATTGTCAGTAGCAGTTGTTGGTGTCTGATATGCAAGTCTTTAACATACTGAAATTATAGATCAGTAAGTAAGCTTGTTTAATTGGAGGTCCGTGACTGTTCAGAATAGTTGCATTAGCATGCTGGCAAACAGGTCTTACAGCTGATTCTCAAGTAACAGCCTTTACTACTTTTTTCCTCTGTATGATGTATTTGGTACTCTTAGTAGCAGTAACGTTTTGAAATTCTTATGGATGCTGGGTATGAGTCAAGGTATGAATCAAAATGTAGCTTCTAATCTGTCACTTGTTTTGATCTTCTGATGAGATGCAGGAGACTTTGATTTAATACTGTTTGTATGTCCCTTAAGTTTTAGTCAAGTGCCTGGCCTGTATCTAAGCG
>NW_017728906.1:149164066-149168133 GCF_001723895.1 Crocodylus porosus | reverse complement strand
GGTGTTCTAAGGTGATCTGAGGAGACCTCAGAAGGAATTCTATCTACAATTTTGATGACATATTCAAAAAGAAAAATTCAGTCACAGGTGCAATGAGTGGCTTCCCAGGTGACCGGGCAATGGAGAGCCTATGTTACAAAAGGAGGCCAAATATGTTATCATTAGCCTACCATGGCCAATCAGAATCGTCTGTGGGGGGGGTGACCATGCTCCACCCACAAAATGGCTGCCTGGGCCCACATTGGGCCCACAAAATCGGGGGGGGGCAGACCCCACGAATTAGGTAGCTCCTTATATATTAGAAGTAAGTGTTTTGGATTCTGAAGACCAAAGAAAGCACAAGTCTGTTACATAATAGGGGGAAGTTCATAATAGGCAATGTGAAGAAATAAGTGGATGTCTTTTTCCCAGTCCCCTTTTTCCTTTGCCCCCATTATTCTTTATTAGCACAGTTGACATTGAAGTTATTCAGCTTAGAACAGGGGTAGGTAAACACCATGTGAGAGCATGGCATGCAAAGGCATTTTGGTTGTGACCATGCACCTTGGGGCATATGGTGTGGAAGGGTTTTGGTCTGTACTACCACAACAAGGACCAGGCCTGTCATGACTCTCCACCATCCACCTCTGGCACACCAAAATCTTACAAGTGGAGGTAGCAGGTGTGTTGGCACTCTGCCCAAAAACATTGCTGTCCCCTGGCCTGGAACATGGAAAGGACAAATTGAAAATTCTTTAGATAAACTAAATGTTTTCAGATTGGCAGGACCTAAAGGAGACTCACCAAGGACCAGGGAGCAAGTGAACAGGGCAGTTTGCAAGCAATTTACAAGTTAGTTTGTAGCTCAGTTAGGCACCCTCCTCTTTGAAGGGGAGACTTTAAGGTAAGCTCTTTCCTTAATTTTTTGGAACCAAGAAGCAACAAACAGGCCAGCTTACGGGGGGGGGTCGTTAGGGAAGGTCTCCTTGGAAAGAGGGGCAGGGAACCAGAGGCGGCAGATTAAGAGACCCAGAGACACGGTTGGAGGACATTGCAGTGCCAGAGCCACTGCACTGGCAGCTGTTCATCTGCTTGCACCTGTGAGGTGTCTGTCCCAGCAGGACCCCAGACTTCCACCCAGGTCCTGGTTTGGTTCTGTGCAGACTGTGGCTTGCAGTTTTCTTCCAGTGGCAGCCAGCTGGGGGAGTGCCTTCAATGTAAGCAGTGCCTTCTGGTGGTATTCCTCAGGGAGCAGGCAAGAGAGATCTAGGAGGAGGTGGTTAGGCTCCAAAGCATCCTCCATCATGAGGATTTCATGGATTTTGATGCTGGAGGAGACCTCTAGGACTGTGGAAGAAGGACTGCCAGAGGTGGCGCTAGAGAGGGAAGAAGACATGGACTCCCAGAAAAGTGAAAGTTGCACGTTTGTGACCTCTGGCAACAAGCAGAGGTCTTCGTCTTCATCTGTAGCAGTTTGCCTGGAGAGTAGATAGGGAGTCCTAGCAACGGAGGAGAGGAGCATATTACATTGGTTGAGGTCAGGCCAAGGTTCCCCTAGGGTAGGAAGGATTGAGACTACTGCCAGCAAGAGGAAGCAACAGATAATGGTGGTTGGAGACTCCATTTTGCAGGGGGACAGAGGGATCCATTTGTCAGCCTGATTTGTTGTCTCGAGATCTATTGTTTGCCTGGAGCCCAGATCCAAGATGTCATGGAACAATTATCAAGGCTCATCTGGCCCTCTGATAACTACCTCGTGCTGTGCATCCATGTGGACACCCTTGATACTGCCAGGGGTGACCCCAAGCAGATCAGAAGTAGCTACAGGACTCTGGGTGGAAGGATGAAGGGGGCAGGGGCTAAAGTGGTGTTCTCAATCTTTCTGGTCAAGAGGAAAGGCCTGGGAGGATTGGAGGCATCCTGCAAATTGGTTCATGTCTGTACTGATGGTATTGCCAGCATGGCTTTGGCTTCAGTCATGGGAAGTTGTTTCAAGAAGGATTGCTAGGCAGAGATGGGATCCACCTGATGAGCAGGGAAGAGCATCTTCACAGGCAGGCTCACTGAGTGAGGAGGGCTTTAAACTAGGTTCACTGAGGGATGGAGACCAAAGCTCTGAGGTAAGTGGGGGAAGCAGGTGACCTGGAGGAAGCATGAGGAGGAGGGGGCAACAGGAGAGGCCTTCTCATTCTTCCTGAGAAAGTAGGGCAGTTGGCTAGCTACTTCAGGTGCCTGCATTAGAAATGCACAGAGCCTGGGAAACCAATAGGAAAAATTAGAAGTCCTTGAAAAGTCATGGAACTATGACATGATTAGCGTAATAGAGACTTGGTGGGATTGCTTGCATGACTGGAGCACTGTCATGGATGGGTATAAATTGTTCAGGAAGGACAGGCAGGGGAGAAGAGGAGAAGACTAGGAAGCAGGGCAGAAGACCAGCTTGGCTTAACAGGAACTCTTCAGTGAGCTAAAACACAGAAAGGAAGCTTACAAGAAGCGGAAACTTGGACAAATTGATTAGGGAGTATTATAACTCGGGCATACAGGGGGATAAAATCAGGAAGGGTAAAGCACAGTTGGAATTGCAGCTAGCAAAGGACATAAAGGGTTATGAGTTTATACACGTATGTTAGCAACCAGATGAAGGTTGGGGAAGGTGTGGGTCCCTTACTGAGTGTGGGAGGCAGCCTAGTGATAGATTATGTGGAAAAGGCTGAAATACTCTGCCTTTTTTACTTCAGGCTTCACAGGCCAGGTCAGCTCCCAAACTACTGCACCTGGCAACACAGTTTGGGGGGGAAGATGAGCAGCCAGCAGTGGCAAAAGAACAGGTTAGGGACTATTTGGAACAGTTGGGTGTGTATAAGTCCATGGGAACACAGTGCACCCAAGGATGCTGAGGGAGTTGGCCAGTGTGATTGCAGAGCCACTGGCCATTATCTTTGAAATTCATGGTGATTGGAAGAGGTCCTGGATTATTGGAAAAGGGAAAATATTGTGCCCATCTTTAGGAAAGGGAAGGAGGAGGATCTGGGAAACTACAGACAGGTCAGTTTCACCTCAGTCCCTGAAAAAAATCATGGAGTAGATCCTCAAGGAATCCATTTCTAAGCACTTGGAGGAGAAGGTGATTAGGAACAGTCACCATGGATTCACTGAGGGTAAGTCGTACCTGACCAGCCTGGTTGGTTGCCTTCTGTGATAAGTAGGGATCCTGGTTTCCACTGATTTTAAAAAAACAAAACAAAAAAACCCCCAAACAACAAAACAAATCCCCAATTTTTTTATTTAAAAAAAGTAGCCCAAAATCCACATTTTTTCCCATGATTAAAATGAAATGCCACTATATATATTAGTGGTGTTTCATTTTAATCATGGAAAAATATGGATTTTGGGTTACTTTATTCAATCTGAATTTTTTATTAGAAAATCAGGATCCCTGATGATGAAAGAACTTGCTTTGTTGATGCAGGGAAAAAGCAATGGATGGGATATACTTTGATATTAGCAAGGCTTTAGATACTGACTCCCACAACATTCTTGCAAGCAAGCTAAGGAAGTACAGATTGGTTGGATGAATGGAGTGTAAGGTGTGTAGGAAACTGGCTGGATTTTCAGGCTCTGAGGGTAGTAATCAATAACTCAGTGTCTAGTTGGCAGCTGGTATCAAGTGGAGGCCCCCAGGGGTTGGTCCTGGCATCTGTTTTGTTGAATATCTTAATCGACAACCTGGTGGTTTGGTTGGGATGGAGTGCACCCTCAGCAAGTTTGCATGTGACATCAATTTGCAGGGAGTAGTAGATACCCTGGAGGGTAGAGCTAGATTTCAGAGAGACCTTGACAAATTGGAGGATTGACTGACAAAAAATTAATGAGGTTCAGTAAGGAGAAGTACAAAGTCTTGTGCATGCACTGGTACTGATTGGCTATGCAGCAGCTCTGCAGAAAAAGACCTGTGGATTACAGTGGACAATAAGCTGAATATGAGCCAACACTGTGCCCTTGTTGCCAAGAAGGCTAACGGCATACTGGGCTGCATTGGTAGGAGTATTGCTAGCAGACCGAGGGAAGTGATTCTTCCCCTCTTC
>NW_017728906.1:149162181-149163876 GCF_001723895.1 Crocodylus porosus | reverse complement strand
TGACTTCTAAGGAGAAGATGAGGGAACTAGGTTTATTTAATCTGGTGAAGAGAAGACTAAAGGGGAATTTAATAGCAGCTCTCAACTACCTGAAGGCTCATTCTAAAGAAGATGGAGCTAGACTGTTCTCAGTGGTGGCAGACGACAGAACAAGGAGCAGTGGTCTCAAGTTGTGGCAGGGGAAGTTTAAATTAGATATTAGGATATTTCTCATTTGGAGGGCTGTAAAGCACTGGGACAGGTTATCAAGAAAGGCTGTGGAATCTCCATATTTGGAGGTATTTAAGACCCGGCCTGAGAGAACCTTAGGTGGGATGATCTAGTTGGGGATAATCTTCCTTTGAGCAGGGGATTGAACTACATGACTTGCTGAGGTTCCTTCCAATCCTAATTTGCTACGTTTCTATGACTCATTCTAGAGTACTGACTAGTGACAATGTCTTTGTAGCTAGTTACTTTTTGAGAATTCACGTAGGTTAGGTTTGCCATTCCAGAAGACTGGAAACAGTAAATATAATGACCATTTTTTATTATAGGTGGGGGAAAAGGAGCCAGAGTATGTGCTATAGTCAGTTGACTTGTAAGCCTTAAAGGCTGCTTACAGATGTTAAACAAACGAACAAAAAAAGTGCTTTACTTTAAACTTGGTGTTCTTTTGCTTCTGCCTGAGCCCAGTGCATGCCTGGAAAAGACCATTATGTTAGTTTGACCTGGCTTGTGCAATGTTTGTATAGATTGGGTGCTTTAGTTGGGCTTTTTGGTGCTCTTATCTAATAAGTGACTGAACTGGTTTGGTAAAAGTGCCAGAAAGACCTGCTGAAGCTCCCGATTTATAAAAATGCTGCAGAGCCAGGTTGAACTAATGCACTACTTCTTCTGGTGAAGCATAGCTTTGTTGTTGTTGTTGTTGTTGTTGTTGTTTTAACATCTGTAAGTAGCCAAAATGTTTATAGGGGAATCAGGAAAAACCAACATAAACTTGTCAAGGCCAAGTCATGCCTAACCAGCGTGGTTCCCTTCTGCCATAGGGAAATGGGCCCTGTGGATGGGGAGGAATAATGTGGATGATACACCTGGACACCTGTAAGGCATTGGATAATCTGCATAACTGAGGCAATGCTACTATGGGGGCAGTTTAAATATTTGGATATTATGTCTGAAGAGTAATTCTCAATTGAAGAGTAATTCTCAAGTGCTCCTTCTCAAACTGGTAAGAAGTAACAAATGCAGTTCCTCAAAGGTACATTCAGGGTTCAGAATTGTTCAGAGGCTTTATTAATGACTTGGAGAATGCAGTTGAGTGAATACTTAAATTTGCAGATGGCACCAAACTCTGTTGGAGAAGAGTTCAGTTTAGAATTTCTTGCCAACAAAAGAGCCAACAGAAAAACTTGATTGCTCACATGTAAGTGGCCAGAGAAGCAAAGCCCACTTGCTGAAGTAATCATTTACAGTATTGGTTTGATCTTATGAAAGAAACACTTGAGAGAGTTCTCAGCATATGTGCAGTGTTAAAAACATAACTAGTGGACAAGTGTATACATGAGCATGATAACAAAGTGCAGTATTAGCTTTTGTTGTGACAGGTAATCCATTATTAAATGGGAGACTTCAGATTTATAAATCTGAAATAGTGTCTTATCCACTGGATTTGTTTTCACTGATGTCAGTTCAGCGCAAGATGTCAAGTTCTTT
>NW_017728906.1:149156746-149161851 GCF_001723895.1 Crocodylus porosus | reverse complement strand
TGAATATACATGATACTGTGGGTGCTTTAGTTAGAGTGGCTCTCAGAGCAGCTTTAATTTAAAGTGCCCCTCCACCCCACTCCAGAGGACATTTACAGATGCCCTTAGAAGCATAGGTTTGGAAGTGACATCAAGAGTCATTTGGTGCAACCCCACATGAACATGGGTATGGTTTCCTTAACTGTCCTTATCAAATACCTATCCAGATGCCTCTTGAAAACTTCTAATGAGGACAGTTGTGCAACGTCTCTGAGCCGTTTTAGCAAAGGAAGTTTTTCCTGGTATCTACTCTGAATAATCAAGTTAAAGATGAATAGCCCTTCTCTTTTATAGTGTAGTTGTGGTAATGAATGCTTTTTGTCTTGTGAACTTTCATACCGCTTCAGGGACCAAAGTAATAGTTTTCATTAATGCCTGGTGGCAATGTATAGATTCTTTCTCTGCTAACAAAGTAATGTGAACATGGTCAGGTGTATTACTGATGCTTTAGTCAGACAGAGAATAACTCCTTACTATGTTTGCCAATATTCTGATTCATTAAAAAAAAATCTTAGTGAGCCAGGGGAATCATAAGACTGAAAAGGTACCTCATGGGTGGTCTAGGTCAACCCCTTGTTCAGATGGAGTTGGCCTGGAACAACAGATGGATGTTTTGTTGTTCCTGAAATGTCCCAGATGGGTGCCTATCCGGCTTCCTGTTGAAAACCTCCAGTAAAGGAGATTCTTTAACTTTCCTAAGAAGCTTGTTCTGTGGTCAAACAATAACTGCAAGGACAGTGGTTATGGGGAATTTGTTCTAAACTCATTTTGCTGAACTTCAAACTCATTTCTGTGTGTCTTGTTGCTAGGGAGACCGGTGTTTCTCCCTTGTGTTAATGGTACCCTTTCAAGTATTTGCAAACAGTTATCATGGCCCATTTATTTGTCTTTCTTCCAAACTCATTGATTTTTAGAAAAAATGGAAGCAAAAATGCCGAACAGCAAGGTAAAGACTACTAAGATAACTATTTAAAAAAAATTTTTTTAGTTTGATTTCTTCAGAAATACTGGAGCACCACTAAAATTATAAATATAATGAAAACTGACTTGGTAATGACTCATGTATATATCCTCTAATTATGAACACTTAAACATACTAGACATTTACTTTCAAATATGGCTTTGTAAACAGAGAATCGTTAGGCTTTTGGGGTGGGGTTTTTTTTTTACATCCATTAATGATTCGTTTTACCTTCTCTGAATGATTATTCCTGTGCATTTGAAAGCCATTGGTTAGGTTTCAAATCTAGAATATTAGAATTAAAATAATTATTCCAGTATAATTATTCCAGTGAGTAATTACAATTTCTGTGGGGAAGACATCATTATTTTTAAATAAGCAGAGAGGTCAAGTTTCAGATGACTTGATCTTCTGGTGGTACAGTATGAGAGACTGCAGAAAAGGATGAGAAGAACTATTCATCAATACAAACTTAGCAAAACATACAACATTGTAGGAGCCATGGCCATGTTTGCTTTAGAATGCGCTAATGGCCTCCTGGAAATTGAATGTTGCAGGAGGCAAGTTTAATCAGGCATTATAGTTGATTCTTCAAGACAGTACTGGTGGGGAAACTGGTAATCCGATTAATCAGAGAGCCTGTTTTAACTCTGATATACTGAGAAGTGATGCTAGCTAGCTTTGTTGTGAAGAAGGGAGAAATGATTTTGATATATAGTCCTTCTGTCATTTGACTATTTTAAAGTGAAAAATAAAGTTTGGTGTTGATGTGCCTGCCTAATTTTGAGAGATTGTTTCCTTTTGTTCATTTTTTTTCCCCCCTTTTGCCTCTAATACTGTTCCAATTGCTTTTGACTTTAACAACACTTGGGTTCTTATAGTAGCTTAGAGCCTATTTTTGCTCTGCCATAATTGTGTGGCATTTGAGAGGTTAACTCTCCAGAGAAGTCATGTGCTCAGTCTGCTACAGATCCATTCAAAATGAAGCATAATCTCAAAGAAGATTCAGTACTCAAAACTGTAATTGCTTTCTCCTGTCATTCCAGGCGTGCGAATTCAGCCAGATCATCTCTGTTGTGCATGCACACAGGTTTAAATCTTAGTTCAGAGGGAAATCCCAAGGTAGTTCTGGCCTATAGGGTTTTTTAAACACCCCCTCCAGAGCTGATATACGCAGTCTGTGAGCCATTGATCAAAGGTAACAACTCTTTTATGATGTCATTACTGATTTGGAGACTGTGCCCATCTCAGTGCAGTTATTGAAGGAAGGCTTGTGCTCTGTATTGAATTCCTTCTTTGGGTTTGATACGGTCCCACTTCTATCCTCTTGTTTCTTTGTGACTTTTTGTCAGGGAGGAATAGGAGATGCTGTCTCGGAAAGGTTTTCCTTTGCTCTCTCTGCCCGATGATATTGAGATTGGCTCTGTTGCATGTGGAATAAATATTGGGCGACAAGATGACAGGGAAAGGAAGTTGGTAGGTCAATACTTGGAGCCTTATGTACAATCAAAATACTTTCCTGGGAAAGTATGTATGGCAAGGACCTTCTTCCAGGTGCCATTTGCTGTGTTCCAAGGAGACCCAGGGATGCATTTCAGTGTGCAGTTTTTTTTGACTGAAGGCTGCCTTTCAAGGTATGCGAGTTATAGGAGGCACACCTATGGGTTGCAAATCTGCCTGGTCCTTATTATGTGAGCAGTGTAAAAGAAGATAAATCTCTTCTCAAATCCTCCCCTTATACCTGTGTAAGGGCTAGCCAAACCTGCGCCTCTCAGTAAAGATCCAGCATGTTCCTTAAGGTTGCAACATGTATTGGAGAACTGACAGGCAAGTGGAGTAGACTCTCTCTGCCTTGTTTGCTTGGATGCAAGGGTTTCTTTTTCCTGTGAGTTTTCAGGTGGTGATTGAGAAGACTGTAGAAAAAGGTATGTTTGAAAGAGACTTGGGAAACTCTTGTTTTAGGCATTATGGAGTGGGTTACTGATGTATATAGAGACTGAGATGCAATTTTGAGTGTTAGGAAATTCTCAAGCCACATTGCAGTGTCCTTTTTCATGGCACTTCTCTTTTAACCTTATCAAACAGTGCTACCTAGTGGTCAGTGAAATGTTTGCAATTAAGGCACTAAGATTATGGAGTTCAACAGCGTAGCACACATCTTATTTCCTCTGTGCTTATTAGCCAGGGTATGTCCTCAGTTGCATTTACAATCAGGTTTGAACAGTTGACTAAACTAGGGCATATTGCAAATAAATTTAGTTGTGTTAGGTGATTTTTTTTTTCTACCCCACTCCTCCCAACAGTTGACTATGCACTGTAGATTAATATCTTGGATTCTTTCTGAAACACAGTGTAGCCAATATGTGAATGAGGAATTAGTCTTAAATATTACCCAGTGTTTTAGAGAAGAATTTGTTAAGGTACACTTTCAGAGCTGCAGTGAAGGCACCAAAGTGTGGGGGTGTGTGTGTATATAGTTAATTATTCTTGTCAGTATACCACAAGGTGGCAGGACTGGGGGGGAATGGCTTTTGTTTTTGTTTTTTTTTTAAATAAATGCCTATTGAATTCTATGCATACAGTCTATATAGATGAAATCTTTATGGCTACATTTAGGTAGATGTTGACACTTTATCTTGCAAAAGTTTATTTCTAACATCCTTAAGAAGCTGCTAGTTGCTTCTGGTAGATTTTTTTCTAAATGGAAGAAGCCTTTTCAGATCACTTCCAATCTTGTCTTGAGCAGGGGACTGAACTAGATGACCTGGTAAAGTCTGTCCCAACCTTATTTTGCCATGATCTTATGATATTTAATTTCTCCTTCACTGTTTCAATGTATGCAGGAAAAGGCATTTTCATAAAACTTTCAAATGCAACTAGCTGTCTTCTGTTCTCTGTTATTGTGGGTACAACAGCCAAATTAAGTGACAAGAGTGTGCTTTGTGGTGAGAAGGAAGTTGAAGCCATTGATTTCTTGAGAGGGCTGTGCAGTTTTGTACTAATAACCTTAGTAATAAAGATCCAAGACCAGATAAATTTGATAATTTGACAGGCCAAAAAAAAGTCCATGAAGGATTCAGATGTTATTAAGGAACTTCATTTGTTGGCTTTAATGAGAGAAGGACAGCCAGAGTGCTGGACAACCAGAAGCAAAATGACAGATGATAGAGGTTCTTTGGACTAATAAACATAACTTTCTTGTTGTAAATAAATTATGCTTTAATCACGTTCCATATTAAATGGCATACCTGGATCCAGACTGGGGAGGAGGTAGTATTCTTCCAAGCTGCATCTGCAGCCCAAACTCTGCTTGCTGGTGAATTTTGGTTAATGCTACCTGGAAGAAATTGTGCAGGTCATTGTAATCTGATAATGTATATTCTCATGGGCTTTGATTACCAACACTCAGGGTTAGTGCGGGGTTAGTGTTTAATGCTCATTTTAAGATGAACAGTTCACACTGCTAGCTATTTCTGCAGACTCAAACAGTTGTCACTGTCAGCTTGCATTCAGTTCACACTTTGAGGATTTACTTCATAGTTCTTAGAGCTAGACTTCACTTAGTCAAGTTGTATTCCAAAATAGTGTGATGCCCTAAGGAAGAATGGGTAAATGATTGTCTCTGTTCCTCAGTTCTATAATAGGAAGCTTACTCCGAATGAGATGCACCAAAATATAAGCAGAATCTTGTTGTGCTATTCACGTTAACGTAGAAACACTACAATATTAAGTAACAAAGGAAGTGTGACTTGTCTCATGTTTAAATGAAGATGACTTCAGCCTGACCTTCAGAGTTAATTTAATAATTTCATAATATGAAGAATATTTTAGAGGCAGAATGTTAGGTTTAGGAATGTCCAACCCGTCCAGTTATCTGGTTATGTAATCTACACAGAGCAGTATGGCATATTCTGATACATATTTACTAGAGGTGCACTGATACATTGGACCAATATCAGTTCAGCACTGATATAAAGAAAATTGCCTATATCAGAAATCGGCCTGATGTGGCATGTTCCCCTGGATCTGCCCAGGGTGGGGGACATGATCCCCCAGATCTGCACGAAGGTGGAGTTGGGCAGGCTACAGCCCACTCGGAGTGCAG
>NW_017728906.1:149132914-149156166 GCF_001723895.1 Crocodylus porosus | reverse complement strand
GTTGCATAATCAGAGGTTTGGGTACCTGAACATTTGCCTCATCTAAAGCGGTGATTCTAAACCAGGCCCGGGGTGTCACAAGATCCTTTTAAGACACTCATGCAATATTGGCACTGTTGGGTATGCAGACACCTGCACATGATTTACAAAAGAAACCTAGAGATTTCAAATGGCAATCTGGTGTCAAAACATTCTGACCTGTTGTGTGGTCTTTTTGAATTCTTCACAGTAGAAGAATTGCTCTGTTTTTCCTCTCTTCAAAAAACAAGTGAAAGCTAAGAGCTGGCATTTTTGAAGACAAGTTTTGAGTCTAATGAGATTAAGAACTACTGATCTAAAATCTAGTTTTATAAAACTAAAATGTGCCTGGTGAATGGAGCCAGTGTCGCATGTAAACATGGGTAACCAGTTGCCTTCACATTGGAAAATGGAAGTGTTTTATTATGGAATTACCTTTATTTCCAGTAGCAGTTCTTTTCATATCCCTGTCTGAATACAAGCACAACAACATTGTGGTGTGTTGCCTAAGATCCAATGTGAAATGGGCAAAAAATAAAAAGAGCCAAGATAAATGGAATGTGACAAATAATTAAGGCAAAAGTGATGAAACAAAATAGAGTTTGTAAGCCAGACTTCCTAAGCCACTGCCATTAAAGCAGTGGAATGAGACAACAGATTTTTTCAAAAGATTTTCATATCCAAAAGCTGTCATCGTGATCTCTCAGAGTTGCTGGGCCCTGAGCATTTCAGGGATGTGCTGAAATGACTGTTTGAGTACCTTTGAAAATCTGACCTTAAAAGATCAGTATTGGCATGTACCAGAGGGAATTATTATTATTTTTCTTTCTTCTTCATCCCACCAGGCACATGCATCCTCTCTTTTAAATTCTGTAAAAAATTGCAGATTGCTCCTCAGGTTCTGCTGTCATGTACAGGTCTCTAGTAAGAAAGGGTCATGTTAATCCTTTCCCTGAAGAAGCACCAGTATTTTTGAGCATGTCAAGATTTTACGAATAGGATACAGGGTTAAAAGAGGACAGCTTATTCATATTGCAGCTGTGTTCAACCCCCACCTTTTGTTTTCCCCCATGGTAATTAGGATTACATTGTACTTAGTGTTATACAAATGCATAGGAAGATGGTCCTGCCCCCAAAATGGCCTGGTCAAATTTGAAATAAAATGTAACAAATGGCTGAAGAGGAACACATGCTAGAAAATGAGGAAAGCAGCAATAAGGCTGGTAACCATTAATTGGCTGATTTTTTTTTTTTTTGTAACATTAAATCATGTGGAAAGCTCCAGCTGCATTCCATCAGGTTAGAGGAGAAATATTGTGCAGTTGGAAACTGGCAAAAGATGGCACAAGACACGAAGAATAGAATAGGAAGGACAATATCTATATTATTTTCATATTTGGTAAGAACAGCTAAGCCAAACCCAGGAATACAGCACATCTGTTTTGGTAAGATTTTGTTTTTGGCTCTGAGACTTTGGTTCCCACAGCTAGGGAAAGTAATCTTTGGCACTTGCACATAGCCCCTTCCCCCACTAGAGACTTGGGTGATTTGGAAGGCCCTGGCAGAACTTCTTGGCTTAGAATCTGGAAGCTTTAACTGCCAGAGGTGCAATTACTCTTGATCTAGCTGATTTCCTGTGCAACTCCAGGAAGGTTTTCATGGTGAAAAAGTAGATTTGGATTTCCTCTTAACTTTGACTTCATAAAGGGCTGTTTAGAAGAGATACAGGAGTCAATGTGCATTGCTCCCAAGATGCTGGGAGTACTGTTAGTTTTTAGGTTTGTGATTTGGGCTTTCTTCGTTTTGAAGAAGTTGGTGTACACAGGATCCTGTCTATACCCAGCTTGTATAGACAAGGATAGACAAAAGTCCTCTTTAAGAGCCTAATATATTATAGAAGGGATAAAACATGATAAAGTTCAAGTACTAGTGGATGGTCCTTAATAATCTCTTGCCAGGAAAAGAAAACCCAATCTTAGAGGTTTATTCAAATCCTGCGGTCAGTGAGTGGTCTACCAAGTTCTTTAGGAATGACCTGCTCAGGAAGTACAGGCAGCCCCTGATTAGCGCTCTTAATTAGTTCCCGAAAAACTGAGCATTAAGAAAAATAGCATTAAGCGAAACAAACTGCCAGCTGTACGAGGCTGTGAGCTATAATGAAATTCGCTGAGCACTAAGTGGAATCGGGCATCAATGTAAAATGAGCGTTGTAGCGAAATAGCACTAAGCAAAATGGCATTAAGCAGGGTTGCCAGGAACTGTTTTCCCCACCTTTTGAGCAAGGGTTCCTATGATGCAGGAAGAGAGGGAAGAGCTACACACAAGTACACTACACTTCCCCATTTTATTAGAAGGTACAGTCCTAGTAGGTGCCCCTACCTTCTTCCTCCATCCCTTCTCTAGAAGGACTTCTCTCATAGAAGTCAGAAAATAAAGTTACAAGAGCCTAGCAGTCTTGTGGTACCTCTCCCAAGTAACTGGATCACAGCAGGGCCCAGGAAGTAGACTGTTAATTCAACCATGGTGTACTTGTTTAATACCTTCCTTGCTTTTCTTGTTAAATGAGTGTTGCTATGTATATTGCATACAGTAGTAAAATGTGTGGGAAGGGCAACCTGATACTGTTCATTGTGATGGGACAGATTTTGAGATTGGGGATTGTGGATTTTCTGATTTGTTTTCATGTTTTTTAAATCTTTAATAGTCATAATTTATCTTTTTGGTTTTGTTTGGTTTGGTTTTGCCTGCTGACTTCACAGAAGATTGCAATGAATAGGGGGATGATTTTGTTCCAACAGAATGTTTCATGGACAATTTTCAGCTTTTCTTTAAAACTTCAGGATTTAATTGAAGAGCCATTTTTGTTCCTCAGCAGCCCCTCCCCCCTCTTTATCTTTGATTTCTGTACATTTTTTTAAAAATCATTTGAAAAGGTTTTTTTATGTTGGAAAATACTTTGATGGAGAACTTTTGACTGGTTCTAATTCTAATATTAGCTGGGCATCCTGGTGCCATTTGAACTCTTAGATTTTTTTTTTTTACCGAGTTTTACGGAGAAATACCACCTTTCTGCTCTTTATGCATTTCCCCCACTGCCACTCTCCTTCCCCTTCCTCTCTGCTGCTCAAGAAGTTTAAATATCAGTGGCTTTTGGCTTCCATCCCAAGCAGCTAAAACTCATTATTTACCACTGTTATTACTTTTGCAACATATGTTGAAACCACTTAACTATGTTCCTGTTCTCTTTCTTCTAAGAGGTAAACTGAATAGAAGCAGATAGCCAAATTAACTTTCTAGTCTTGGCCTTTTTTGTGTTGCTTTTTGTTTTCTGGTAGAGTTGGTGGCTTAAGGGATTAGGATTTTGATTTTGTCTACTGAATGGCTACATACGGTTTTTCTTTAATTCTGGCTACCATAAATGCCTGGATATTATGTAGGTGACTTTTTATTAATAGACATAAGCATTATTGAATTTTTAAAAATCAATGTGTTACTGAATACAGACTGAGAGTGCACACATGCTATTTTTGCTATTAATGCCAAGGTGGCCAGCCTTCAGCACGAGTGCCACATGTGGCATAGGCAGGTCAAGGAAGGGACAAGCAAGCATGTGTAGCATGTGACAGGTCAGGGAAGGGACAAGGCAGCATAATAGCAAATAGGACAGGAAGCAGAAGGCAAAGCAGGAGATCGGGCAGGGAGCACAAGGTAGGGAACAAAGAGCAGCAGGTCAGGCAGAGGAAGGGGTCTATAGTGGCACTTAGGAAGGATGCGGGGCTATTTTTGTGGCAAACCTGCCAAGAAGGTTGACTCCCCATTGGACTAGTGCAAGGTCTCCTGGAAGTTAATGTAGCACCCGGGAACAAATGGAGCTGAAGTTAGGCTAACCCAGATAATCTGTGTCCACTAGAGGCTAGTATTACATAAGAGAAGGGGAAAATAGATACTTTTGGTGATTCCATTTTTTCAGATGTGCTGATACAGACCAGATAGCTGACCATCCTGTAAGGAAGTATGGGAAACGTGATGATATAGAAACATGCAATTCTGAGTAAGGAAGGGAGTAGTGACAGTACCTTGACAAGAGGACAGTGAGAGAAAACAGCAGCCGGGAGTGGGAAAAGAAAAGAGGAGAAAAAAGATGATTCAGCATACTCATTATATCAGGGATGGTGAAAGTTCATTAAATACTTCATTAATGTAATTTTTCATATCTGCAGTACATTATGATGATGATAGTACTTGATTGCTAATTGGAGGGATGACATTCACAAGGCACTCTTATGTTAAGACATGGTCCTGGCTTTGAAAATAATTATGGACAGCTGTTATAAACCTCTGAGGTGAGAGAGAGCTCTGTCTCAGTTTGGATTGGAGAGTAGCTAACTGTATTAGTCTCCAGTCAGACTGAAGGTAAGGTAGCATCTTTTAGAGATTGACTTGTTTGGAAAGGCATGAGCCTTCATAGGGACTGCCTACCATTTCTGGGCAAGTTAATAGCTAAGATGCCACCCTGCCCTGTCTTGGTTTATAATAAGGAGTGTTTGTAGTTTAATATTTAGTGTAGACATTTCTATGAATAAGATTCAAAGCCAGAGTCCCTAAATTGATTAAATAGTCTGCTCATCTCAGTGGTTTCCTCTTGGCTGATCACAGAATAGCTGAAGTTGAATGTTTTTAAAGTGTTAAATGTCCCACTTACTTGGTACATAAAAAGCAGTGATATACTGATAAATTAATACTCAATTACCTTTTGTAGGTATAAAAGATTCAGTGTATTTTCAATTAATGTTTATGTGCAACTGGACTGGACATATTTATATATGCTACTATATGTTGAAGTTTGGATTATAAATTAATTTAATCTTTTTTTCCTTTTTCTTCCCATGTGCCTGCCTTTCCTCTTTTGGAATGTTTCATCAACAATCGTGATGTACTTTTGACACAGGTAATGATTTTTTTTAATACTTATACATCAGTATTGGTTGAGGATAACTTTTGCTTGGAGGCTTTAATGATGCATAGCACATTGAACAAGAGTGGTTATACTTACAGGAATGTCATTATGAGACTTGCCTAGAAAGGTGACCTGCAAAAGAAGATGGTTTGAAAGTTCCTTCCCTACCCATTCTCCTCTCCTGTGCTGCTTGCCTTCCCCCACCACCCCTCTACTCACCTCCCTCAGCGATCCAAGAAAAAATGAGTTGAGACTTTCTGCATGCTTGTTTTATGTGGGTGCAGTTATTCAGGTATAGAAATATTTTTACAACAACATGGCTTATTTTATTTGAGGAACTGGAATAAAACCACATTTGATGTAAATATCTTTATGCCAGGATAAGTGTTGGCAAAAAAAAATCACGCTCTAACCCACGTAGTCATGTTTGGAAGCTTAAGCATGGAGTTGACCTTCAAAGGTGAGCAGTTGAGAGAATAGATGTTTTGGTTAAAGAATGGCTTAGTTCAGTGGAGACCAGATTTTTTGGCTAGCATGCCACAGAACTGACCCTGCACTTTCCCTGAGTGCCACTCTGATCCCTTCCCCTGCCCAATCTGCTGCTGTACATCTTGTTCCTTTCCCAGTCTGGCATATGCCATATAGAGGCGACCAGTACAATTTCTGGCACCCATGCTACAGGTTGGCCATGCCTGGCTTAGTTAATGACTTGTATGCACCCTCTTCCCCTGCCCCCTCCCTTCAGCTAAGTTGTAAGAACTCCTAAAACTCTCAGGCATACCCCCCCCTGCTCCCACTCCAAAACAAATAGTGCTATATTTTAACCTCTGCCCACCCCTGTGCAAAATCCAGCAAGTGCCAAGAAGAAGCATTGCATTAGTTGGATCCAGTTTGCGCAGTATCTGTATAGATCAGGCACTTCAGAGGGGCTTTTTTGGCACTTTTATCTAATAGCTGATTGAATCAGCAGTTACATAAAAGCCCCAAAAAGCCATGCTGAAACCTACAATCTATACAGACTCTGAGGAGCCACGTTGAACTAATGTGTCACATCTTTCAGTACCCATAATGTTCATACTTGAAGAACCTGAAGAGCTTTTTCAGCAATACTAAGAGAGTTCAGAAGTGTATCTCTTAAATTTTAAAATGATATAAAAATTTAAAATCATTGGACGCAGGTGTCTGGGTAGATGTAGTCTTTCCAGACTTCAGGAAAACCTCTGACACCGTCTCCCGCCCCATTCTCATTAAAAAGCTAGGCGACTGTGGCATTGATGCCTACACAGTCAGATGGATTGCAAATTGGCTGAGGGGTCATACTTAAAGAGTGGTGATGGACGGGTCATATTCGACCTGGAGGGAAGTGGGCAGTGGAGTCCCCCATGACTTGGTCCTTGGGCCCATGCTGTTCAATTTCTTTATTAGTGACTTGGACGACGGGGTGAAAAGCACCCTGTTTAAATTCGCAGACAACACTTAGATTAGGGGTGAGGTGGGCATGCTAGAAGGGAAGGACAGATTACGGCGGGACCTGGACAGGTTACGGGGTGGGCAAATGAAAATAGGATGGGATTCAGTAATGGCAAGTGTAGGGCAGGGGGTCGGACTAGAAGATCTACAAGGTCCCTTTTGACCCTATGTCTATGAATCTATATAACAGCCTTTGTCCAGGAGGTGGGAAGCTCTGGGGTTTTAAAGGCCATCTTTGTGTGGTATAAAGCCTCTTGTACTACCCCATTATCACATGGAAAATGGATCTTGCCTTCAGGAATAATTGTTGCTTTTCAGTTAGTGTGGTGGTTTCTAGCTGTTTACAAAGATGATTTTTTTTTAACTCATATATTTTAAATATTTACTAACTTATGTAGTGGAACACAAATCACCTGAAGGGCCTGTTTAACCCTACAGGTTCCCATGTTCAGGTGATTTAGCTGTAGATGTTAGGTTGTTGGCATACTGAAGCTTTCCTCAGGGGACAGTGGAAGAAGGAAAACAACAAAGGACTCACGTTTTGAATTTCTAAACCTACAGATCATTTCTTTTTCGGTGGTTAGTTAGAGCATTTGAAACCTAACTGAAAAGTGTTTGTGGGGAGGAGGGGACACTTTGAAGGTTTCTTTTAAAATTTCTGTAAAACTGGATGATCATAGGGCCGGAAGGGGGTCTGTGAGTCTGCTAATCTGTGCACTTGCCATAGAAATAGATTTTATGATGGTACTTTCTGGCTTTGCTAGAGTGTTCCAAGGAGAGAGATGTTGAAACATTGTGAGGTTCTACAATTGTTCATGTAGCAATATCAGTTTTTGTTTTGCTGTATTCTTTAGTTAAATGTGGTTTAGGGGCCTATTTTCTGCTCTTTATTTCAGAGTTCAATACAAAATACTGAATATGGTATGAACTGGTCATATTGATTATCAGTTATGAGCATCATTGCCACAAATTTTAAAACAAAACATTTTAAATGCTGAATGAACAGATTACTGAAGGATTCTCACATGCTTCTAATTTGGGTTGCTGGTAACCCTATCTGGTAAAAATAGATATTCAGCTGTCTAATAGTTATACTTAGACAGCTGAATTTATTAAAGTGTGTGTGTGTATGTGCACGTATGTGTATGAACCCAGAAAGATGCAGATATCTGAGCATACAAAGTGATGCTGTATGTCCAAATGCTTCCTAGACCAAACATTGATTTGCATTATAACTTGGTTTGTGTAGTTAATAAAAACAGGAAATGTTCATTTTTCATTAGCAGATCACCTAGTGACTTCTGTAGGCCTGCCTGAACAGCTTTTTGTTTTCACCATATACAATCTAGTACACCAATCTAGTGATTGTGAAAGTAATTCTTTTGGATGTTTTAAGGGTCCTTGGAGCCCCTGCCTCCTTTAAACTTGATGATAAATCAACATTTTTAAAGCACTGAAATGCACATCCCTTCTAAAAGCATTTCAGAATCTGGAATCCTTATGTATTTTGACAGGCAAGGTTCTTTGGGTAAGTCCAGTTTATTTTATTAGATCAACTAAAATGGCTGGAAAATGTTTTTGCAAACTTTCAGGTACAAACCGCCTTCTTCAGGCAGAGGAAGTATCTGCAGTTGTTTTGTGCTCTTCCTGAATGTAATAGAATAGAAGCCAGAGGCCAGCATGCAAGAATGCCAGTCAGTGAAAATGCAAATTGTGGCAGAGGATGGGTGAGAAACAGGTTGGGGGAGTTGGGGGAAGGAAATGTAGACCTGGGCTAAGTACAGACATTCAAAAAGCCTGAGCCTGAATTGAATCATGTTGGCAGGTCAGTCTAACCTGCGTGGACTGAACCAATTGGCAAGTGAATAGACATTCACTTTTGATTCCAGAAATGAGCCACATGCCTGCAATGACTCGGGCTAGATGCTGGGCTGGAGAGGAGAGAGTTGTGTAGTCAGGCCCTGCAGGAACTGAGTATAATTGGGGAAGGGTATAAACCCCAACCCTGGCCTGCAAGGACCCCAGCCAGAGTGTGCCTGGAGGGGGAAGCAGCCCCTGCTACGCATTTCCCACCCCCACCCTCACTGCTTAAGGGGAAGGAGGCATGGCCAGCAGCATGAAGTTAACGGAGATGGAGGGGGGTGGTTAATTTCCCCTTGCATCCCCTGTTCCATGGGCATGGACCTGAGCCAGGGTCTGCCTGGCCAGGGCGGAGCAGCCCATGTCAGGATCATTTTCCCCCCTCACTGCTGTTTGGCCAGACACTGGCACAGCATGGCCCCCTGAAGTAAAGGGGCAAGGTGAGGGTTTATTTTCCCCTTTGTCCCATCTCCCCCCTGGGGACAACTGCCAGCAGTAGGACTTGGAGGGGTGGCTATGGAAGCTAAGCTGAGTTTTGCGGTGGCCGTAGTCCCCCAGACTTTCCCCTCCCAGTGCCATCACTGCTTGCCCCACTCAGTCTGAGACAGCTCTGCCTGCCCTGCTCCCGTCCTCAGGTCAGTGTCCCTACCGCAGGTGTGGGCAGTTATTTCAGGCAGAGGGCTGCTTACCCAGTTTTGCCAAGCTGTTGAGGGCCACATGGGTAGCTCCGCCCCTTGACAGGCACCCCATCCACTGGTCACTATTTTGGGACGAATGTTTCAAGGCCAGCACTGGTGGGGCCCAGAGTTGGGCACAGGCTCGCAGGGGTCTGTGGAGCCAGGTTGGTCTGCACCAGCAGGCAGCTGGCCCCACTCTACAGAACCCCTGCAAGCTGGGACCCTGGACTTCTGCTGCTCAGCTCTGGACGAGCTGGGGGGTGTTAACCTGCACATGGGAGCGAAACTGGAAGTGCCGGCAGCTTCTCTTGCACCACTGCCGCATACCCCCTGGGGCCTTCCAAAGTACCCCCAGGGATATACATACCCTTGGTTGAAAACCCCTGGTATAGTCTGTCTAATTACAGCAGGGGCTGGCAATTATTTCAGGTGGAGGGCCGCATACTGAGTTTTGGCAAGCCATTGAGGGCTGCATGACAGGCAGCCAGGGGCAGATAAATATTAATTTTCTAAATTATTAAATAAATACTAATTTACCCACAGGCTGGATAGAATGGGCTGGTGGGCCGCATTTTACCCACCCCTGATTTACAGCCTGTCTTAAAGCTTTTCACTGCTGAGTCAGTTGTAAAATGGAGAGGACAGGCTGTTTGCGTTTCAGCTGCTCTCCTCTGTTTTACCTCTACTCTCTCTAGGTTTAGATGATGCAGTTTAAAACCATAGCAGCTGCTAGGTTACTGTCAACAGATGTGCTTCAGTTATTGACACGGAGTAGCAGTGCTAAAGTTGTGGAGCAATGGTAAACAGCTCTGAAGGTCTGCCATGTCATGGCATAAAACATCTATACTTACTCTAAATGTGTTTGGAGTCAGGTATAGCCTTTCTCAGTAGGGCAAGTTAGCCTGTCCAAAAGAGCTCTGTGCCAGCACTTCTTCCAGTGTCTATGCTTGCTTGGATGTCACAACCTTGCAGTGTACACATAGCCTAAGAAAACAGTCTCTAATGTAGGTCAGGCCTTCAAAGGGTTTACTTCTGAACACAGCATTTGTTTTGTTTGTATTAACAAATAGTCAGTTGCTAGATTTCTCTTCTGGGATGTATTATTACATTCTACATTCTGATCCAGTTATAAGATAGCTACTTATTTTCCTTTTCAGTGGGAGATTTTAATTTTGTACTGCCTATATATGTGTGTATGCAGCTTTTATCCCTTGATGCTGTCACTATACCCAGCAGTGAATCAAAATGTCAGTCTCCCAAGGGGAGCTGTGGGCTTTGCCAGCCATTCATAAGAAGAACATTGCTCCTCTGCTCTTACCTTTTCCTTTCCTGAGCAACAGTAGTTTCTGCCTGACAAACTACTGTTCCACTTCCTATGAGTGGAAACATCTGACCCTGCAGATCTTCATTGCTACAGTAACCTTACTCCAGCCAGCAGGTGAAGCTCTACTGAAGATCACTTGATGTCCTGCAGATCAGTCCTTACTCCAGTGATTCCCAGGTTTTTGGGGTGTGGGGGAAGGTGTCTTGATTTGCAGTGCATTTGTAACTGCATCTTTCTTTTTTTCTACACAGTAGCATAATTAGGGGTGAATAGGAAGGGCATCCACTCCAGGTGCCAACTTAGGGGCTCCAGAATTGCCCCCCCACTTCTCAGCGTCTTCACCCTGGCAGTACACCCATGCCGGAAACTCACGGATAAGGCTTCTTATCCCTTCACCCCTTCTCTCCTGCGGGGTTTGCTCTGGGCACCAATTCTGCTTGTTACACCACAGTTTCTATTTTGAGTCATGCTGTATCCTGGCAATCAGTGAGTAAACTGCACTGGATGACGGGGAGTTGTGGCTACACCTGTTCAGAAGGAGTAGGATGGTACTGCTTCTCTAAGCCGAGCAGTGTAGGGAGAGTTCTCCTTTTCATGAGAAAGGGGAGCCTAACCCCTGTGGGCATTGCAGCTGCAACTTATCTTTATGCCCATAGCTCTAGTATTCCTTGTTTTCTTTACACTTTCCCCTCTAAGCTGCCTCCTATACTTGCTGTGCTCAGTTTTCTGTCCCAGTGTCTTACTTTCCCACTTTGTATGGTGTTTTCTCCTCTGGATTAACCGTAAGATTTGTGATGAATACAGTGTAGTGAACTGATCGATTCCTTTAATATTAACTATAAAACAGAAAAGTAACACAACTTCTATTAAGCATAATCATATTGTGCCATATCTTGTCAGAATTTCTCTCCTATGACCTCATCCAGTGGCCCTTAGATAAGCAGTTCTTTTGACTGCCAGCAAAAAAGGGGGGGGTGCGATTTTGTGACTGAAGAAGCAATTCCTGGCTCAAAAAGAGAGAGGGCTTTCAGTATATCTGTAAGGCTAATAAATCCAAGCTTTTTTGGATGAAGAGAAGAAGTGAATACTGGAGTCAAAGAGCCTTTTCAGCTCATGCATTAACAGGAAGTGCTATTTAATCTCAAAACTTTCCCATTTTATTATATAAGAAGGCAGGAAAACGGAAAGTTTTAGTGTCTCTGAACTTTTGTGGATAGAACTATAAAGAAAGATGCAGAAATAAAAGTTTTGTCTTTAAGCACCAAGGAGCTCCCTAGCTTGGATATATTAAAAATAATATACCTCTTAAATTAAAAACTACATAAACATTTAAAAAACTGTAGAATGTGTTAGATCAGCAAAGTACCCTTGGGGTTAATAAACTGAAGTGGTATTTAAAGTTGCAGTCTGCCTTTTAAGTATTATTGGTGCATGTGTATTAGTGAACATCAGCTGATATGACACGAATATTCATGGTGGAACACTGTCATTTATTTGTTCAGTATAGGAAAAGCACACATTCTGTTTGAATGGTTAAATCCTTCTGGACATGCTTATTCTGTATTATGTTAACAGTGACACCCTTCCCACCTACCCCCCCCACTGGTTCAGTTTTTCTTGTGGAACTCCTTTGCATAACCTAATACCACATTCCTGAAAAGTCTAAATAAATTGGATATTTCTTAAATAAGTGTTGGGGCCCTGAAACTTAACTATGGTTTGTGGCTTTGAATGTGAGATCCTGAAATTACCCAGAATATTCAAATGTATGATCTGGTTCTAAATAATTACCCTAACAGCACAAGAAGTTGTAAATTGTTCACCATCATCTAAATCCCTGTCTGTCAGATTTTGGAAACATATTGAGATTATAAAATGTAGAGGAAAGTGAGACAGAGCATTCCCAATATATTGATGATTATGATTATGGCTAAAATGGCATTTAACTTCCTTATTTTGCTTCATGTAGAGGGCACAGAAAAATTAACAAAATAACCTAGATACCAAGAGAATAGGTGCCTATGCAACATCTGATCTATCTGGTTCTACAACTTCCTGTAACTGAAGAGCCTTGGGGTAGATGAGTAATCTGAAGGCTCCAGAGGAGAAATATAGCTGGACTTGGCCAATTTATTCCCTTCTCCGTTATTGCTTCTCAAAATGTGTTGGTTTTAGAAGGCCCTTAATGGGGTAGATTGTTAATATCCAACAGAGGTTTCTTGAATAAGAGATGGAACCCTAGGTTGTTTGTGTGGTGTAGCTGTCTCCTTCAAAGGGAGATAGATATTCCTGAACTTTGTCGATGTTGGGGCCTTGTATTTGTTTGCTGATGGTAATCAGCTTTTTTAAAATGGTATGGGACTATCTTTTAAATCAGTATGGGACTATATACTAAATAACCAGTTGCTTCTTGAAAACACCTAAAAATCTGACTTTGTGAAAAATGATCTAACTGCATACCCATAGGAACCTTCATACTAATTTACAAGCAGCTGACCTTGTCTGTAATATATGTTGACAGTACCTTGTAGTAAACCCCCCACCCCCACTTAATTCTGTTACTGTGTTGTGCTAGTTCAGATTGACCAGAGTACTGACAACTCAGAAGTTTCACTGGTTTAGTTTTCATAGGTGCAAAGGAAAAGAGAATTTTTCTTTAGGATAAGTCAGACCAGGGTAAGGATGTCTCTCTTGTAGGCAGAAGAGATGAAATAGGAGTTTTGGTTTGTTCAAATATAATTGTATTCCACAGTTCAGAAAGAAATAATGTTCCCTTGCTGTTCTCATAGGTAGTAAATTTTCAGTTTAAACTATCTTAATCTTTTTTTTGTGTCAGATATTAAAGTTTGTCAGGGGGAGTGAATTTGTTTTTAACTAGTGTCTTGTCTTGTTTTAACTTGTTTTAACACAGCTGAATAGATTTTGTGTGTTACTTAAGGGAGACCTTTTGTTCTTAAAAAAGAGCTCATGAGAATTGTGGTACAAATTCTGTGAGAACGTTTTGGTACAAATTCTGAATACCTATAGTAATGAAATTTAACACATCCGCAAAAACTCAGTTGTGATCCCAGGTGTATTTTTGCTGTTCTGGGAGCATTTTACGTTGTTTTTTGTTGATTATAAATATTTAGTAAAGTTCTACTGTTTGGACAACTTCTTAAGCATGAAATCTTTAGACTTGACCCAGAAGTTCTAATTTGTGTCTTTTTAGCAGCCAGGCTTGACGATTTCTCATTGTTGGTTGGTTTATCTGTTGTGCCAAAGGACGGTTTCCAGTTGTTTCAGAACAAATTGTCCAGATTTCTGACCAAGTTAAGATGCTTTGAGATAACTGGCTATAACAGAATTTATATTATCATAATTGTAATAATAAAAACAATGCCTCACTTTACAAGCATGTATACACAGAAGGGAGCAAAAAGGAAGCGAAAGCTAAATAGGCAGTAGATTGTGATCTTGTGATGTCTGGTATAATGATTTAACTGAAATAATTTTAGGTTGAATTTGTGTGAGGTGGAGGAATGAAGGAAATGGGTGGTCTATAACTCCAGTGCATCAGAGAAACTAAGTGACAATAGCTGATATCTATCTATCAATATCAATATTAGCACTGTCTTTTGTTTCCAATATGTGGCCTTGATCTGTATAGCAGGAAATGGACAAGATTCTTTGGGTTTATCTTCCTTTCCTCCTTCCCCTCATTTTGTTTTCTTCAGCCCATAAACTTGGTTTATTTCACTGCTTAGTTTAAATGAAAGTCTTCTGGAGCAAGAACTCAATTTATTTTGTGCTCTGTGCTATTTTTTTTTAAATTATTGCCTCAAAATATCTGCAGTATTTTGAGGTGCCCTTTGAAGATTAGTTTGCAGTACAATTTAAAAAATATCAATGAATACTAAAATGTGGGAACATAGCATAATTACATATGCTTTGCATTTCCCATGATAGTAAGGAGTAACCTTTCTGTGTGTACCTGGTGTATGTTTTTAAATAAATAGTGTTTAGAGACGAATCTGGAAATGACTGAGAAATTGTAAATCAAGCCTCTGAAACCCTCCATGATTGTAGCTTATAGGTAAATCCAGCTCAGGCCACCTTTTGCTTATAAGACACTCAGAAATAAAAAATAATGAATGAGTTTGTTAGAATAAAGAATATTATCAGGTTTTGCAGTTTGTGTTTAGCCTCCTTTCTTGTAAAATGTTAATTATTAACATTCTGTTCCAAATATATTTTTAGTTTGTTGCTTCACATCAGAAATGACACTGTAGGCTATCATCTTTTTCTCTTTGGCTAAGAATAGGCTTGCTTTCCTTTTTGGTCTGGTAAAGTCTGAATTTCACAGGAAACTAAAGTAAATTGAACTATTGTATGTGGAAATAAACCTGAGAACGTGGCTTTGCATGAGTATAGGAACTAACTCAGTGGTATGCAACATGGTCAGAAGTTCATGCTTCAGTGATTAATTTTCTTGAGATAGACATAAACAGTAATATTTCCTGGATAAATGTGGATTCATTCACTTACCAGATCAAAACCCAAACTTGTGCTTTTGCAGAAAGTAAAATCATCAAGTAGTTACCATGTATGAAGCATCTTGAGGCACCATTTCTGGTCTTGAGGTCTGACATGGAAGAAAAATTAAAATATTAGGTATCCAGATGCCACTGTGCATGAAATCTTGTTGTTTTTGTTTCATTAAGTGCCAAAACTTGCCTGTATCTGACGTCCTAGTGTACCCATAGTGGTAATTCATCTGTGTGCAACCTGTCACTTCATATAACAGCCAGAATGGTTTAGGACAAAAGAAGAAAAGCATAGCTTAGTGGTGAATTCTTGAATGCGACAGAAGAAGAAAGAAGATCCTTGTACTTCAGACATTTTCAGTTATAGCCAGAAGCTATTTTTCAAAGCATTAAAAATGTTCTGTCATGTGGCTAATCCAGTTGTTTCAAGATTTCTTTTTGGTTCCTGTTACCTATAAATTGTTGACCTACACATAACTGAGCAATGCTTCTAATTATGTGAATGTACATTGTATCAGGATTGGGAAATTCATGGGAATGTGTACAAGGCAAAATCATGTAGCTGATTTTCAGAGAAGCCCTCTCCGCTTCTGCCCAGTTACGTTTGAAATTGAAGTTGGTTTTAATGCAGATAATGACAAATTTTCAATTCTTCATCTCTGCTTTTGCAAAGCTGCCATATAGAACAAACAAGCAGTTCAGCTGTGCATTCAAGAAGTAAATTGATGGATCAGAATTATTAACATGTGTTGAGGACTGAAAATATGTAGAGAACCATGTTGTCTGATGAGCTTGAATTGGCATCAGATTTGTGTGTGCCTGTTTTACAGTAATAAAATGACTGGAAGCAGGCATGAAGGAAGAGGGAGGGGGAGGTATCATCGCTTTCCAATAAGAAGCATAGTACTTAGAGAGTGGAGGCCTGGTATTAGAGGCAATCTATGGAATGTGCAATAAATCCCATCCCATACTCCTGTGTGAGGCATCTGTTGCCAAAGTGACTTATAACCTAACTTTAGTTGAAATCAGTAAAGTGAATTATAAGGTATTTACTATAATTGTGAGATTATACAGCAGAAACTGCATATTTAGTACAAGATCTATTACCTATACATGCATACTAGTATCTCTAGCAAAACTTTTAAGCTTGCATGTATATAACACTTCCTGAAATCTGGATTTGAACCAGAGAACTGTCCATAGGCAAAGTGAAGCGGTAAGCCCCATTGGCAGAGAATTTTTCACAAAGCACCCAGCACAATAGAGTTCTGAAGCAGAAGCAGGATTTCCATGGTACAGTAATAACAAGAATTACATTGAACTGTTAACTCAAAGACCATTTAAATATCAACAGTATCTATATCACTTGCTTATAGTTTCTAACAGACTCATCAAGCCCATTATCCAAAGTGAGTATGTAAGTACATTTGAAGGGACACTTAGAAAAGAGCTGTCAACTTAAAAGGTGTTGATCTAAGCAACTAACTTTTTCAGTGATTGATACATTTTCTCACTGTGGATACCTAGGAAATATTGTGAGATGCATACCAAAGAACTCGCAGCAACTGTCCTTAAAAACCTCTGGGTTGTTCTCTAAGGAATGCCCCCCTCCTCCTCTTTTCCTCACCTTGGTAGGTAGAATGATTTAGACACCACTACCACAGAAGAGAAAAGGCTGAAGGAAGTAGATTAGAGCGGGCAACTCTATTCCCCACCCAGGTCTATCAGTCACTTGCAGCCTGGAGCATGTAAAGTGAGTTGGGTAGTAAAAAGTGGAACAAGAAAGTTGTTTTTCCCACTTCCAGCAGTTGTATGAGGTGTGGTTGAGGCAGTTGTTTACATATTGCATACATACTGGGTACATGGAAACTGATACAGTATTCTCCCATTTTTCCCAATAGCAATATAAGTACATAATTCACTTACCTGCATAAGTGTCAGGCCCAAATTTTGCCAGTTGCATATCATAGAATCATAGAAAATTGGGGTTGGAAGGGACCTCAGGAGGTCATTTAGTCCAACCCCCAGCTCAAAGCAGGACCATCCCCAACTAGATCATTCCAGCCAGGGCTCTGTCAAGCCAGGTCTTAAAAACTTCCAAGGATGGAGAGTCTACCACCTCTCTAGGAAACCTGTTCCAGTATTTCACCACCCTCCTAATGAGAGTTTTTCCTAATATCCAACTTAAACCTCCTTTACTGCAACTTGAGACTATTGCTCCTAGTTTTGTCATCTGCAGGGATTTGGGCTTTCTCTAATTAAAAAAAAAAAAAAAAAATCCCCAATTCTCAAATTTAAAAAATAACCCCAAATCTGCATTTTTCCATTATTAAAATTAAATGCTCTGTGTGTGTGTGTGTGGTGGTGGTAGCGTTTCATTTTAATCACAGAAAAATGTGGATTTTTGGGTTACAATTTTAATCCAAAAATTGGGGATTTTTAAAACCTGAAAATAGATGTATGTTGTCACATTCATCATTTCATGCACTGAACAGATATGGAAATAAGTTTTAAAATGCATAGAAATTTCTTGACCTTACTGTGTTCTGTTAGCTATGTAATTGGTGAAACAAGGAGTTTCAAGGCTTCTAAAGCAGCTTTGATTTGATTAGATGTTGTCAATTTCAAAGCTGATTATAGAGGTTTTGGGTGCTCTGAAAAGCAAGGTAAGGACCCTTAACAATTTGCAAAAAGCTTAGTGCAGGCTGTTTCTGCAGTGAGTATTAATTGCACTGAGTTCAGGTAAGTGCATATGCAGAGGCTGCACACATGTTTAAATGACTTGGGAGAATTCTCCTCTGTTTTTTCTCCTGATAGAAAAACTTACCTAGAGATGCCTGAACAGACATTACAATGTCCTTGAAGAGCAAACAGCCTTCAAGAGGTCGTGTGCATCCATCCCAAGCAACACAGTCTCCCTGGGGGAAAAGGGGAAGGAGCAAAATGCCCTAGGATTCTAGAGGGCTGTGCTATGACTTTTCAGAAAATGATGTGTACAGATATACCCTTGCAGGAGACATTCTCCTTGGAGCAATTTAACTCTTACTGTTCCCGGGTTATCTTTTTTCTAGAGTAGCCATTTGTGCTCTGGGAGAAAAATCCTGAACATCCTCTACACTCACGCTTTTTCCTAGGGAAGCAGCAACTGTCCAAGGAAAAACTCAATGTCTGTATGTGGCCTTTGTCGCCTCCCTATAACTGTGTGTATATTTGGGGAGCACAGAGAATTCATTAGCTGGCTGTATGTGTCCTGTACAATTCCAACTCCTGTCTTTTTGGCTATGTGGCTATATATGATGATAAGTCTGATGGGGTAAGTTAGAAAAAAGGTAATATAATACTGAGGGCAAAGTAGGAACAGAGAAGATGAGGGGAAAATATATGGAATATAGAGAAAGGAAAATAAAAATAGAAAATAATAAAAGGAGGTGAAAGGAGAAATGAGGAATACTGACTGAAAAGGCTCATAATTACAAAGTAGATCAGTCTCATGGGTAAATGTAGTAGTTCATTACAATATCCTGAGGTAGTAAGACAAGAGAAGTACTAAAACAATAGTCTAGGGAGATGCTTTGAGAATTACTCCCATACTGAGTCTTTCAATAGGAAAAGATATTTGTAAATTTGCCATTTGGCTGCCATCTGTCCTCCAATTCAATTTTTGGCCTTAATTTTCACTATATCCCTAGCCAGTTTGACATGGGACCTTTTAAAGCAAAGCTCTGTACTCTCTTATAGTGTAGTCTTTATCATAATTAAGGTTTGGCGACCCATGGGTAGCCCAGTAACAATGGGCATAATTCTGTCAGTTAAGTTGTTGACCCCTTTCCTTTAGCTCACTAGTTCCTTTTCAAGAAAGCAGCCTGAACAGGCCACTGCAATTGTCAAATTACTACTTCTTTAGTCTTGCAACGAGTGGCTGTTTCATGTTGGTTACTGCTTCTTTGAGTATTCTTGAGTGGACCAGCTTTGAATGCAGGTGCCTTCTGAAAGGGCCAGCTGCAAGCTATGGCTGCCTGAATAACCCTGCTGTAATAGCCTTCGGAGGAGGTCTTCCCGATTTTTTTTAAAATCATGACACCATTTATGTCTCTCCTGCCCTTTATGCTCCAATTCCATATTGACGCAGAAGCCCTAATATTGCACCACTGGAAAATTGTCTACAAAATGTGACCAGTCAGATGAAAGTAGTACGTTACAAATCCACTTCTGTAGGCTTTAAGCGTACCCTACACTTTGATTAATTGTTGCTCCCAAATAAGACTCACCAAGTTTTGCAAGACTGGTGTGAAATAATCCATGGGTTTTTGGCTGCCCACCTTGGATAGCTGAGGGTTTACCTTCTTAGCTTTAGGATTTGGAGTTAATCCTTGTGAAAGTGATGTGGTATCTACATGCATATGTTTCTTCTTTCCTACCCCCTCCCAAAACATTTCCTTTGTTATGCTAGACTTATCAAACAGGGCCAGGATGTTTGACCTGATGTCAAACAAGACTAGGCTATTCTAGGGCCATCTGAGCAACCTCAGAGCCAGCCTGGAAAGACCCAGCAGAAATGCAAATTAATATCAGGTAGAACTAATTGGGTACCTGTACATGTGCTGGATGCATGCTAAGTAGTTTATTAGCTTAGCTTAGATTAATAGAGTCATCTGGTGCTAATTAATGTGCTCCAGCAGCCTCTGTGTCATGTCTATTCAGCATTGTTGCACTTTGTTGACCAAGCTTTAGCGCAGGCACTCCCACTGCCATTTTGAAGTACAGTGCAAGGGTGTTGAATACATGTGATGCTGTAGGCACTTTAAGTAGAACAGCTCTTGGAGCTGCCCTAATTAAAGTGTACCACCCCAGAGCACGTATATAGTTGCTCATTGAGGCTACTTATTTTGAGACCTGCAGGCTTCATTTCCTTTCTGTAGAGCCATAGAAGGGGAACATAAAAGAAAACTACATAGCATGGCCTAGCACGTAAAGTGTAATACATGGATTTACAGGTCCTAGGTTTTTTTCCCCAATTTTGTTCCTGGTCTCTTCCCACTGACCAGATGTGGACTTAGTCTCTCGTTCTTTTGTACAAAAAGAATACAAGTTACTTGGGGATAACAATATGATACTTAATTCCTTAATGTTTGAAAGGTAGTTTGAGATTTTCCTATAGAGTTCATTATGCAAGTTCACATTACTTTTCCGTTCCTTATATGAATGTTCTGAACCAGTTTGGAATTTTGAACAGAAACTTCCAAGTTAAACCAGTTTCAGGTAGGCTTCTTGACTGACTGACATGACTGTTAACATGAGTTCATAGATTTCATAGACATTAGGGCTGGAAGGGACCTCGGGAGATCATCATTAGGGCTGGAAGGGACCTCGGGAGTTGCAGGTTCGATTGCTTATTCATTTTTCTGCAACAAGATATAGCACCATAACTTCTTTCCAATGGAAATACTAGCTCTGACCACAGCTAAAATCACAAAATTTATTAGCTTAAGATCATTATAGGGTCAGGGGTTTTAATTTATTGGAATGATTCTTGAAGGCTCAGATCAAGTATAAGCATATCTGACATTCCTGAGAGAAATATTTATGTTAAGAATACAGTATTCAGTTTAAAGTTTCTGTTACCTTTCTTCACACCACAGGTTATAATGACCCTGTTTCCTTCTGAAAGGTCCTGAGTTATCTTTTCCTCCATTAAATTGTTTGTAATCCCTAGGACTTTTTCTCCTGCAGTTTTATAGATCTCCACACTGTTTTTAATCATTACTTCCCTCAAATTTGAAGAATACTTTGTATTTGAAAGCTTGTTAAAGTCCTGTACTGACCATTTAGTTGGTCTAGTCAAGGATATCACCCAGAACAGTCCTTGCCTTTTGCATTATTACCAAGGATCCTGTTTTTTTCCTCTAATAAAAAAAAAATAAAAATCCCCAATCTTTGGATTAAAAAAGTAACGTGAAATCCACATTTTCCTGTGATTAAAATGAAACACCACTATAATTATATCTATATATTAGTGGTGTTTCATTTTAATCACAGGAAAATGTGGATTCTGGGTACATTTTTTAAATCTGAAAATTGGGGATTTTTTTTTTTAAATCGGATCCCTGGTTATTACATACTTTATAAGAACACACAGTCAGGGCGTATATCAGTTATGGCACTTTAGTTTCTCTGGTGAGCGCAGTAATGCTACTGACAATCTAGTTTAATTTCTTTAAAGTTGTTCTCACTAGTTATGAAGACAACAATAATGCTCAGGGACAGCATCTTCCTGCATTAAAGTAGTTTTCTGGCTAATCTATTCCTGGCAGTTTTCCTTGGATCTAATTACTGCTTTCCTTGATTTGTGGAATTCAGTATGAGAAATTGACATGAGGCAGTTGGTTTTTGTTTTTTTTAAGTGGAATGTGGACCTGTAGCAATTAATCTATGCTGTATCAAGAGATGGAGAGAGCAGGGTGACTTAATTTCAGAATTGGGTAAGCACGCACTGTTGAAAGAAGACTGCCTGTGCTTTTTGAAATGTGAAATCCTAATCATAAAGATTTTAATCTGTCTTGATGTTTTATGTAATGGCATATCGTGTGATCTCAAGTCTGTAATGTCATCATATGCCCTTCTTGTTTTGTCTGGATCATGACCAATTCTGATTAGACCCGGCGAACTTGGAATAGAAGCAAGTGAATGATCTTTAATGACATGGCTTTTTGAACCTTGAAAGTGCTATTGAGTTCAGGGCTCGCAGTACATAGTGGAATGCTAATGTTAATTTTCCTGCTGCCAGGAAAAGTATTTATTCTGAGTCTTATTCTGTGGGAACTAATCAACAGGTACTGAATGAACATATAGATGAAAGTGCTATTTCTTCAGAGACAAGACTGTGACAGAATAGCCATGAAAGTGTTCTTGGAATTGGAACAACATCTTAAGAGGTATTTCTAAAACTTCCATTTGTTAAGAAACTTTCTTTGCTATTTGTAGTTAAGCTCTCTGTTCAAACAAGTGCTTAAAAATGGCATTGCTACTACTAAAGCAGGGTGCTTGACATGAAGTGTCTCTGAAATGTAATACTAGCTCAGACAAGTGCTTTGGTGTGGTGAGCTACTTATTTTCCAAAATCCTCACCCTTTAGAAAAAAAAATCAAGACTCATGCTCTAAACCAGTACTGCAGTTAGAAATTAAGCTTTCATCCTAAATTATTCACATTCAAAATATGTTCCTTTGTGGGGGTGGGAAGAATAGTAGCATACTTAACTCTCTTTACGTTCATTGCAACTACAGAGAGCAGCATCTCTGCATTGAAAATAAATCATAATAATATTTCAATTTCACAATACTAGATCAACTTTTTAATAGGATTTATTTGTAGAATAACACTTGCACCCTTTTAAATATTTTTATTTTAAAAGTTTCAGTGATGTGCACAACCTGTTTTTCATCTGATTCTTTTTGGAAACCTGTCAAAAAAAAGTTGAATACAGAACTTACTTTATTCAGTGTGTTACAGATTGAACAGCATGTGAATTTTGGTTTAGTCTTCAACAAATCTGGTTTCTTTTGCCATTGATCAGTGAAACCCCAAATACGTGGGACTACTTTTCCTTTCCAGCTTTGATTATTTTTTTTTAAATCTGATTTCCTTTGAAGTGATGACATGGGGGGGGGGAGGAGAATCTTTCATGATTTGAGAAATAGGAAGAATTATTTTTAAAAGCTGTGTTAAATTATGTTATTACTTATGGAAGCAGAAAATGTCTTGGTTCTTTCATGTTTTATAACTGCCGCTTACCTAGTGCAAATAGATACCTTTACGTTTTGGGGGGAGGGAATACTGCACAGCAGTATAACAGCTCATGTTTTCCAACATAAACAATAGTCTTTCACAGACACTGATATAGGATTTGCTTGCTAGAAAAATGTTAAAGGTTAGACTTTTTTTTACGCCTCTGAGAAAAAAAACAGCTGGCATGCCTTTAATTGGAATTATATTTTCTGTTATTTACAGTGTAAACAGGAGCTAAATAAGTGTCATAGCTTGTGAAGGTTTCAGAATTTGGGTGCTGCCCTTCTTTTACCTCATCCATAAAAATCTGACACTTAAATAATACATCTTCTTGTCATTGCAGTCAGATACACAAATAGTAATTAGAATTTATTCCACTTGAAGGTGTGTTCACACCCCTGCCTGTAATATAGTGTCTTTAGAGAGCAGTTTTTTCTCAATGGAGTGAACGATGCATTTAAAAAAAAAACAAACCCTCTGAATGTTGTTTATACATAAAAATTCAGGTACATGCAGAAATCAAAATGACCCTGAATTTAAGATGCACCCCCAATAATTAGATTCTGTACATGGGAAATTTTGTTATCATTTCCATGTATAGGATCTAATTATTGAGGGGCTTATCTTAAACTCACC
>NW_017728906.1:149121983-149132714 GCF_001723895.1 Crocodylus porosus | reverse complement strand
TTTACTCCTTTTTATTGCATGCCCCTTCAAAGCCTCAGGCTCCCAAGTCCCCCTTCCCCCACTCCCCAGTTCACCATTCCATGCTGCTTCTGCTTCCTGTAGCCTCAGGTCCCTGCCCCCCTTCCTCCCATCTCCCTCTCCTCCCTGAAGTCCCCCCCACCCGCCACCTGCTCCTCCATCTCCCCCTTACCTTTACTCTCGCACCAGCAGGTTTCTTCGTTGCTGCAGCCTGGAGGCACTGAACACTGCTCCAGCCCAGCCCCAA
Organism: Crocodylus porosus; assembly: GCF_001723895.1. Classification (NCBI taxonomy): domain Eukaryota; kingdom Metazoa; phylum Chordata; order Crocodylia; family Crocodylidae; genus Crocodylus; species Crocodylus porosus. Next base: position 149,132,449 of record NW_017728906.1, on the reverse strand, counting down.
TAGTAGCAGCCCAGAGTCGGCTCCACTGCCATGTGGCCAGGCTGGAGCTATGCTCTGTGCTCCAGGCTGCAGCAAGGATGGAGTCTGCAAGCACTGGAGCAAAAGTAAGGCTAGTGCAGCAGTGGGGGCTTGAGGGGAGGTAGACCGGAGGCAGCGGGGGCTTGAGGCTGTAGGGGTGGAGTGGGGCGGGGAGGGTGGCTAGGCAGTAGCTACAGTCCCAACCTGAAGCCACAGCTGCAGTATCCACCTACCCTCTCCCTCCCCCCTGCCATTCTCAATTCTAAGATGAGGGATTCCCCCCCCCCCCAAAAAAAAAAAAAAAGCGCCTCATATTTTAATTGAGTTAATACAGTAGATTTATACATCTTTGAGATCTGGTGAATGTGTAGCTATAACTTAAATCAAGTGGCAAATACACTGTTTATACTAAACTGGTACTGTACTTAACAAGGAATTTTGTTACCAGGTATCATTGGCAACTGTCTTTTGTGTTGTGGGTTAACGACAGCAGGTCTGAGGTAATTTCTTTCTCAGATATGTGTAGTGTAACAATCCCGGTTACTGTGTATCAGAGTAGGAATATACTGCTACCTGTGCATCTGAATATTTTGCAACTGTATTTTATCATGGAAAAGAAGTAGGATTTTCTTTGACCTTTCTGCATTGCAGTATAAAGCCTTGTTACAGGGCAGGGATTCCCAACCATTTTAGGCTGAGGAGCAGCAAACTGTGGACTGGGAGTGACTGCAGACTGGCAAAGTGCAGACCAGCAGTGACCGGCATACTGTGTGCAGGTAGCCAATCCTTTTTTATACTTACTATAAAAAGGGATGGCTGCCAGCTTGTGGCTTGCTTATCTGTCCGGCAGCCAGCCCTCCTGCGGACTGGCACTGGACTGTGGCCCGGGAGTTGGGAACCCCTGTTACAGGGGATATCTATCACTTCACACTGCCATAGTAGGTGCACTGATAAGACAGCTGATAGGACCCTTAGCAACTTTAGCTGTATAAACGGGTCTTGTACATGCTCCTTGGACTCCATGCTTTAATAGTTTTGCTGCTTTTTGTTTACTTTCAGCTTACCTTTGCTTTCACCTTGCTTTGTTTCTCAGACAAGTACACTGGATAATTATATTTTAGTTGTTTTTCTGTAAATTAGGATTAGGTGATAGCTGTTACCTACTATTACAAATTAAAGAGAAATTATTAAGCCTGTCTAGCTTGCATTTCTTGCTGTTTCCTGGCCCCCCTCAATCCCCATCATCATATTTTTTCCCTCCAGGAAGAGATGAATACATTTTGCTTCTGAAATTGAAACTAGTGGAACTTTTTGTATAAATTTATAAAGGTGCATTAGCTCTCGATTTATCCTTTAACTTTTGATATTCCTTTTGCAAATCCATTGTTAAAGGTCACAGGCATACTGCTCATATTTATAGTATGGAACTATTCACCTGCACATCTGAAAATATTTATTTTAAACCCTATTTTGCTATATGCTGCATATATTTAATGCAAAAGATCAGTGTTTCTATAATAGTGCAAATATCTGATAGCAACCTGGTTTCCTTAACAAGGAGACAGTAAAATGCATTCTATAACACCCATTTTTCAGATGCTTTGTGCATAACAGTAGTCCTTTTTGCTAAAATAGTACATGTTTATCAAACAGCCGTAGGGCAGAAATTGTGGCACTTTTCAGAGCTGCAGTCAGCTTGCAATCAGTCTTTACAGGGAAGTGGTGAATGATGCTAGCCCAGAATTTTAAACTGAGTTGATTTGAGTTGCGAGTTTCTGAAACTACCTACTGAGTGGTGTCTTTTGCTAAACTTATAAAATATGCCATAAGGAATAGTGCGCTATATGCGTATGTGCAGCAAAGGTAACTTGCGCAAAGATAACTTGGCCCCCAGGTTTTTCCAACCCAGTAGACCAAGCAGCTATCAAGTATTATGAGTAATGTGAAAATATTTAAGAGTAACCAAGGATCTGGGAAAAACGTGCAGCAGACTTATTCCTCTTTTGAGATATTAGTAGACATACCTCTATGGATCCCAGTAACCTGGATCTTAAAAGTGCACCTAATCTGGGATTTGTGGACTTCTACCATCTCCACTATTAGTTTGTTCCACTGATTAATTATCCTTACTCTTTAAGAGTATATCAGAGCATATAACTTTTTAATTAGGTGTATAGCTACCAACTATTATGTATAACTTCCTAATTTTGAATTTGTCAAAGCTGAAGCAAGGACCTGTTAGTTCTTCCTGTGTTGTTCTCCAATAGATTGAAGGGCTACATACACCCTTTAGCCTCAACACTATGTGAAAATGCCTAAATGCTGGAACTGAGTCACCTTTCAATATTCTTTTTGACAAAGTGAACAGCTTTACTTCTTCAGGTCTTGCTAAACAGCATTTTCTCTAGCCCCTAAATGATGTTTGTGGCTCTGTTTTGTACCCTCTCCTTTTTTACCCCAACATCCTGTTTTGAAATGTGGATATCAAAACTGTTCCTATTGTTAAACTAAAAGGAAAAAATGATAGTACTCTAAGTGCTACCTGCTCATGATGCTCTTCCTCCCTTTTGTACCTTAATAGATAATGGTGTTAACATTTTGGGGATCTTTACACAGGACTGGGAGGGGTGGTTTAGTTACAGAAGCTCTTGGGAACTGCTTTAATTAAAGTGCCCACAGCATCTCGTGTATTCAGCATCCCACACTTCAAAATAGCAGCAGGGGTGTTTTACCTAACGCTCATTCAATCCTTAATTAAAACATCCTTACCACCATTTTGAAGTGGAGGGATGCTGAAAAAATACACACCACACCAAGGTTGCTGGAGCATGGTAATTATCACCACGCTTCAGTAGACTTGATTGAGTCTGCTCCAGTGCGCTGTAATAATATTTTTGTTGGTTATGTGAACTAGCATTTTACAAAGTAGTTTCAAGGCTCTTCTAGAGGTGTAGTAAGTCATCGTGAAATCAGTTATTCAGTTCAAGTTTTCAAGGGCGGTATGCGTGTGTGGCTTTAAATCATGAGGTTTGGAAACTTACTAAAAAAATTATTCTGAAGAATAAGATGACAGCTGCCAAAAGGATCCACTCCAGTGTAAACTAAGGACTTTTCTAATGCAATTCTAAACTTGTATTTAGACCTACTTCAGAAAGGTACCAAAATGCAGTATTAAGGAATGGTGTATACTTCTTTGTTATGAATAGGAGTAGAGTTGAAAATTCGGCCAACGGCAAGTAGTATAAAGATGATTTACTAGGTGTGTTACATAGATACGAAGTTTTAAGCTGTGATCTTCTAATAAACTTTCCATTGGCCAATTAAAGGGAATATACTTTGCAGTTCCCAGAAAGCCTAAGTCACTAGATGTCAATGTCCGTCTCCAGAAAGGCAGTATTTCGATAGTGTCTTAAATTTATAGAATCCATATAATTATCAGGATTGTAATGTGTATTGTTTGCAAACCAGCAGACATCCGGTCCCTTTGACCTGAGGCTCCTGTGTCACAGGAGGCATGTTGAAAGGGGCTGGAAGGCAGCAGGGAATACCTCCACTGTAAGGTTATTCCTCCAGTGATATAAATCTAAGGAAAAGATTCTGTGCCACCCCAGCCCCTTTGTAAGGCTGTGGTTTAGCAAGCAAGAGAGGTACAAGTAAAGTAATTCTGAGTTGCAGCATGACTTGTGCTGTGGCTGTCCTATTTAGTTTATAGTTTTATAGGGCAGCATATACAGACATAGAGCAGCCCTGAAGGTGCTGCTGGGTCTAAGCAAACCTGCCATGTCCATCATGCAAGGAGGCTGAAATCAGTTTGCTCTATTTTGAGTTAAAAGTGGGAACTGACTTTTCTTAATTATCCTTTAAAACTTTCAAGTATGATTTTTAAAAATACATCATTTTCTTTCCATGTTAGTCTTAAACCAGTAAGGCAGATGGGGGTTGTTAATACTTGTTTTTTAGCTCATGGTGTAATTTCAGATTCTTAACTTGTACACTCAAAATGTTCCATGTCACTGGGGGGGGGGAAAAATGTTCAGGGCCTCATTTACATAATTCCTATGAGAACATAGACATAAAATTAAGCTGGTAGCTCCTGCTATGTGTGCAGTTAATATCATTTTCTAATTATAGAAAAGCAATATACAAGTGAAGAAAACCAAAAGTGTGTCAACCAGGTAATACTCTTCCATCACCACTTAGCCAGTGGGACCTGTGTTTTTAAGTCACACAAGTGCTTCTGAAAATTCTGCCATTAGGGGCTTAAATACAGTTTTAGGAACCTTATTTGGCTTTCTGTTTTAAGAATATTGGTTTGTAAGTGTTTTCAGCGTATTGAAAACTTTATCACCAAAACAGTTGCATTACAAAGAGATTTAAGTGTTATAATTTTAAAGGCTTTGAATTCAAAATTACAGTTTTAGTCTCTGGAACACTTCTTGGCCTTTTCCCAAAAATCAAGTACTTAAGAGCGCTACCAAATTGTTGAAACTTTAGAAAAGTAATTAACTGTCTGGTCCGTAACTTTAAAATACTAGGAAGTCATTCATAGAATTTCTGTTCTATGAAATTTTACTTCTATTCAAATTTAGTTTTACCAGGTTTCAACCTTACACTTAAATTCAGGCAAATCAGTTATTTTTAATTCTCTCTAGTCTGGCCAAATGCATCTTAACTCAATCAAAGAATTAGGCCCTGAATCAAATTGTGTTTCTTTTAAAAATATCAGTGTGTATTTGAAATAAAATCCAGGTTCATGAATAAGGCAGTGTAACTAATTACTTAAGCTGGCGAATGATATTGTGTAGCTGAGCACTCCTATAAAAATCATGCACAAAAGCCTGTTTGTTTTCTCACTAAATGTTTCCCTTTTTTAACTACAGAAAATATTCTGGTTTTAGTAAAATGTCAGAAGCTTTGGAAATTTGTGACCCAACTCTTGCTCAACTTTAACTCTGGCATCTTCTGGCTTTTGCCATGCCAGTGTGTTAGACTGTTGGAAGGGATGAAGACGGTGTCTCTTTACAGTGCTTGAAAGCTGCACAGAACCCTGCTAATGCACACCCTGGCTTATTGCTGATTAGAACAAACATCAGTTAGTTAGAAATTTCATTATCTGGGATTTGTAAGACATAGAGCAGAGTATGGGTATGGGGAAGAGGGGAGGGCGGGAGAGGCAGAGAAGAAATGGGTAAGTAGTAGAAAGTGCATAGATGGAGAGTTGTTAAGAAGTGGGTCAAAGATGGAAGGGAAAGGATAGAAATTGTCCCATGTTATCCAATGTGCATACCAGACAGACTTCCTATTTTGAATCTGGGGAGGAGTTCCCAACTCTGCCCCATTAGGAGCTGGCAGTTGACTATGACTAGGGTTGCCAACCCTCCTGGATTGGCTGAGAGTCTACTGGAATTGGCATTGATCTCCCAATGAGTATTGAAAGCAATCTGGGAGATTGATATTGTGAACAGGTTGAACAGTACAATTAATGATATTATGTCATGCTGGGGAAAAAAAATCTCCTGGAATAGTTTCAGTCAGTTGGCAACACTAACTGTGACGTCACCAGGAAAACCTACCTGGCACACCTGTGGGATCTCAGTGGCTCAGAGCTACACTAACCTACAAAAAACTGTACATATCAGATCTGTGTGATCTTACTGCTGCCAGACCACTTCCTGCTTGCTGGGTTTTGTTTCTTTTGTCAGATAGGTATGACTTGAAATACTCAAATAATTTCCTTTTATTTAAAATAGGAGTACGAAGTCAGAGAAACACACAATCATGTATTTTAAACAGCAGGATTGTGTTGTGGTGTGGGAGGCTTTTCATTCCTTTGGCTTTAAGGAAACTCTATATGTTATGTGCACATTAATGTTGTAGTTGAAAGTGAGGAGGAGAATCAAAATGTAAATTTTATGAATAATTTTAGATTTTATGCAAATAAATTTACACAAGGCTTTGGAGATGAATCATATACTGCCTCTTGAGGTGTGAAAGTTCTGGGAGGCTTGTATATTGACTGTACAATATGTGAGTAATGCTAATAAGGTAAGGCCGGGCTGTTGCGTCAGGTCCAAAAAGAAAAATAAACTATCTCCTTGTTTAGAGAGCTGTAAAGCTTCAGTGGAAGAAGGGCTCTTTTTCATGCTGCTTTTCTGAGTTTTATATTCAGAACCACCAATCACCCATCCTGTGGGGACAGCTGTACTGTACAAGACTTAGGGCAAAGATAAGGCGGAGCTAAACCTTTGTATGGCCTTCTGCAGAGAAAAGATAAGAGTTTGGTCCCAGGCCAGATGTTTCATATAGTATTTCTGAAGTTCTTAGTTGCTGGATCTTTTCCCACAATGGGGCATCAGATACGAGTGATTATAGGGCTTTGAGGGGAGCATTCACTTTTTATTGAGATTAAATTCTTCCAGACTCTTCTAATCTAAACTTGGGACCCAATTTGGGTGATAGACCTATCCAACCATAGATGCAAGTAAGTAATTTCTGGTTGCTAATTCATGGTCTAGGGTGTATCAGCTGACTACTGAGAATCTAACCCAGCAGGGACTTGGACAGAACAGGTCTCTTCTTCCTGTTCAAATTGTAATACAAGCTGTAGTCCTCTCTCTGGAAGGATTCTTTACTGATGACCTTGGGAAAAGAACATCAAAGAGCTTTAGCCATGGATCAAGATTTTCTAAAACTATTTAAGTATTCTTTGAAGAGAGCACTCTGATGAATAGACTGCATCCTGTCTTTGCTAGCAAAGATTCATGAATTATCTAAGGGAGATGCAAATGTTTAAAGATTTATTTTACCAACAGTTAACATTTAGTGAGATTTGTTTTAATGAGGATGTTATAACTAAAGCTAAATTAACTACCCTATTTTTTTGATAGGGCTTTGAGCAGTGCTTTACCCCCAAGGAGCAAATGACTGGCACTTTCTTGACTTTCTTTGTAAGATCATTATCTCCAGGCTTTTAAAATGCATCCTTCTGTCTTCCACACAGAGTGCACAACATGATATTCAGTATGTGTACTGTGATTCAACCCACTGTCCTCTCATAGTAGAGCCAAAAAAGGTGATACATAGGATGATATGCATAGTTTTTCCCTTTGTGGTTTTCTTTATTGCCTATGCCTTGCACCTGGCACAAATAAAAGTGGAAATATATATTCTGTGTTATCATTGTGTGATTAGGCATTTAGCTTCCTTAACACCTCATTAAAAAAACAAACCAACCAGACAGGTCATTCATACTGTATCTGACATTAAGTTTAAGTAGCTTCAAAGTTCTAGAAGTAGCAAAAAAATAAAATAAAACTGATGCTAGAGAACTATCTGGCAGTTGAGGGCTCTTTAATCTGGCAGATCCCATTGCTAGAGGTTGATGTTGCCAGTGTTCAAACTGGAAATAAGCAGATTTAGGAATAGATTGCCAAGGGCTGTGGGAAATCTTCAGCAGGCTTTAGGTCTAAAATCAATATTGCATACTCTTCTAATTCAGGTGCAAGTGAGTTGGTTAGATATGGGAATGTCTGTCTGAAATTGTGACCTTTGCCATATTAGATGTTAGTAATGGTCCTCTCCGTCCTGAAAACTGTACGTTTTTTCAGACTAAATAAGAGCAGCTAGTTACAGCTCCTCCTAATTTGACAGGATTGCATCTATAGAAATGGTGAGTCGTATCACTGCTGAAATCCAGAGGAATTTTATCGTAGACTTTAGTAGAGCTACAATTTCATCCTAGGCAATTAATTTGCAGTATCTTTGTCAGACATCTTATAATTCTAGCTATTTGCAGGATACCAGTCCTTATGAAATTTAATAGAAATGCAGTCAGTATATTGTTTTCAAGTTCAATATCACCTGTGTTAAAGTTCTGTCTAAAGTAAAAAGACATGTTTAGCATAACCCATTTACTGTGGGGTTCTTCCCTGGAACCAACAAATTAGTTATAGCATACTTTTCATCTTCGTGTGTTAAGGATTGAATTATATATTGATTGTTTTTCAACTGTACAATGCAGGCCTACATAGATAAAGCCCTTTGGATCCTGTGTATACCGTAAGATTGATTTCCATGTTAACTATGAAAGGGAGTTAGGATTTTGTAAGGCGGTTCCTGGCATGGCTCCTTCATGGTATAAGCAAGAGAAATTTTATGTCTTGAGACAGATTTTGGATGTTTTAATCTCTCTTGCTAGAGTGGAACGCATTGTTAATGTGTTTAAATGATGAATTAAAAGGTCCGAGAGGAAGTTTGGTGTGGCTTTTTTTCTTTAAGCAGCACAGGGCAACACACAAGCTCAAGCAGCTTGGAGTCTGTATGAATATTTATCTAATCATATGCCCAGGATGAAAACTGTATTATTGAGTCGAGAAGTAAATATTTAATAGCAGAAACAAAATTTAAAGTTGAGTCCCTGTAAAAGGTGGAGGTTGCTCAATAATCTTCAACTACAAAAGTTTTCACTTGTTCAGGGAGTTAATAGGTGAGTGAAGATCAGTGTATGCATGTTACTACTTATTTGATGTTGTCCTCTGACACGTTATTGACACACCAAATCCAACTTTAAGCAATATTATGCAACTATTCTATGCAGTTCAGTTTACAGTCGGGTTCGTAACAAGCATGCAAGATGCCGAAGGATGCTGTATTTGTGTGGTGAGTTAAGTGTGGGTGAATGCCCCATATGGGTATGAATCTTGTTGCAGATTCAGGAACTATTTCCAATAGAAATTAGGTGCCTGTGCTGTAGTGTACACATGCATAATTTTCTACAGCGGACAGTTGCATAAAATGCATGTATAAAACATTGTTCATTTATGTAAACAGCTGTGAAATTAGGAGCCTACCATGTAATCTTTTGGGGAAGGGAAGCATCTCTAAGATGTGTAGAATGTGTTAAGGTATCAAGTGTCCATATTAATGTTTAATCACACTAAAAGCTAGTTCTCTCTATACCAATGTCAGTCAGACACAGAAATGCCAAGGAAATTAATTGCAGAAAGCTACATGAAGAACTTGTTTTGTTCTTTTAATGGACACAAAAGTGAAAGGAGAAATGAATCAATTTTTAGCATGAATAAGAGAAACAATCCCAAAAAGGCGCATCCAGAGAAGCGCGGTCATATGGTATGTGGCACCACAAACACGTTTGCAGCACCACATACCGCACAGTCTGGTGTTCTCTGCACTGCTTGAGTGTGCATAGCGCCGGGTTTTTTTTCCCCCCCGTGGTTTTTTAACTCCTAGATATCCAGGGGTGAGGAAAAAAAAAGTTGCAGGGGGAAAAAAAGGTGCCACGCATGCTCAGGCAGCATACGCTGCTGAAGAGCAGAGCCATGCTCTGCTGCCAGACAGGCTGCTGTGGCAGAATTGCTGGGGCTGCAGCCGTGGGAAGCCTCCAAAACCATAGATAAGGCTTCCCCTACCCCACCTGGGGCAACTTGCCATAAACGAAAGTGCCCATGGCATGGGCGTTCCCCGGGGACAAGTAGCTATGGCACAGGGTGCACTGCTGCTAGTTGTCCCTGGGGAACTAAACATCCACGCACATCTGGACGCACCCAAAACATATCTTATGTCAAATGGGAATCAGATGGGAATCTGTGTTCTAATATTGTTTTCCTGTGGAAAGGACAGCTTAATATTACTGTGCACTCTACAGACTGACAAAAATATATGTTGGGATATTGATGGTGTGAACTATACATTGGTTTGGCTAGCAAGTGGAAAACTGATTTATGGGATGCTCCAGAGCTCATTGAAATTAATAGGAAGCTTGCTGTTGACTTCAGTCAGGATTAGATTTGGTTTCAGTTATGCAAACAATTTAATAATAATCTGGATTGGTGGTTATCAAACTGTCCCATGGAACCCTTGGGTTCCACAGTCGATTATAATAAGTTCTGTAAAGAGATTGGGAGTAATTACAGAGTGGTGTGCTGCCATTGCCAGGGTCAGCCTTCAAGATTATAGGGGATGGGGTTCTCCAGCAGAAGTGATATGAAAAGGATCCTAGGAAGTTGAAAACTACTGCTGTAGATAATGTGGGAGGGGTGGGGAGAGAGAGGAGAGAAGCAGGGGTCATACAAATCTATAAAAAAAATAAATAAATAAAAAAAAAATGACCGTTTCTCATAGCTTGGGGGTAATATTCTTTCCTTTTAAGGAAACGTCTGATCTGGTATTGGAAGAATGTTTGAGAATACTGAACTTGGCAAAATGTGACCTCCTCTGTGAATAGGATTAGCTGACTTGCACCACGCTACTGTTATTACTGAATGAAAGCATAGTAGACTGAGAAGACCAAAATAAACTCTTTAAGAAGGATAATGATGATGTGTTACAGCTAATTTTTAAGGTGATTATTCCTTGCCTTTCTGGCTTTCCTTCTTCTGTGAGGGTAACAATAATAAATTATGTATTAAGTTTCTACATGGTTGAGTGAA
>NW_017728906.1:149111023-149121523 GCF_001723895.1 Crocodylus porosus | reverse complement strand
CCTTTTTTTTTTTTTTTTTTTTCCAACTCCAGGCAAACAATGGAGCGAATCCCATCCCCCCCCCCACCCCCTTTTTCTGGTGCAAAGACTTGGCAAGACCCTAGCAGGCCCAAAATGTGTGTAGTGCTGTGCATTCCCCTGAAAGATCCCTGGCTATGCCTCATGAGTCGTGTTGGTATGCCTGAGCGCAGCCCTGGCCTGGCACCCCAAGGGCCCCTTAGGCTTGGGTGGCTCCTGGTCGGGACTGGCTGCTCTGCTGGCCCGCATATGCGCATGGGGTGTCTGTAGGATTGGAAAATCTTGCATGCTTTAGAGTTGTTGGTTGTAGCCGTGTTGGTCTAAAGACACAGGCAGACAAGGTGCTTTGGGCGGTGTGATATCGCTTACTGAGCCAACTGAATAGCTAGGAAAATTGTTCTTTGCAAGCTTTCGGGTACCAACACCCATGTTCAGGCATAGAAAGGCTGCATATGTCTGAACAAGGTGTTGGCACCTGAAAGCTTGCAAAGATCACTTCTTCCAACTATTTAGTTGGTCTAATAAAAGATACCACATAACCCAAAGCACCCTGTGTGCCTGTAGGAAGGAAAGGAATGCAGGGCAGGTGCTTGTTGCCTATGCAGTGTTTGCTGCCAGTGGACACCCCAGTTCTCCATGCCTGTCTGCTTTCTCAGTGTACCAGGGCTGGGCGGCTTGAGGGTGCCTCTGGCCTGGCAAAGCAGGCACTGGCGGGGAGCTGTGGCTTCCCTCCCCATCCCCTCTCTTACCCCCAGTGCCAGGTGCAGCAGGTGCCCTGCTGTGTCAGCAGCCGCAAGCCTGTGCCGGCCGGACCGGGGCGTGCGGCGTCGCACCAGCAGGTGGCGCTGTGGGAGCGGCGAGCGGGGCCGGGCAGCGGCGGTAGTGCTTGGGCACAGTTTTTGCTTGCGCAGCTTTTCCGTGTACCGGGGTAGTGGGGGGGACACACACGAGAGGCGGGAGTGTGTGTGTGTGGGGGGGGAGTAGAGTGCCCGAGGCCCGACAGAGGATTCCAGGCTGCTAATGAGATGCAGGGGGCGTGCCCGAGCGGCCGGGCAGCCAATTGGGCGCGGGCGCGGCTGCATATATTATGCGGCGCGGGGCGGGCGCTTGGGCTTTGCGGCGGAGCGCGGCGCGGCTCGGCTCCCAGCTCCGGCGGCAGCGCAGCGCAGCGCGGGAAGGAGGAGGAGCAGGAGGGAGGGGGTCGGCCGCAGCCTCCCGCAGCCCAGCCCAGGCGAGGGGCTGGATGTAGCCGCACCGCGACTCGTCGTCCCTGCCCCGGGGGGAGCGCCGGTGCCGGGCTCGCATGACCGCCCAATGGTGTAGCCTGGGGGCAATGGATCTCGGCGTCTGCCAGCTCCGGCACTTCTCCATCTCCTTCCTGTCCTCCCTGCTGGGCACCGACAGCTCCGCCCTGAGGCTGGACAGTAGGTAAATGCTCGGCTCGCAGCCTGGCAGGTGCATGCTTGTGCCGCCGCCTCCTTTGTCCGCGCCCTCCCTGCAGCCTGGCCCCGGTAGCCCGGGCGGGAGGGCAGTCCGCGGGCCAGCGCCTGGCGCTGCGGCCGAGCCGCTGCCTCGTCAATAATTCAGCCGCTGCTCATGTTGCCCGTGTCTCTGTTCCTCTCTCCCCAGCTCCTCCGGCGCCAGCGTGGTAGCTATCGACAACAAAATCGAGCAGGCGATGGTATGTACCCACCTATTGTTGGGGAGAAGGGATGCACCGGGCAAAGGGGGCGGGTAGCCCTGTGCCCCGGCTCAGGCACAGCGGGGGCTGCTTGTTCGCGCATCATTGGGGCTGTGGGGGGGGAGATGCCGGGGCCCGGCTGCTTGGGGTGACTGATGGGGGGGGGAGGGGAAGAGAAAAACAACCCCGGATGGGCACTGATCCCTGCCCTGCAGGGCGTGGAGGGAGCTGGGGGCACCACTGGAAGTGATGCCACTGGGATTTAACCCCACATGCACATGCGTCCGTCCCTTGCTAGCAGGAGCATCATGAAACACTTCCCCTGCTAGGGATGGACATGCCCCATTAGGGGCCAGGGGCTGGCACTGTGCCAGGGAAGAGCCCAGGTTGTGCACATGGGGGAAAGCAGGGCGCCCCCCACCCCTGCCTCGCTCATTTTTGCCCGTTCCTTGCTTTCCGCCTCGGCCGCTCTTTGTTACTGGAGCCGTGCCTGGAGCTGTTCTCACGGGATTCTCTGCCTACTGTTGCTAGGCAAACTCAGAACCTTTAACTCCAAGCTATAAATAACTGGGCAGCTCATTGGCTGAGGCTCACTGGGGCGGTCGGCCCAGGTCTCTGTGACGTCACCCCTGGTCACGAAAGCTCGGAGGGAGGGAGGGAGGGGGGAATGCGGCAACCTGCACTGGAAGAACTAGCTGCAGCCGGTGTTGGAGTGGGGGAGGCTGCCTGGGCGGGGAGTACAGTATGGCAGGGGAGGGGACTTGTCCTGCACAATTCTGGGCCCCAAGTGGGCACCTTGCAGCCAGGAGACCTGCCCGGATCCTTCCTTGGAGCAGGCATAACCTTCCCAGCCCTTGGGTGCACATGCCCCTGTTATTATACTTCTCCTTGAAAGGCGAGACTTCCCCCCCCGGAGGGATTTGGGGGTTCAAACTGGTCACATCTAAAACAACGCAAGGGCCCCCCCTTCTTGAAAGAAGGGGTGTCTTGCTAATAGTTAACAGCTGAAGTGGCAAAGCCCATTAGCAAAGGAGCTTGTAGAACAAAGCACAAAGCTGAGCCCCCTCCTTGCTCCTTGGCTGCCCCCCATCTGGGGTACCCCGGCCCTGCAGGCCCTAGTGCTGCAGGCTTGGATCTTCAAAGCATGTTATCAGAGGGACAGGAGCGTGCTCCAGCCCAGGCTTGGTCCCGTGCCACTTGGCCTCGATTCGTGTCCTCCGCTTGTTTGTCTCTCCCTTCTCTGCCTGAGCTGGGTTGGATCCCTGCCCCCACGCTGGATCTCTGGCCCTATGTGTAAACTCTCTTTTTGTGTGTTTTCAGGATCTGGTGAAGAGTCACTTAATGTATGCTGTGAGGGAGGAAGTGGAGGTCCTCAAAGAGCAAATCAAAGAGCTGATTGAGAAGAACTCTCAGCTGGAGCAGGAAAACACTCTGCTAAAAACACTAGCAAGCCCAGAGCAGCTCGCCCAGTTCCAGGCACAGCTGCAGACTGGTTCCCCACCTTCTTCTTCCCAGCCACAAGGGACAACACAACCAACTGCCCAGCCGGCATCACAGGGCTCGGGGCCTTCAGCATAGTCTCTGATGTCCTGGCCCTTGTGTCCAGTGCGCTCTGGACTACCCAGAGAAAGGAGGACTAGCAGGAATCCGCCATAGCTACCCTCATCCATTTCAATGCACGCTGTGATTCACCCCTGAGGACTCTGCACTGCACACACCAACATGAGATAAGACTTTTTTTTTCAGTATTAAGCACTCGTCTGTATGCCTGTCTCGTTTTGTTTTGTTTTTGGCTTGAAGGAGTTTTTATTTTTAGGTTGATTGATTTAAAAAAAAAAAAAGCTTCCAGAGAATTAGCACAAATACACTGGGGACTTGAGCAGCTTCCACAAGTGACTAAGAAACAGAGCTGCATGCCTGATGGGTTTTTTTTTTTGTTTGTTTGTTTGTTTTAAATCTTCCACTCATCCAGTGCTGTAACTGATGCAAGTGCTTTCAAGCATGAAAATGAGAAGACATATAGACTGGAGTAGAAAAGATAGATCGATACTTTTATTCTTTTCCCCCTCCCCCATGTCCTGTTGGGGATCCAAAATAAGGACTGATGCATAGGAGCCAAGTGGAACAGGGAGAAAGGTAAATTTAGTGTTCAACACTTAATTGTCATCTGAAACCTGAAGTGCAAATATGTTTGCACCATTTTCCAAAGTTATGGACAGGTGCATAAAGCAGGTAGGTGACAAACTGGGGGGAGGGGATAACTACAATGAAGGTTATTTGCCTATTGTATATTTGTGTATTTAGTGTAATTACTTTGTAAAATAGAAAACTGTAACTACTACTTAGGTTGTACAGATTGAAATTTAGTTGTTTCATTGGCTGATCTGAAGCAGTTTGGATAGTCTCTTTTTTTTTTAAATGTTACATAAATAAGAATGCACCTACGCAACTCTTCAGAATTTGGCAGATTTATGCTGTTTGTGTAACTTCTGAATTTCCCTGGCTGCTGATTATCTTGAAGTAAATCTTTGTTCATTGTAGTTTGGTTTAAGACCAGAAGAAACACTCCAAAACTGATAAGTTCCTGCTAGCTGAAAAAAAACCTGACAAAAAAGAAAAAAAATTGGATTTCCCAGTATGGATTTTTGCATATGATCTGTATAGTAGTATGCATATGTTTTTGTGCATGTTCTCTAAACAGTTGTAACACGTCAATGTATTTAACTGTTGCACTTGTCAACTTTCAATAAAGCATATGATGTTGATAAATAACCGTTTGCATATTGTAATATTAGCCATAACAGTTCCTACCAACTTCAGCACAGCTTTTCAACCTGACCTTTAAATTAAGTTGTTTTGGTTTAGTTGGGGTTTGGGCTTTTAAAATACTAGCAAGCGTTTTTTTTTTAAATGAAAATTAAAAGTAGACATTGTTTCCAGTGTGACTTACAAACAATAGGGGGGAAAAATACAGTTGGTAGAAAATTCAGGCCAGTGCTAAGAAATGTAAATGTTGCTTCTGTCAGAGCAAAGCCATCTGCTTTAGTTGAATCCTTTGAGATGCTGAACCAGACCTTAAGTGCTAGGTGCCTTGACTCCCTTTACAGCAGTTCTTGTAACGTTATGGACCTACCTGCAGCCGTTGGATAACAGTGGTTCTTTAGCACCAGATTGCATCTTCTTGTGGAACTGAACATTTATGTACTGGGCAGTAGCATCTTGGAGCTGTTAATTATGTGTGTAGAAGGCAGTAAGTCTTATCACTTCCTGAATACATTGCTCTTACCTGTACAAACAAGTAAAAAGCTTTTAAGTGATTAGAACATGGTGAAAAGTACATCTTTCAATGTTTCCCTTCCCACGCTCCTAATTTTTTGTGAAATGGGATCATACAAACCTGGTGCATGGTGTTTATTCAACCGTGTTATATTTATGTGACATTTGACTAGCTTAGATGTAAAATCTACTTGTTTACTTTTCAAATACCTTTTGTTGCTTGGTAAAAAAAAATTCTCATCTTTTTAAAATTCAAAATTAAATTGAAGAGTATAAACTTAACAGATGTCAGGGTTAAAGACCAGAGATATTAGGTGAAGAAGCGTAGAATGAAGGGATGCACAACTTGCAACTCTGTAATCACATGCCATATGCTTGATCATCGTTTTAACCAGTGAATTAACCCTGTGTGTTTATCATTTCCAGCCAAGCTACCCTAGATAAAATGATTAAACCTTTAAAGGCTGCTTAGAAATTTTCTATAGTTTGTTCATAGTTTTCCCTTTGTTTAGCTTAGATGCTATAAAATTGCAGTCCAATAATGAATGGTGTCTGTAACAATAAGAATAAATTGGATAGTCCTTTTCTAGGATCTGTTGGGATAGCCCTTATCTAGAATTTGTTTTGATGATTAGTGTGCAAATAACTAGCACCCTCAACTAAGTGGAAACAATATTTCTTACACGAAGTGTAAGAAATATTAGACTTCAATGAGCTGTAGCATGGGAGAATGGAACAGTGGAAGTCTGAGGTCAGGAGTAATGTAGTCTTAGATTGTTTTAAATATAAGAATTAACCTACAAATTAGACCTTAATCCTGCAAAAATATGTAGGTACCAGTTTCATTTTATATGTTGTTATATGCACTGAAGGCCACAGTGCTATTAATAAGTCATTGCAGGACTCTGAACTTTATTTGTGGTTCGATTTTGGGTCTCTGGTGTTTTTGGACATGTAATTTTTCAATAATCCGCAGGAAAAATATGAATAGAAAATATGAGAATGCTGGGGTTTTCCCTTTTTTGATAGACTAAGTTGAACAAAATGGAAAATTAGAAATGTTGAATAACATTTGCAGTTGAACAGCGTTTGAATTATCTGGATTTTTTTAAAGAGCAGTGATTTTCTTTTCTTTTCTTTTCTTTTTTTTTAAATGTTACTGAATGACTTGCAAGTGAATTTTTCTTTCCTCCCCCCAGTGTTAGTGCCTATTTGAAAATTTCCCAGCCAGACTGTTCTTTGTGTACCCAGGTATACTTGAAACAAACACGTGATGTTGATATACCTGATTCTTGAATACGTGTCTTTTTTTCCTTTTTGTTGTCCAAAGCTAGGCATGTTGAGACCACATTTGAACTTTGTTCCCATGTTTCCCTGTGTCCTAAAACATGCTTCTCTTTCTTATTACATAGGATATTATACTATTGTCAACTTCATCATGCCTAAAATAAGAAGGTTTTTGGTTAGGAAAACAATGAAATTGTCCATAGCATATCTGAACCTTAGAAATCATTATGCATTGGACTTGCTTGTTTGGCCAAAAGTTGTTTTGAAAACACATTATTCATCTAACTTTTGATTCTTGTAATAGTTGTTAGAGCTGGTCAGAGCAACTTTGTTAGAACCACATTCTATTAGAATAAGTAGTTGTATCAAAATTGAAGTTCCTCATGACGCTGGGTTTATTTTGATAATATTTCTGTTGGAAGAAAACTGGTGGGAATGTTGACAATGGCAATACGTTCCATTTTAATGCTTTTAGAATGAAAAGTTTTGATTTTTTTCCATTTGGGGAATGACTTGATTTCAAAGGTTAACTTTTTTTTTTTTTTTACAATAAGTAAATAGAATGAATAAAACTGTTGGGTCTGAAGCACCCAAAAGAATTTTTAGAATTTAAATTGAAACTTTTAAGGCTTCATCCATATCCTTAATACAACCAATTTTCAAATTCTAGTTTTATAAAACAACTTAATCCTCTGCAGAGTTCTTAATTTTGAAATCTTTTATCCTTACCTAATGTTCAAATTTTTCTCATTTTATCCTCGTAATAGTACTTAATTGTATAGTTGCTTTACTTTAAATACCAGCATATGAAATGAGCTGTGTATTGACAATTTATCAGTCACCTGAACAAATAATTATGTATCATGAGCACCTTTTTCACTTTTTACTGCTACTGTTGGAGTTAATGCATAAAAGCACAAACGGGTTCATATGTTCTCTGGTTTCTATAGGTCGGTGCATGAGCAATGTCTAGAGAAGTTCCTGTTGCATGGCATGGCTTTTAAAAATTACATTCATGTTGTTTTAATATCTTCCAGAAGGTAAGTGAAAGAAATACAATTTGCTATATGAACTCTTCCATAATTCTGCGTATAGTTGTGGAATAGCCTTAAAGCAGCAACCTGTGTGTCAGCTGGAGAAGAAATAGTACAGTTGCAAATCCCTACTAAAAAAAATTTGTCAAAATTATATATGGCAAAAATGGACATATTCAGATGTATACAGGAGGCACAAAATGTGCTTCATTGTTGCTAAGGAAAGAGTCTACAAACTAGATGTGGACTGAGGATACCTATAGGTTTATAAAAATGCTGTTTTACAAACCCTCTGGATGGCGCTCTTGATTTTAAAAGTGTAAATGTGTCAGAGTTGTACTAGGTCTTTCATAATGGGAAAGAAGAAGCTGGAAGAATCTTCTCAGAATTGCATGTTTTCTCATTATCCCTGAATTCATTATGGTGGAATGACTTAAAACAACTTGCAAATCTAAGGCCTTTGGAGAAGATGGAAACTAACCCAGTCTCAGCCATTGGTGGTCCATGATTGGGGTAGGTGCACTAATGCAAACCCTGAAGGTGTAGAAAAGTTCCAATATATACAGAGGATGGAAAAGTTACTTCAGTGCATCTATAATGCATCATGCATGGGCGTATGGGGTTGGACTTGATGACCCTTGAAGCATCTTTGAATCCTGTGGTACTTCATACTAGTAGATGGCATCTGAGGAGTGCTGGACATTAGCCTGGCTTTTTGCCCATCAGAGTAAATAGGACTTCTCCCTATGGGCTTCAAATACATGGAGAGTTAGGTGAGTACTGAGTTGCTTTGGAAAATCCAATCATAGCACATGTGCATCAGTTACTGGCCACAGATTGCTGAAATACATACAACCTATTTCCTACTAGAGGCAAGATCATATCAATAGTGAGGTTAAAAATAAAAGTGAAGCAAGCACATTTCCTTATAAATGCATAGAAAAAGGAAGCAGTTCAATAGCAAAAGTCCAGGTTGCATGCATCCAGCGAAACAGGCAGTTGCCAATCTTTGCATACCATTGCATTAAGACAGACTAGGAGAATTCCACTGCATCTTGTCTGAGCTTTGAAGCGGAGAGGGGAGAATTCACTGAGGCTGCATCTACACAGGAAACCTACTGAGCCTGGTAGGAGCACAACTAAGGATACCACCCCAAGCTGTGCTGCACTGCCTGCTTCCTAATTGGGAGCAATATAACTGCATTCCTGTGTCATTTTAGGTGGTTGATTGACACTTAAGTGGTAGGGATAATTAGTTCCCCACCCGGACATGTTAACTGGTGCACTCAAAAGATACCTTGTTTCTGATTTGAAGCAACCCAAGCAGAGTGGTGTGGCATACCTGAGGTCACCACTGCCAGCTAAGGTAAACTTACTTTGCAGACATGGCATGAAATGCCTCATCCATGCTACAGGTTGGGCAGTGTTAAACTTCCCAAAATGGATCTTGACAGTGGTTTCAGTTACAGCTGAGCTGGCCTTGGAGGAAAGGATGAAACAGATTTTTAAATAGTTTGCTTAAATCTTGAGGCTGTTTGTCAAAGGGAACTTAATTTTCTTTTGTGCACACTATGCCTGCTGAGATGCCTGTTTTCCTGTTATAGTTTACACTGGCTCATTTATAGTAAAACATTCTGGCCATGGTCAGGCTGTAGAACAGGCTGAGGACAACAAATGGAATAAGTTACAGTGTCCTTCTAGTTCTGATGGGTTGAGTATTTCATTATATATCATGATTTTATGAGTTGAATCTACACCATAAAGACATCACTAGGGTGAGATGTGCTGCAGATAGTCGTAACACAAATATACCTGGGGGAAAAATATCCCAGTGAGAATTTACAGGGAACAAGAGAATAACTGAGTAGCACAGATAGTTAGCACCTTTAAAAGAAGGAGGAAGAGCGCTTACAGCCCTTGGGAGACTAACAGGCCTGTTAAAATCATTGAGTTTTGTCTATCAATGTCTAAATAGTGCCGATGTTTTTCAGTACACCACATTTCATGGCTTCATTCAGAAGCTGCTCAGTGGCATTGAGCTCTCACCCTGTGAATATGATGTCTTCACAAACTCCTAGTTTTCACTTGTGGCGTGCTCCTTATGGATGTTCATTCTTTCTCTCATTAGTTTCATCACAGTTTGCCTCTCTGCTGCTTTAATCAAAGTTTTGCTATTCCATAGCTATTAGAATGGACAATCTGTAGTTCAATTTACGGTGTGTTTTCCAACACTAAGATCTCTTTCTTTAGGAAGTCGAATGATGGTTAGCAGGATATATTGGATTATGCGAACCTTGCAAAGAACACAGCATCCCTTGCAGCATGGATTTGCCCTGATTTGTTGTCTATCTCCTAGTTTACATGTGCCAGTACAGGCTTCTAGTGAAGGATGATGTTTGTACCAATGAACCTTTTCCTCATTTGAAACATGGATGAAATTGGCTTTTTAAATAGGAGCTTACCTTGTCTGCGCTATGGGTATAGTAGGGGCTGAAATTAGGATGCATCCCAAACACAGAATACCAGGCTTTATTTCTCCTATGGAGCAGAAGTGGAGAAGCTAAAATTGGTGGTATCCCAAGAGCTCATTGGCTGTTTTGTATCAGATAATTGGCCCATCCAGAGCACCCTTCATACTTCAGAAGGCAGCAAAAAAATCCTTAGTCACCAGGATGGTAAGTAATTTGTTTTGTACCTTTTTCTCTTCCAAGTGGGCATTAATGCATTGATTCAATTAATAGTGTAGCAGCCAGATCTGGTCTGTATTTGTGGGTTTTAAATTATTTCAATCTACAGTCTTGCCAGCAATGCAAGCTCATGAATACCTATAGTGGTGACAGTATATGCTTCCTCTCACCATTTCACTAGTGTATTTTGACCATTGCTTGAAGGAATTGCTCCTGGGAAGAAAATGGGTGGTCCAGTTTTCCTGCTCATGTTTTCTTGCAATAACTGCCAACAAAGAGACATTTTTCAACTGTGATGCTCTTGTGGTGTAGCAGCTACTGTCCTGAATCAAACTTATTCAGGATATGCCACAAAACATCACAATATCAGACTTTAAATAACTACCTTCCTAAAATCTATATACAAATTGGTGATGTAGACAAGGTGGTCTTTAACCACTAGCCATCTGCTGTATCACCTGAGACCTTGATGCAAACTTGTTTCTAATATTCTCAACTGACATTGAAAAAAAAAAAA
>NW_017728906.1:149104646-149110433 GCF_001723895.1 Crocodylus porosus | reverse complement strand
TTTTCTTTAAAAAAAAAATTAAATTGAGAACCAAATGAGACAAAATTCCTGCTTAAAGTCTGTTTGTATTTTGGCCAGAAAAGAATAAAGATTGGAGGGTTTTTACTTTTAAGAGTATTCAGCCAAAGGTCCGATTTCCATGCAGGGAAGTATATAGCTATCATGGATGATAACAGTAGTGAAGATATTCAGGATGGGCGTAAGGTTAAAAGGCCCTTGGGGGTCTTAGCTGATGTATTTGGTATGTGCAAGCATACCTGGAAAGCTCAGATCTGAAATACTTGCTGTTAACAAGTCACATTGTTTGGCACTGTGGATTGAAGGCAATCATTTCTGGGCACCCACTCCACCAGGTGGTCTCTATTTCTGTCCACTTCTGGAGTGCCCCCTCCTACCCCCTGCTGTGTGGACTGGATTGTGGGACTTGCCGTTCCAATTAACACCAAGAAATGGGGACATATTTGCCATCTGGAAACTGCTGGCTGGTGTCATAATACACTGATGATAGCTCAGTGGCATTCAGGATATTAGAATGATCATAAATGTGATCTTACTTGGGAGGTGAGGATTGGGAGGTAAGGGAAGTTTAGGTTGGATATTAGGGAACACTTTCTGACTATGAGGGGGTAGTAAAGGACTGAAACAGGTTATCCAGGGAGGTTGTGGAATCTCCATCCTTGGAGGTTTATAAGACCAAGCTAAACAAAGCCTTGGCTGGGATGATCTAATTGGGGGTGGTTGCTTTGAGCAGGGGGTTGGACTAGATGACCTTCTCAAGTCCCTTCCAGCCCTAACACGCTATGATTCTATGATTGGCAGATTTGACTGTGGAATTGCCCATTTGATGCTTCCAAGGCTGCTCAAATTGAGTGTCATTTGTACAGAGCTAATTTTGTAAGCCGAGGATGTCAATGGTATGTTGAGGAGCTAGTGCAACCGTTAATTAAGTTGAGCTCGGCTGTGAACAAGCCCTTGGTATTTGGTACGGAATTCCAAGTGCTTGGTTGAATGCTTGATATTCCCATAGTAGCCCTGTGTGTTGGGGCCCTGCATTGGTTGTGACAGTCAAGGGTATTTGTGCCCCAAAGCTTGCAATTAAAGAGATTTTTTTGCAAAAATCTAGTTGGTCTAATGAAAGATAGATACCACCTGTACCACAGATTCCGACTTTCACATTGCGCTCCCCTTCAGTACCTGGTCAAGGAAATGATGATTCTCTCAGTCCTGGTCTCACAGCTACTGTCAGTCCCATCGAAGGGGCTGTTGGAGAATTTTGAGCCGTCAGCCCAGCACCTTGAATTCCACAGTTCCACATGAGGGGGTGTGAACAGCCAGGCAGCAACTTAATCAGTAGAAACAGTTAAACATTGTTGATATTTAAAAGGACATAATTAGGCTTCTATGTTGACATCCTATTGAGATGGATGAGAGCAGTTAACATTGCAGTGCTATTGTTTTAGTGCTTGACTGCACTAGAGTCTTTTCATCCTGAGGTAGCAGATGGCCAGTTAACTTGAGATGGTTTACACGTTTCTAAAGGCTGGTCTGGATACTGTCTAAAGCAGTTTGTTTGCAAATGCTACCGTGTATCTGCACTGAAAATAAAACAGGAGTAAATTTGCATTGAAGCCATATTTTGACATAGTTGCCTAGCTAACTTCAGTTCTCTAATTTGCTGGCATACCATGATGAAGATGTAGCATTGGTGTTTATACCCCAGTGTAGATAGGCAAAGTCAGCCCCAAACTGAAGGGCAGGTGGTGGGATAAAAGTATAACATCAGTTTAGCTGCCTTCAAGTAAAACTGATCCATGCCTAGCCTCTGCTAGGATTTCATATGCAGTTAGCTACTGTTTCATGTGAAAACGCACTTCTTTATTGTAAAGACAGTATCAGGCTTAGTTAACTTGGTGTAAAAGCTGCTGTTTGGACAGACTTCAGGTAGTAATGAGTCCATGTACAACACAAGTTATTTTCCCAGCCAAAAAGGTTAGAAACTTTCTTATTTTCATGAAGCTTTAAATTATGTAGGAGGGAGAAGAGCTCAGTGTAGATACAAATTCCATGCAGGTGGATTCCTAGTGACTCTGCTCATTAAAATGTGTCACAAATCCAGTGCAGGAAGGGGAAAAAAATCTCCCCAATATAGAAGCTCATTAGAATTCCAGCTACTACATGATTTGATGTATTCTTGTGCCAAAAGTAACACCACTTGAATACATAATGCATAGTAAAGTGCCTGGCATAAAAATACTAAATCATGATACTGGAGAGGTAATGCTAGAACACTGCTTTCTGAACAAGCTTTCCTTTTATAGCTGTCACCAGAGCACTGCAAAAACCAATCCAGGTGAAGCAATGCAAACTGTTTGTGTGGATGTAGCTGTACTAATACTAAGTTGATCCTGTTGGCAAATATTGTTTATCTATATCAATATAATCACCTTGACATGGGTATGCTTACTTTTAAAGGGACACGCACATGCTAATGTGCATAATGCAATGTAGTAGTTAAATGTATATGATGTCATTCCCTTCATTACTAAAACATCTACAATTATTTCAATTAACATCTACAATTATTTCAATTACAAAAGTTTTGAAAACATAAGTTATTCATCTTTTTTTCCCTTTTTCTCTAAACTCAGATTATGCAAGCTTCATTGCTAGCTTTGGGTTTTTTGCATTGTTTCACTTTCTCTTTCTTATCTGGTAACTCAAGTCATGAAAATATTCGAATGCAAACACTGCATTGGAACATTTGGACCCAAACAAACAACATTTATGATATTTTGTTTGGATTTAAACCTGTGCCCACCCCCTCCCCATTTTTTCCTTTTTCAGAAACATAGTTTACGGTTTTTGGCCTAAATTAGCAGACAGTTTGACTTTTTCAGGTTAATACTGTGAAGTTACAGGTGGGGCTGTTTGACAGGTGAGCAGGAAAAGACTGATGATGGCTTTTTTTGGGAAGTTTTGGCTTTGGTGCAAGTGTGTTGTAACAGGGTACGTGAACCCAGTTCCTGCATTGCACACGTGGAATCTGAGTGAAAGAGCAGTTTTGCTACATTTGTGTTGCTCCCAGGCTTGTGCACAGGTAACTTACAGCATAACAGCTGTGCTCCAGAACTTCAGCTCCCCTTTCCCTTTTGAAACTGCTCCAAATATACACTTGTACATGCACTGCCTTTGTTGCTGTGTTCCCCTGGCCCCACACTTATGGAAACAGGAGGATGAGATGACTGGGCCCTGCCTCTCTCACTTGCAAAGGGGATCATAAAATTCTGCCTACCATGTGATGTTTGTTTGTTTGTTTGTTTGTTTGTTTTTGTCTGCAATGCTGGGACAATTGGCAGCAATTCAATAGTGGGGATATTCAGTGGTTGGATAGTGAGAAGTGACCTATCTTCAGACCAAGCTGTTTTAACTTGGCCTGCTGGTGCTACAAGGTTGCTGACTCCTGCTGTAGGAGGATAACTGATTAAAAAAAATTCTCGTTCAAAAAGCCAACAAATGAAACTCACTTGATTTTCACTTGGCTTTGATTGCCTGTTTCAGTGATTCACACTGTTCTTTAAGAGGGAATAGGGATCACAACACTGAAATGATAACAACAAGACAAAAGGTCAGGTGCATTTAGCTTTTGCAAACAGGTAAGGGACTGTAGCATTTGTAATTGGTGTCTCACAATCCTGTAATTGTAGGTAACCTCATAAGATTAGACTTTGCTTTTACTTCAGAGCCAGTGGCATTCACCAAAAAAAAAAAAAAGGATCACTGTAGTGCTTTTATTACACTGTCCACAACCCAGCTATTGGAAGACACCAGCTGCTCTGTATTATATACCTAGTTCTGTAAAAGACTTTTTTCTAGGAAAGCAATAAGCTGTAAAAGCTAATCACATTCTGTGTAATGGAACAGTATCTGTACAATTGTTAGTGCTTTCTCACAGGGGCATCAGCAGATGAGGTCAGAGCCAACTAGTGAGAAGTTTCTGGTAACAGGCTTTCTAAATTTCCAGGTTGGATTTTGCAATGAAGGGACAAACAGGCTGGGAATAACTGTGACATTTTCCAACAAAAATAACTGGTCATGACGATGATCAGGTCTTGAAATATTTCAGTGTGTTTTTAGTCCTTTGTGAATTAAAGTGAGTCTACAGAAAAAATGATCTTTTTAAAGAAACAGGCATTCAAAATGAATATTTGAGCAGATGATCTACTCCCTTACCCTGCTGACACAATCTTGCTTTCTAATGCAGGATTGCTAGTGTACATCAAATGTCCCAAGTGAAACAGTTTTCGTTAAGAGATTATTCTATGGACTGGTACACTTTACTGTCAACAAAATTGCCAAGAATTTATGAACTAATTGGAAAATGTGTTAGATGCAGCATTTTGAATTGAATGTATGATACTAGGGAACTACCTACGTGTACATGTAGGTGTTATAATGTCAACCAGGTGTTTTATGTATATGAGATTGTTTGTTTGATCTGAAACATTGTCCTGGAAGCAGCCTTTTCCCAGAAACTGGGAAAATAGAAAGATGAAGTTATACAGCGGTACTATAGCAGATGCCTGTAAGTCAGGCTAAAACAAAGAGCTTTTCTGCAGTGAGCAAACAGGGGCTGTGCAGTAATTAATGCTAGCAAGGTACTTTGAAGAAAACAAGTACTATGTAGAAGCAAACTGTTGCATCACCCCATTTGAAAATTCCTCTAGAGGAGGGAGGAATCTTATGAAAGTGTATCCCAGAAATAAATACCACCAGCAGAGTTTGTCCTTCTGAATGTTGGCATATCACACTTTACCCTTACATAATACTTTTCAGTCATCCATCTTAAAGTACTTTACAGACTTTGTCTCCCAGTGCTCCTGTGCAGTAAGCATTTACAAAAGGCAACTGTACAGAATGCAAATCACATAACAAGTACCAATTTATGTTTTAATAGGAAAGATTAGAACAGCAGTTAGAGATCCCAGCTCGTGATTTGTGACATTCAGAACCCAGGTTCATGTATTTTTCTCTCTGCCCCATTTCCCATGTTGTCCTGTACTCATGGGGGATAATATGCAGCCAGATAACTTCCCTCAGTCTTTATGCTGTGGTCAGTATTCATGCTTTATCCTTTTCTGATGCAGAAAGGTACTGTTCTGTTTCTCCCCCAAATCTGCCACACCCTACATTTCTTTAGCTATCCCAGGCCAGGGGTTTTCCTTATCAAAATCTGCCAAATGCAGTGCGGTTCAAGATATGTATAACTGTTCATTAGTGTCCAGGCTAAACTAGTAAATACCTTTACCTGCTTCACCATAATTTAGATCATTGGAAAATAAGGAGGAAATTTTCCACGGAAAATACTGGCTTTCAGCAAACAGCCACAAGCCGAAATCTTTTGGCCAAAGTTGCAAATATTTCAGTTTGGAAATGTGTGGTACCTCCTGGGAGATACTATTTGGGTGTCTCATACTCCCTTTTTCCCCCTAGAAACCAAGCTCCCTGGTTAGACTACATTTTTGGTGAGACTGCTGTCTTCTCTCTCGGTAAGGAGAGAGAGTTCATTTGGGAGCCCCTGGCTGTGGTGGCTCATGAATGAGTTTGGCTGGGCAGTCCAAGCTATAGAGAAGACGGGAGGACGAAGACACCTGAATTTACAGCTTCTTTGGCAACATCGCAGCATAGTCCAACACAAATATTTTGGCTTTTGTACATTTTGGCCTTTTTTTATCAACAGTGAGGAGGTTCCACAGAAAGTGACACTTTCCCACATGAGCGCGCGCGCGC
>NW_017728906.1:149077167-149104260 GCF_001723895.1 Crocodylus porosus | reverse complement strand
GGTACAACTTCAGTGTTCTCAGGTATGTTATAGGAACAGCCAGTAATGTACCTAGGCAAGTGTGGCACCAGCCCTGGCATTGCTTTAGAAAAGATGCCAGAATGGAGGACCCTAGGGGAGTCTGTGCCACGGAGGGGTGGTGCAGCTGGTGTACAGGGAGCCCATCCCTCAACAGCAACAGCAGCACCCAGAGTGCACGACTCTGCAGCAGGTAAGACTCTGCCCCACTCCCGACCCCACCTGTCTCTGCTGCTCTGCACAATACTTGCCACTCTGTTCTGGCCAGGGTGCCCAAAATAACTTGCAATGCCTAGAAACAGCAGTGCTCAGTGCAAGCTAAATCTTCTCTTAAGCAGACAGTGGTTCACAACTGCATATAGCAGGGGTAGGCAATGTTTTTTGGCTGGAGTGCCAAAAAAAAGATAGTGTCTACCTTGGAAGGTGCCAGAGTGCTGACATGGTGGAGCCTGGAGTAGCTTTTTGCGGTCTCCCAGCTGCAGCCAGCCCATGGAGCCTGGTCTGCTTGCAGCCTCCCAGCTGCCTGCTGGGAGCAACCTGGGCTCCGTGGCTGGCAGCAGCTGCTTAGAACTTGGGCTGGTAGTGGTGTGCTGAGCAAAATGGCCTTGCGTGCCATGCTCGGCACACATGCCAGGCTTTGCCGACCCCTGGCATATAGACTAGACCTGCATATCATTTCCTGGGATAGTTCCACCAGCCGAGTCAAAGCCTCAAAATAAATAAATAGAAAAACAAAAAACCTTTCTCTCAGATTGGGATGCTCTAATTCTTGATAGGTGGGAAGCAGACCCACTGAATAAGGTGTTGGGGAGAGAAATGCCACAAGAGAGCATGAGACCTGGAATGGCTGGATTTGCTAGCTTATCTCGGTGCAGGGTGCCTTCTGCATTAGAGGTGCCAGTAGATAGAAGCTAGTGGATCCCGTTTAAATATCCAGCTGAAGTGTGAATAACTAGGCTAGGTGGCAGCTTGCAAATTGTGGTAGCTGAGGCTGAGAAATTCTATACCCAGAAAATAACCTTGGATTTTATTGGGCTTACTTTGATTCCCATTTTGAAGGCCGCAGTGTGTGCTTATGATGTAAGAGAGTTGGTGTGTTTTATAGCCATGATGGTCTAGGTCCTGAAAGTATACAAGCTGTAAAGATTTCTTTCTGTGATAGCTTTATTGGAGCAACTGCATAATAGGGCAAGATTCTAGATGAGCTTTTGGGCACAAAGTGTTCTTCCTCAGGACTTGTTATAGGCCTCTGAGTATTTTTGCTTTAATTCACCTTGATGTTATGTTTTCACTTGTTGTCTTACAGTGGTAGTCCACAGATAATTGAATTGGTCTTTCAAATAGATCTTCTCATCTCAGTTGACACTCAGAGCCATTTTATACTGAGAATACTTGATCCAACACTGATAAACTCCAGGCATGAAAGTGCTGTAACATGGGATTGCATTGATGCAATTTGAAATTGGGGTAGGTGCAGTGCATTGCCTGTGAGTTTTTTGTACAGGTGTCTAGCTACATTATGACAAACCCAATACAGACACACCCAAGAACTGTTGGACAGTCTATTAGGGATCCTGTATCCTGAGATGTATACAAATTCTGGTTATATTTTGAGAGAGAGTTATCTAGTGATCCAAGGATCACAGAGTAGCCCAGAGTCCCATCCTATACAGGATCCATTTTCTAAGTTTTCTGGCTGTCAGCACCCAGGCAGAGAGCATGTGCTTTGCATTGTAGCCCAGGTAGCAAGAACAAAAAGGTAACAGAGGAAAGGTCAGCAAAAGGCAAATATTCTGAGGGTAAAGTTGCCATGTGAGAGGATGCGGTGTGTTGCTTGCAGGGGCAGAATGTTCAAGTAGAACAAGTAGAAGAACATCCTGGAACAGTCAGTAGACGGGCAAGCCTTGTACGACACCTTGTGTCAGGCGACTATCAGATACAGTTGTTGCTGCACAACTAGTGAAAGAACCCCCTTTCCTTGGAGCAGTATCACTGGACTTCAATTGAGAAAGAAATGCTAAAATGCAAGCTTTTCTCTACCTTGAATTAACGCATGCATGTTCTTATTGTGTGGTTATTTTGCACTGTGGCAAAAGGGGAAAAAGCACACTTGGAGGTGTCAAATCTTGAGCAGCTGATGTAATGATATATAGAGCATATTTTAGGAATGGGAAAAGCTTAGAAGACCTTTGTTTTGCTTTGATAGAGGTGACAAACACCAATTTTAACCAGCCATACACACATCTTTATGAATAGACTGTTCAGAAACTTTTCAATTAATATTTTTTCATCAGAAAATGCTCTTTTTGTTTAAACTGAAATGTTTAGAAAAAATTCTGATTTTATGACAAAGGTGTCTGTGGAAGAATATTTCACAGTTATTTTTATTTCTGAAAAGAAAGATATTTTCTTTTCCAGGGGGCTGGACTCGATGATCCTCTGGGGTCCCTTCCAGTCCAAATGTCTATGAAATCATTTCAGGATTTCAAAAAAACTGCTTTGAATTGTTTCCCCTTGTGGAGATTTTATTTCTACATTATCTCATGACATGTCTAACTGTAGTAGTGCATAATATTTTATCCTTTCTAGCTGAAAGTCTCACATGATATACTAAAATGATTTGGCACTTGGATCAAAGTGTCTACAGCTTGTATTGTAATGAAATAGTTTCAAATTTTCATTATAACACAGACAAGATACTTTGATCTAGTGAAGAGCACTTCAATCAGTACTAAGAATACTGACTGATTAGTAACTTAATGATTTGAGGGGGGATTTAAAATGAGAATAATAGAATATTTCATCTATTAAATTTTTCATATTATTATGGGACATCATAAAATAATGTAAAAACAATAAATAAAGAGTTAAAAGCAATACAAATAACAAAAATAAAAACATAAAATAACATTTCAAAATTCCCCTGAATATTTGTTTGATCCGGTTAGTATGTGGGATTCAATAAAAGAACAAGCAGATGACCACCCACAACAGTTGCACCTTTATCATGTTGTCCTTGTAGCCTGCTGACTTGTGTTCTGACTTTCAATTTTATACCTAACTCATATATAGAGCTTCAAGTAGTTAGTTTTGACCATGGTGGCTATACCTCGGCAACGGTCTTTACAGACAGGCTAAACATTTCACCTGATGATGTTGGTATGTATGACCAGCAATGTTTCTGGAGTAAATTTAACTCCATTATGCAACTGAACCCATAAGATTGACTGTATTTGAGGCATTTAGCACAATGGGGTGCTGATCCATTCATATATAGAAGCAATAACAGAACCTACTACACAGTGTACAGGTCAGATTGAATTTAGTGGCAGCTCCCAGTCTGAGGACTCTGTTTGCCTGACTTGTATAGCCTGCAGTCTTCATCCTGGTGTTTCATTGTAATGAACCACCAAATTCACAGGGTGAAAAGAAGAGTGACTGACATAATCCCCACATACACAGTGCATGCCACAGTGGTGTTGGTGAGAAGTCAACCAGAGAAGTTCCACCAAAGCTACTGTCAGACCCTACTCTGAGTGAGTTGACATGACAAGCTGATCTGTGGTTAAATCCTTCAGTGGCCACCAAGGTATTAATAATGAAGGCCAAAGTACATGGACCAGACATGTGACTTAGACAATGCCTGAATGAATGCCCACCTAGTTTCTATACTGTATGGAGAATGGGAGTGTGGTTGCCCAAGGAAGCAGTTCAGAGACAACACTAAAGAAGAACTTGATTGAGTGCAACCTAGCAACTAACTCATTTGTAAAATATTTCACAGTGATTTATTACTCTGACCAGTAAATAGCCGAAAATGTGGGGCATGGTAAGGGAAGATATATTTTGAATTTAACAGGAGAAATGCCCAAGCCAACAGAAGCTTCAGCAACTGTCGACCTACTTGCATGCTTGTGTGCTTATTGGACCCAGCCTGCAGTCATCTGGACACCCCACACTACACTTGGGTCAAACACCTCTGTTGTGCCGGTCACTGACTATGAAGGACTCTCAATGATTTTGTCTTGGCAGGTATTTCCTCTTACTGTAGAGCTGCACGGCTCCTTACGCGTTGTGTGTAGAAAACCTGTTCTATAGAAGCTAATGTAGTATAAATAGTAATTATGACACCACAAATTCAGCTTCATAATGCCTAAAAATGGGTTTAGGAGCCTTGCTTTTGGCACCGAAGTTCTGAAATTGTGCCCTTAGCACTTGAAAGAAGAAGGTGGATTTCAAAGGCAGCCAATTCCCAATGACTGTCTGGTGGAGTTGGACTCCCAGTGGTCCCTTGTGCCTTTGAAAATCTGTCCCTTAATGGGCTGTGCACTACAACACAGGGCACTCTGGATTAGGAGAGACCAGTCCACAATACCTGGGCGGGGTGGGGAGCACCAAGTAAACAATATTCAGTCTGCAAGAGCACAAGGGAAGGGAAGAGAACTGTACTCTGCCTGTAGATAATTACAGACTTGCACTGCCATCTGAGACTCTGCTTATGGTATGATAGAGACTACAGCTGCTGTTTAGAGGACCAAGGGCTACAAAATATGTCCTCAGCACTGCTCCTGCAGCTCAGCAGCAATAATATATTTCCAAAGGTTCCAATTGTGTTTTGAAAATATATTGAAAAGATAACAGTGTGATGCGTTGGGCCATTCATTAAAGCTGGAGAAAGTTTTGCTAGTCTCTCCTGCATCCTTTCAGCTGCTCAACTGCTGCCTAACCCAACATGCGCCTACAGTTTCCCTTGCTGGGTAAGCACAGCAGTGACACAGCTCTTAGTGAGATGCCCGGGGTTCTAATTTGAGCCAAAGCTTTGCCACTCCAAATAGCTTGTGTGGAGCAGTTTTGCACACACCCAGTAGCGGAAACCTAGCATATACTGGGTTAAGAGACAGCTAAGCAGTGATTTTGAGAGTGTCGGCAATACCAAAATGGTGGATCTAGGTGCCTTAAGATATCCAAGTGCTGCTAGCTACTTCCCATGTTAGGTGCTAAGCGTCTTAGTCACCAAAATCAGAGTTATTCTCTCTGTAGTTCAGTGAACACTTAAATATTGTACATAACGGGGAACAGCATCAACAGGCCCCATTTAGAGCTCCCAGCAGGCCTCTGGGTACTTTGTTCTTGAAAGGGCACTCTGACGAGATCCAAGATGTGGGTTCAGATCCCATCAAGCATAAGAAAGGATTGACCCTGTGTCTCCAACCTCCTCGATCAGTGATTTTCAGCTTTTTTTTTTTCCATTTGCAGACCCCTAAAAGATGTCAAATGGAGGTGCGGACCACTTTGAATTGTAAGTGTAGGTATTTGCATGATTTTGATTGATCATAGTCATCTTTTGTGGATCTCCTTGCTGCTTGCCCCCAGCTTGTACAGCAAGCCCTGCTGCCTTCCCTAGCCTGCCAGAAGCACTGTGGGCCAGACAATGGCTCTGCAAACCAGATACAGCCAGATATAGGCCATGCATTTGACATCTCTACCCTAAGCTATTGGACATAAGGGGGCTGCAATAGGAGTTCTAGCCCTGAATTACATTTTTCAGCCAAAATTATGCAGCGAATTTGTTTCAGGATAACTGGAGCTAAGGATCTGATGAATGCTCATCCCTCAAGAAAGAAATCAGCCAGGTCTGCTTAAAATGTTTATACACAAATATAATACCAGAGGCTGCAGCCTGGCAAATTTTTTATCTATATTTGTATGAAAGTTGATCAGATCTTTTGAAAGCTTTGTACAAATAAGGACCCCATGATCTGACTGCTAGTGTGTGTTACCAAAAAGACAACTGTACCCGTTTGTCTGCTTATAGTGTCAAACATTTGGGAAACTAGAACCAATGTGATAGGGGCACACGTGAATATTTATTTGTAATAAAATCAAATGTCCAGCATAGAACAGAATTCTAATATACACACAAAGTAGAAGCACTTACATGGCCATCACACAAATACATTAGGTAAGAGAATAAATAAATCAACTGAACAGCACTGGAATAGCTAACCAATGTGGTTAATGCGTTAAGTCAACAGAAAAGCAAAATGTCCTTTTCTGTTGTGGCAGTTAAAACATGTATGTACCAGCATGACAGGTCAAAAGGTACTTTGGTCTGACCCACCCAAGAAGAAATGTGCAGGCACTGTCAGGTAAGACCTCTTCACGTGTGTGCCAGGCTAGACTTGTATCTGGTCCACCATGTTGAATGGTAAAGTCAGTGTCGATTCCCTGCTTCTCACATGCCCATCCTGATGCTCTGAATGATTTGAAAGATAGCTGAAAAGGGGAAAAAGACAAAGGGTGGCTGTTGAAGGGCTGACTAACTTCCCTCAGATTCAGTCCTGCTCTCTTATACTGCCACTTTAAAGGGCTGAATGTGACATGTCCTCACCGACGTGATTAGATGTTATCTTGCAAGTGGTTAGATAAGTGGACTTTGAAGTGGGGGCCTCCTCTCTCCATTGCTGCAAAAGGGATTATGCAGCTATCTTCTATTGGCATTAATGAAAGTTACATGTGTAAATCCCTCAGGCGCTGATGGGGGATTAGACCCCTTAGTCTAGAGTGTGTGCAGCCATGCTGCCATGCATAGCTGCATATATTTAACAAGTCAATGGGTTTCTCTCTCGGGAACAATCACTTCTTGTTACCAGGCGGTTTTATAAACCAGCTCCTTATAATTAGGTAGATCAGTAACAGGAATGCAACCCCCTCCAATGTACAAATTACTTTTGCTTACAAGGCTTTCCTGGTTCACAGTTAAGCCTCATCATGACTTGTATACTAGCCATTTCTCTGCCTCTTGCATGCAGGGCCTGATCACACTATAGTATGATCCTATAGTGTTCTCACAGCACACTATAGGAGGTGGTCCTGTACCAAACATAGAGGAAGGAGGGGGTACCCCTCCATTTTGCACAATGGCTCAGTGGTTAGAGCCCTCACTGGGGTTGTAAGATACCTGGGACCAACTGAGGGACCTAATGCAGTTTGAATCCACATCAAACTGCTTTAACCATCAGCACACAGTGTAAGGGCGAAGTTATACATTACATTTAGACCATACTAAATTTGTGGAATGTCAAGCAGTGTTAAAAGTTAGACCATGCTGTGAGCAGTTGTACATTAAGGGTTAACAGTATTTTTTGCCTGCCCAGCTCTGACCTGCAGCTAGAGAACTGGCAAGTAGGGGCATGACTATGAGCCAGGATACCTGGGCTCTATCAGTATGGGGGCAGGGAGGGAAGCTGGGAGTGGTGCATACTGGGATGTTGGAGGACTACAAATTTGTTTGTTTTACCTTTGTGGAGCAGACTGAAGTCAGCCTAACAAGAGCTAAGTTGCACAGCCCAGAGTTAACCCTCACCTGCAGTGGTGCAACTTTGAGATGCTCAGAAGGCACTTCTAGTATGAGTTAATGAACTTTAACATGCAGACGCTCATATTTTAAATGCCCTTAGTATGGTCTAGTGTGTAACTTCACCCTAAGGCAGTATTCCCTTCATTTTCCTGAGGAAGCAACATTTGAACCATTGCTGAAATTGATGCATGTAAAATAATATAAATTATTACAGATGATGGGCTCATACCTGCAAAATTTTACTTATATGAGTAGTCGCATGGAAGTCAATAAGATGACCAGTTTGGGAGGATGGTTTTCCAGGACAAGGAGGCACCCTACAGAACTCACTGATTCAGATGTATCAGAGCAAATGGGCCCTTCTATGCAGAGCTCCACTAACCGTGGGTCTCTGCCCACTTGTAGCACTGGGATCTGTCTGCAACCAGTGCTGAAATGACTTGTTTACTAGCAGCTTGGAACAGAAATATCCAGTCAAAAGAGAAGAGTCTCCCAAATGTCACAGTATACAAAAACTGACTTAACACCAGTGACATTCCATGCCATCAAGTCTGAAACAGAAATTTCAACTGGTATTAAAACGAATGGTATGAGATGGTGCTATATCTGCAGTGAGAAAAGAGCCAAACATTGAAGCACGCTACTGTCTTCCATTATTACACCTCATAAGCTAATTATTAAGAGCCTGATTCTGAAGTCTTTGCCTACGAAACAATATTACTTGTTTTGACAGGCTGCAGGATTGCACTCATCAATTTACAATGCTCTAAGTGCCCTGCAAGTTGGTTGTCATAAAACTCTCACCTGTTATTCTTTTACATTTAGAAAGACAAAATTAAGAAAATGTTGGGGCGGGGGGGAGGACATTTAAAACTAAAATGGCAGAATCTGTAAGATCAGGAAGCCTTGCTTTTAATGCAGT
This sequence comes from Crocodylus porosus, assembly GCF_001723895.1. Lineage (NCBI taxonomy): Eukaryota > Metazoa > Chordata > Crocodylia > Crocodylidae > Crocodylus > Crocodylus porosus. Next base: position 149,095,960 of record NW_017728906.1, on the reverse strand, counting down.
CATTACTGCGAAGTCTGACCCCATAGATGCTTGGCAGAGAAGTCTCAGTGATGTTAAGTCATGGTTAAGAACTACTTCATTCTAGAGAGTGCCATTTTTAAGGGAGTATCTAATAGCCAAATTTAAGGAATTTGTTCATAGTCCCAGGAAGTCAAGAAAGTGACATCAATATATGGTTGTTGAAGACATGACCATAGAACTAAATTTACTGGGTTCAGTTGTAGTGCCCTCAACCAGCCTGCCTCCTGAAGTGGACCTAATGAAACTGTGTCTGCATAGCAGCGCAGAGTCCAGGTCCAGCTCCCTGCAGCGGAGAGCAGGGACTGCCTGAATCTCCAAAGCTCTCCGACTCTTTTTCTGAATCGATTTGGAGAGCTTCGAATTGATTCAGACCTTTTTATTGGTCCCCTGATTTGATTCTGATTTGGAGATTCAGCCACTGAATCGGGCCAGATCTCCAAATCGAATCAGCACCCGAAGCTTCACACAGCCCTAGTCTTCTAATATCAATAACCATAGTGACATTCTCCTGTGGACAGGGTTTTTGGATTTTATTGTTTCTGGCTTTTATTTTGTATATTGATTATATTTGGGATGATTTGTTTTATGTTTTCGCCTGCATTATTGTAAGGGCTTTTTATCCTTCATTTCTCTAAAGCTGTATTTCTTGCTTAAACAAATGTGATTTGCTTTGCAAAGTCTTTTGCACTGTCATTCTGCTCCTATTGCCCTCACAGCTTTGGTTTGCCTGACATGCTGTACATTAGAAACTGACCAATTTTACAGCAGATTCCCTAAAAATCAAACCGCACAGAGAATATGGCTCTGCCCATAAACAAAATGGTAATCAGTTTAGGAATTTCTGACTCCGAAGTGCAGCAAAGAACAGGAAGACAGGAAGGAGCTACTGAAGACATTCAAAGCGAGGGGAAGTGGGGAGTCTAGACCATGACAAGTTAATAACTTAATAATGGTGGGCGAGCAGAGCTGAGAGAATAACAGGGCTAGTAATAAGGCAAGCAAACTAGAGGAGGAGGTGGGAAAGCCAGGCATTGACAGGGACACTAGAGTCCAGAAATGAAGATAATAGTTTCAAAGGATTATGAACAAAAAGAGCAGGTCCTATTGGTAGTACAGCAGCAGCAGCTCAAGTATGAGAAGTATAAGGATGACAAAGCTAAGATGTTAAAACAGTTCTGGTATCCTCTGCTACAGAGAGAGTCGCCCAAGATGAAGTCATTGCTCTAAGGGAGTGATACACGATTGTGTGATATTCATGTGAATATGGCTTCCAAAGAAGTTGAGAGGCTTCCGCATTTTGCTGGATTAAATACCGAGTTCTAAAAGACAGAAGTCCATTCACTCTCAAGCAGTAAAACATGGGTCAAAATATAAGCTGGACAGGGCAGAGGGAAGACATATAAAAACCCACCTAAGCCAAGAGAGCTGGATACAGTGAGACCTGAACCTGAAGGAAATGGTACAGGAAATGAGAAAAAAGTGGAGTAGAGTCAATCCGGGAGTAGTGGTAAAGAAATATATAAAGAAGAAAAAATGGACAGCAAATGATTTTGCATTATGTTATAGAGCGAAGAAAATTTGTTGCAGAGTGTAAAGCACAAATCTGTAAGTACAGTCATACAGTGGGACAGTGTTTAGCCATGTTAGTCTGAAGTCAGGCACCTTAGAGATGAACTGGTTCAGGGAGGCACAAGCTTTCGTAGGCAATAACCTGCTTCATCAGGTGCTCTGAGGTGTCTAACAGAGTGGGGAGAATAATCAGTACAAACAAGAAATGGCAACTGGTAAGTCAGTTTTCCAGCAGAACTGTAAAACTTTATTATCTTATGATAATTGGTTACTGGAATACATAGCCATTGATACTTAGCTTTTTCAGGATTTGGGGAGATTGCTTAATTGCTGCGTTTGCTGCCTCAGATGGCACACACAGACACCAACAAAATGTTGGTGAGAAAGTGTGAGACAAGTACACACAGCTCTGCCATGCATCTGTGTTCTTAAAAAGAACTGATGAAAAATCTTGCAAGCTCTCAATCCCTTCAGTGCATCCTGGTAGGTCAGGAGGGGGTTTCTAACCAACAGAAAGGACCAAACGATGGTCATTCAGGTTCAGGAGTCAAAGGCAGATGTAGATATGCTACCTACATCATTCCCTAATATGCTGTTGAGTGCAAAAATCGCAGTGGTTTTAATATGCCAATCAACATGCCAATAGGCGTGGGTGGAATTTTGATCTACTGCAATAAGAGCAGGGTTCCTCAAGGCAGTATTGCCAGACAAATAGCAGTCGTAAAAAGGGCCACAGATTACATCTGTATGTGATGACAGTAGCTTAGAAGAACTACTCTAAAATGGTCTGTGGAAATAGGAGGCCTTTGTATAATGAACTCCCTATTAAAAATGCAGTCATTGCAAACTTTTAAGATAAAGTATGAATCTCTGACACAGAGCTCTAGAACTACAAAGATAGCTATCAAAGCCACATTGTTAAGATGACTCTTAAGATAATGAGACTGATTCTTTGGTTCTGGCACAGGTAAACTCCCCATGTAAGTCAGCAATGGTGTAGCATAATTAAAGGAAGCAGGATTGAACTCGATCTCATGCGGATGTCTTACTTGAAAGCAAATGGAAATAAAACTAGCATTTTCTTTATTGATTTATTCGTAACAATGAGGGTTTTTTTTCCCAATTGCCCATGGATTTTCCTGTGTTTTCTGGGAAACAAGACTGAGGTTTTGCCTTTGTGCTGTTGTTGTAGATCACCTATTACAGTGGGGCCTCAATCAGGATCCTCAGGCACCTCCACAACAGAAATAAGAAATACATTGGAAAGCAGCACATAGTGTTGCTGTTTGTTCTTTCTGGCTAAGGATGTTTTAAGCATCTTGATATCTTGTCAAGAGAAGCAGTTATTATTTCTTGAGATACTGACAATACATTGGATGTACCTAAGAAGTGGTTTCATTTCTTTTTATTGTCCGCATAAGATAATAAAGTCCACATAAGATAATAAAGCTCACAAGAAGCCAAAGATATGGACAAAGATGGGACCTGCAGGCTAGCTGAAAGCCTGAGCTCTAACAGTGAGTAGTCTAATATTGTGGTGTCTGTATGTTTGTTAGCTTTAGCAGTAGGTAAGCCCAGAGGCAACCTGCATATTTTGTGCATACTTAAAACTCTTGACTTCAGTGGGGAGAGGAGTTAAATTTAAAAGGAATGCAGGCTCAAAACCAGCACTGTTCAGAGAACACTTTTTAAAAAAATTGGAATGGGCTGTATTTGCCATCATTGCTGGTTGCTTTTGGGGGGCATGAAATTCTATACATGACACTTACAAAAAATAAAAATAAAAAAAAAAGAGAACATAAAGTTCTCAAAAATGGCATTTGTTAAGATTGGACATAAATCCACCAGTCCTGTATTCATGAAATAGTTCAACACCCATAGAGAGCTCTGTAGGCGAGTCCAAAACCAATGAACTAATCCTAATATAAAAGAAGGTGATGTTATATCTAAACATGATCAATACCATGTTGGGGCACTTTTAAAGAGATTACTTTAAGCATACTTTAGTGCCCATAAAAATCCCAGACATGATTTTGGAAAAGATAACCAAAAGTGGTCTTGTACAATATAGGTGATTGAAGAACACACTTTCTTTCCCATTATTCTACCCATGAACCTCCCACCTCATCTGGAGAGACAACTTTGAAGCTGGGTCAGTCTCTCCCAGCAGCAGTCACTTCTCTGAATCTACCCACAAGCTTAACTGAGCCGAAACTGGAGCAGCAGGCATTGTGTTTGGGATAGCTATCCACCAAAACCTGGGATGATGCAAAAAACTCATTTCATGGGCCACTGGATACATTTCAAATGGTAAACACCATTTGCTATTACCATCTCAGGTAAGACTGAAACCCACAACTCAAAGGTGAAAAAATACTGATAACTGAACAGGCCCTGAAACATCCAGGCCCCCAGGATAAATAAAACTCATTGTCTAAACTGAAGTGAGAGATCTTTCTGGTTAGGATTCATTTGCTAGACTTAATAATAAAGACTTGCAAGAAAAAAAAAGGGAACAAGTTAAGCCACTTGCACTCTCCAGATGTTTTTGTTATACACATACACGTTTCACTGGAACAGACCCCGAGCCTCGTTGCAGGCCAAGGTTTGTACTCTATCTTTCAATACAGACAGAGGTTCCAATTAGCTGCTAAAACCTGTGTGCATATTTCCAGTGGCAAATGCCTGCAAACTTTTAAATTCTGTTCTCCTTTCAGTTCCTCCCCTTCCCACTCCCACTTCTTGATCTATTCTCAATAGTTTATTCCTACCTGATCCACAGACAACAAAAACAAACAGAGCCAGCAGCCATGGTCCTACAGGATATTTCTCCTCTTGTGGCCGCTAAAATGGGAGGGGGAAAGAAGATTTCAGTCTGTTAGCAATCTGACCTTTTGCTCGTTAGCTCATTTAAAAAACAGAAGCAGAAAGGCAAGATAAAGAATGATGTGGTTTTGACTTCAAACCTCAAACAGTGAACAAACTCAAACATTCAAACATAAAACAAGGTATTCTGCTGCCATAACTGCTTCACAGCAATGATAAGAAGTTGAAATGAAAAACAATACAGTAACAGAAGAATGACAGTTGTATTTACAGGAGAGTCTGCTCTGAGGTCAGAAAGCTTAAGGGATTCAGTAATGCTCAAATCTGGTTTTTCCCCTTTAAAGAGGACTTAATTAATGCCTCTCTCAGATTATTTTCAGATCTGTCATCCTGAGTTTCTCAAGGGAAAAGGGCAAGTGAGGTGGGTTTTTTTCCCCTTACTATTTGCTTATCTATTTCCTTCCTCCGTTAGGCTGTTTACAACCCTCCCTTGTTTTATCTACATTGTAAGCTCTTTGGGATAAAGAACATGGCCTTATGTATTTTGTGAGATACTAGATGTTGGATTTTTAAAGTAATAATAAGGTTCCCTGACGGTGCTGTTGGCTGAAGAACACACATATGTACACACTCATAGATCCAATGTCTGTCCACTGGAGAGGAAGTTGTTAAAATCAAATTAAAGTGTACTATAATTGTTTGTCAGTATGTGCCAAAAAATATCCTTAAGCTAAAAATAAATTTAGTTTCAACTAGTTTCTACTCTAGATAACTTCTTTTGAGGCAGCACAACTGAGCGTTCTAATATGTAGCTTTGAAGGGGAAAGGAAGAAAGAATGTCATGTTTTATGGTCACTTTGAACTACTGAGTTTTGTTTTGATACATGATTATTGTTGGGAGCCTGATACACTAGAGGTTTTTGTAATGAAGAATGAATGCAAACATGTTTTCTGTAGGATTTCAAAGATGACATAATGAAAAAAGTCCCTGCAAATTTCTGAAAATGTATATCTATTAGCAGACACCTGCTGTAGCTTTTCTACCTGATGAAGAGTAGTTTAAACATCAAATTAATAATTATGACTTTAACTTGTTTAATATGTTGGCTTTAGCCATGCATACTGGCAGAATTAAATGTATAAAAATGCCATTAAATAACACTTTTCCAAACTAGCCAAATAACTGAACACATATTTTATTTCCTCAGTTATTTCATCTTACATTAAGCATCTCTAGTTGTGAAAAGGAAAAAAAAAACAGAATAGGCAAGGAATAAGCAAGTGTCAGTCCAAAGATCCCAGCATTAGATCAAATTTTGTATGATAAAAGAGTGCACAAGAAGATCAAGTTTGCCAGTGGAGCTAATAATGATCTATCATGATCATGCTTTCAAGATAGCCTACAATTATAGGCTCACAAAAACGGCAAATGTAGAGAGGCTTTTTCCCCCACCAAGATCTGAGCAGAGGCTTTTATGGGGCCCTGAGATATTAGGCATATAATCAATAGTAGCAGGGGATTCACAGAGCTCTAAGATAAGGAAAGTAAAAGAGGAATTGTTTGTTCAAGTTGTGGAAATACTGATAGAGGAAGGAGGGTGTTGTGGTTAAGACTCTTGGCAGGACTCGGGAGACAATTTTCAGTTCCAAGCTCTGTTGCAGATGTCCTGTATCACCCTGAGAGAGTGACTACACATCACTGTGCCTCAGTTCTCCAAAATGGGGGATAATAATTCCTGATTTCTACCACCTATTTTGTCTAGATGAGATTACAAGCATTTTGGCACAAGCAGTATATGTTACTATGTGTTTAGACAGGCCTCTCACAGTGCAACCCAGTTCTTGGTTTAGGTCCATAAGTAAATACCAATGTTATTAATAGTTCTGCAACACTAATTTAAAACTGCTTTATTTTGAGCACCTCAGAACTGCAGCTAATACCTAGCTAATATCTAGAAGTTTTTGCTAGGACAGCTCCCATGAGCTTGAAGTGAAGTCATTTGGAGGGGAGGGGAGAATGGCAAAAACATGGCTGAGAGGTGTGCAGCCCACATGGGAGGGGGAAGGGAAAAAAGGGAGAGAAGGGGAAGTTTTAGTGAAAAGGACAGAAGCAAAAGAAGTGGGGGAAGGGAAGAAGCAAAGGGAGGACAGAGGAGAGGGATACTGTTTTGTCATCATCTACTGCAAAGAATAGGCACCTGATATGAGTCAAGAGACTTGGGGTCTGGTCCTAGGTCTTCCACAGACCTACCTTGTTAACTTGAGTATGTCAGGACATGCCTATGCTATGTCCTACCATACTGTAGAGCACTGCCATAAAAACATGCCCCTCCAAATCTTCCCAAGACTGGAAAAAATGTAAAATACCCTCCATTAGAATGGTGCTGGGGATGTCCCAATTAAACCCATGCTGGAGAATTACCTTGGAGATGTACCGAACAGGAGTTATATGACATCATTTCAGTATTTAGTAACACAGAGAACAGGAATAAGTAAGTGGGAGGAGAGAAGAGAGGGTGTACTTTTGTTCCAGCCCTGCCTAGCATAGTTACAGTACAGACATGTCCATAACCTATTTGTACCACTGTTTCCCCATCCCCATAAATGGTGCTAAACAAGCTCCTGTATTTTAAAGATCTCTGATTGAAAAGTGCTTTCTAAGGACTTAATCCTGCACCACTCCACTCATGGGGATTTTTGCACTGACATGACACAGTATGGAATCAAACCTAAGTGCCTCAGCGTGATTAGAAACAGAGAAGCATTGAAATCACGAAAAATGTCTTCGACATTAGAGGAAAACATCCGTTAGTCTCTCATACTTCAGCCAGAAAGACTACTTCAGACATCAGCAAGTGGCAGGAACAATAGAAAAAAGCAGATTCACTTGACTTGGGGATAAAGGGAAAAAATAAGCTGTACTGTACTGTGTGTCATTGGCAGGACATTGTTTCACAGAAGCACATTTTTCAAATGAGCCTGCAATATTTTATGGTAAACACCAACAGTTTTATGCTTTCACTTTTCAAAAGAGCATTTAAGGTCACCTTTAAAAAGTGTGAGTATGTTTCAGTTGTGTTAGAATTAAACTATTGCCAAATCTTGTTGAACAAAAGTCCCACTTTTCAGGCTGACATAGTCGGTCAGAATTGTAGGATGGGGGTGTTGTAGGAGGCTGATTTAGTTCCAAGAGCTTCTTGACAACGTGAAGGACACGGCACTGAATTTCAAGCACTTTTCTGCCATTGTAACAACAGGGTTCCCTTTGAAACAGTTTACCTGCTGTGAATATGGGGCAAAAAGCTTTGAAGGAATAGGGGGATGATATTACCAAACTATTTTCCATGAAATTCACTCTCATGGGTGGACTTAGCTAAGCAAGAGCTTTTAAACAAGTTAAAGCAAACAAGAACTAAGGATTAAAATAACAATCTCTCCCACTAACCAACGTTCTGAGAGTATTTTCAAAATTAAGCAGCTGAAATGTCAATAGAATGGCCCAATAATCGGGTTTAACTAATAAGCAGATGCATGAAGCTAAGCATAGCTCTTCAGCGTTCAAACTTAATGTATACAGCAGGTACACAAGTGTGACTATTGCCCTCCTCACATGTTTTTTCCAAAGGCATAAACAGGATTTCTGTGGCTGGAAGGTTATTGCTTCACTAGCCTTTTGTGCCAGCAGAGCTACTGAAGTCAACTGTATTCCAAGGCTCAATTTCCACTGTACACAGGAGCAGGAGGGAGCCCTAAGTGATGAAAGGGGACCATACCCAGTTGCCTCTTTTGTATTCAGGCAGTCCTGGGACTTACGACACAATTGGTTCCTGAAAACCTTGTCTTAAGTTGAAACATTGTAACCAATTTTCTCATAAGAAACAATGTTATAAATGGGGGATTGGTTCCTATTTTCACCAAAAATAGCCCAGAATTTTGTACTCAATCAATTATAGATGAGTAATCTAGCTACATCAATGTATTTCTATTGTAAATAGCAAGCACATTGATTTGGAAGGACTTCTTTGAGGTGACTTTGCTGGACTTTTTGAAGCATTCTTGGCAGGAGTCTTCTCAGGAGCCCTGGCTGCAGGTTCTTGTCTGCTTCTTAAAGAAAGCGTCCAGGAAACAGATGTTTGGACAGATGTTCTGCAGGGAGATGAGCGACGCAGTGAACTTGTTCGCTGGCATGGCATCACATTGGATCAAGCGTTGTAAAATCGAAACGGACTTCATGAAGTTGAAACAGGATGTCAATTTACAACTGTTGTAAGCGCAAAATGTAACTCGAAACATTGTAAGCTGAGGACTGCCTGTATTGCCAAGGAAACATGTCTTGCCAAGAAAACATGATTAAGCTTAGATTGGTCTTAGTGAGCTTACTGAACTAAGCTCAGCCTGTCTTCCTTGTCCTGACAGTACCAGAAGTACCTGAATGTCTCACGCAAGTCAAATAGCACTCTCTTGTCTCGGCCACAGAGGCCTTATACTTCCTCTGACAGCATTTTGCCCAGGAAAGCGTGCTGCTTTCTTTCAAGCGAAGTTGAATAAATCTTGGTGTTTTAATCTCCTGCAAGCCGGGTGGCCCAGGAAAACTGAACAAAATAACCCCTCACCAGGTAGCAAGAGAGCTCGGACTTGATTTTCATGCCTGTACACTTTTCAGTGGCTACGAGTGGCTGCCCGTAGCCCTACTGGATTTTGCTGTGTGTCGTTCCTCACTGGGGATGTGGGGTGGGTTATGTGTGCGGATTTCTCAAGTGGCTGAGGGGAAGGTGTGTATGTGTGGCAGTGCCTGCATGGAGGGACTTGCTTTCTGCATGCCAGTCTCTCAGTCTCGCCCCATTTGGGTATGCAGGTGGACAGTGTGGGTCTCTCCCTCCCAGAGAAGGATTGTGCTGTGTGCTTTTCACAAGACCCCAGCACTTTCACTCACTGCAGTGTGAAAATGCCTCCATTCATCGTTTCAGAACAGGGGCTCCTGATTTTAGCATCAGGCTCTTTCACACACTCTGGCTCAGCCTGGAGCGCTCCCTCCGGGCAGCACCAAATGGATTAAAAAAAATTAGAAGAAGATCATCCTTTCCACTCCCCAGCCTGGAGCTCCAGCTGCCTCTTAACCCTTCAGCTCCCAATTCCCCACTTTACCCCTTCTGCTGGGCTGAGGACTTATTAGGAGATCACCGTTGTCCTCCCCCTCCTCCCAACTCCTATCCCTCTTCCCGTCCTCCCGGTCACCTTACCAGGGTTTTGGCTACGTTCCCTCTCTGTGTGATGTTTTTGCTGTGCTTTTCGTTTGCCATCCGGATCCGCTGTTTGGCCACCATGGCTTTGGGAAGGGGTGGGGATTTAAGTAGCTGGGAGATGCCTGAGGCCGAATGATTTGCTGTGTCTGGGTTGGGACAAGTCAAGAAACACCCCTGCCCCCTCTTTCCCCCCGAGTCCTGGGTAGACGCAGCTGCCCACAGCCCCTGTGCTGTTTCCTCAGCCTCCCCCAGCCCACCCACCCCCCTGCAGACAGAGAAGCGGGTGGCTGGAAGGATGGATGGACGGAAGTAATCTCTCATCTCAGGAAACCCTCGCGTGCTTCATCCTACCCTTCCGGTCCCCTGCTTCCCAAGCGTAGGCGGCACCTGGCAGGGCAGCGGCAGCGCAGCCCTTCCTTGATCCCGCTGCCTTGCCTGTGCGGAGAGCCCCCGGCACGTGCCCCCGCACCGGCAGGCAGAGCGGCAGCGGCAGCCGCCCCGCCCAGGGGCTCGGGCTCCGGGTTCCATCCATGGAACGCTGGAGACAGCTACGTTCTATGTGGCCGCGCGGATTGGCTGCTCGAGAGGGCGGGGCAGAAGTAGCGTTCCACCCCCTGCCTGCCGCGTTCTGCCGCCCCGGGGCTGCTGTGCGCTCGGGCTCCCGTCCGCTTCTGCGCCCAGCGGCGAAGCCTGCCGAGTAGCAGCGGGGGAAGCCAGCGCCCTGCTCAGCCCTTAGGTCGGGGCCCTCCAGCAGCGGGGGGGTGGGAATTTGGAGAAGAGGAAGCACGAAGGGGGGAGGAAGGGAAGCGGAAACGTGGAGGTGGGCAGCTCTGGGGCCAGGCAAGGGCACACTGGGCTGCATGAGTAGAAGTGTTGCCAGCAAATTGAGGGCAGCGAGTCTTCCTCTCTAGTCAGCACGGGTGAGGTCACATCTGGAGTCCCGTTTTGGACCCCCTGCTGCAGAAAGGATGTGGACAAGTTGGAGAGAGTTCAGTGGAGGGCAGTGAAAATGGTGAGGGGCCAGAGGACATGACTTATGAGGAAAGCTGAGGGAACTGGTCTTATTTAGTCTGAAGGGGGGATTTAATAGCAGCCTTCAACTACCTGAAGGGTGGTTACAAAGAGGATGGAGTTAGACTGTTCTCAGTGGTGGCAGATGACAGAACAAGGAGCAACCGTCTCAAGTTGTGGCAAGGGAAGTTTAGTTTAGATATGTGGAAAGTCTTTTTCACAGAGAAGGTAGTGAAGCACTGCAACAGGCTGCCCAGAGAGGTGGTGGAATCTCCATCCTTGGAGATTGTAAAAACCTGGGTAGACAAAGCCTTGGCTGGGACAAACTAGCTGGGGATGGTCCTTCTTTAAGCAGGGAGTTGGACTAGATGACCTCCTGAGGTCTGTTCCAACCCTAATTTTCTATGAGTCTAAGGGGCCAGGAATTTGTGAGAAAGTCTCATGCCACCTACCCAAAGCTGTAGCGTGCCCACCACTGTCTAGGCCAGGCATTCTCAACTGGGCGCCACAGCACCCTGGAGTGCCTTGAGTTCCTTTCAAGGTTGGTACAAGGTGCCACTCAATGTTAGCATTTGCCAGGGGGGAAACATGATTTGCAAGCTATTCATAGCGATTCCAAACAGAAATCCATGGGGCTAAAACCATTCTGCCCTGGTGTGGTCTTCTGGAGTTCTTTGCAACAAAAAAACTGCTATACTATTTTTCTGGAGTCTAAAAAACCAAGCAAATACTCAGAGCTGGCATTTTCTGAGGGTGCTTCAAGTCTAAAAAGGTTGAGAACCACTGGTCTAGCCCAGTGCCAAGATTCATTCAACTTTTCTCTAGGCTTACCAGGAGCATAATGACTGGAGGCAAACACCCCACCCCAAAGATAAGTGTGAATACACAGAGAATCAGAACTTCCTAGACCTTAAATGCCAGAGGCTGCAAGTAGGAAAGGAACAGGGGAAACACCCTGGTCATACCCAGTTCACTCTTCCTTTCAGTCTCCACTCTCTGCCATGTGTGCTAAAGGATACTGGGCAAGATGGACCTATTGTCTGACCCAGGAAATGGCAGTTCTCGTGTTGTTACAAGGAATCCTCCCATCACGGGGGAAACAAAAGCCCCAGACAGGAACTACATCCTTCATTTCTGTGCTTTATAGAATCAGTCTCCTGCAAAAAGGGAACAGGACATTTTCAGTGTGTGCATGTGTCCCTGTCCTTCCAGAATGTCAGTTTGGTTCATCTGGCCTCAGCTGTGGCATACAAAGCAATCAAATTATAACAAAAAACAGTAATTGGTAAAAGCTACCTTGCCAGTCTGGGAGAAGCAGTGTCCATATCAGACGATAGCAGCAGAGATAGCAGGTAGACTCCAATGTAATGCACAACAAAGTGATTCCTGACAACAGCACAAACATCTGTGCCAACTGATGACCCCTTTTCTAGTGCTTCATTTTACCATATATCAAATAAGTTAAAAATATTTCTCATTAACTTGTATGCAACTGCCCTTTAGAGGCATGCTATCAGATTTCAGAACCTTGCCATGTTGTTTTCCCATTGGAGGAGAAACCAGTTCTGAAGAGGGTTACTTGTTTGTTCCCTGCCCTGCCACTGATATCTTCTGTGACCTTGGGCAAATCATTTAATTTCCCTCTGTGTGACCCATGGAGGAAGTGTGCTCATCTTGGGTTTCACCCAATTCCTTGTAACCTGTAATTCCTCTTACACCATTGACACCAGCCTTGTGTGAGTACAGTGGACACCAAATTAATAAAAGATGGGGCAGCAGAACACCGCAGTTGGGCTCTGTGGGGGATCTCGGCTAGTGCTCATTTCTCAGGAAGCAACTTTGCATCAAGAACTGACAAAAGCTTAGAGTTATTGCCACAGCCAGAAGTCTCCTGCTGCTTCAAAAGCAATCAAACTAAAGTTACCTCATAGAAGTAAAACAATACCGTGCTTCTTCAAAGGGTACATGTTAATTGTATGCTAAGAAAAAGAATATTTATATCTGTCTAAGTGCACAACTTGGAGACTCCTGCCACAATGCTGAATATAATTTTAAAGAAACGGTCATAAAAGTGCATGGTTAAAAAAATTCTACTCCTGATAGACTTGAGGATGGCTTCCAAATGTCAGTACCAATCATCAAAAAATTGAATAGGTACCACGACTGGGCGGTACACATCGAGGGCTATAAGCTGTACAGAAAGGATAGAGTGGGGAGGAGAATGTCAATGTCTTCATCAATGACTTGGACGAGGGAGTGAAGTGTACTCCGTCCAAGTTTGTGGATGATAGAAAACTGTAGGGAGAAGTGGACACACCGGAGGGCAGGGAACAACTACAGGCAGACCTGGACAGGTCAGACAAATGGGCAGAAAACAATAGAGTGCAATTTAACAAGGAGAAATGCAAAGTGCTGCACCTAGGGAGGAGAAATGTCCAGCACACCTACTGCATAGGAAATGACCTGCTTGGTATCACAGAAGTGGAAAGGGATCCTAGTGGACTCCAAGATGAACGTGAGTCATCAGTGTGATGAAATCATCAGCAAAGCTAACTGCACTTTACCATGCATCAGCAGATGCATGACAAACAACCAAGGAGGTGATACTTTCCCTCTATTGGGCACTGGTCAGACCGCAGTTGGAGTACTGCGTCCAGTTCTGGGAGCCACACTTCAAGAGGGATGTGGATAACCTGGAGAGGGTCCAGAGAAGGGCCACTCGTATGGTTAAGGGCTTGCAGGCCAAGCCCTACGAGGAGAGACTAGGGCACCTGGACCTCTTCAGCCTCTGCAAGAGAAGGTTGAGAGGCAACCTTGTGGCTGCCTATAAATTCATCATGGGGGCACAGAAGGGAATTGGTGAAGCTCTGCTCACCAAGGTGCCCCTGTGGGTCACAAGAAATAATGGCCATAAGCTAGCCATCTTCAAGAGGAGGTTAGATAGGCATCTGGCTGGGGTCATCTGAACCCAGCACTCTTTCCTGCCTATGCAGGGGGTCAGACTCAATGATCTATTGAGGTCCCTTCCAACCCTAACATCTGTGAATCTATGAAAGTCAGTATTTCCTAGGTAATGCTGAAGTAGAGCAAGACCGTCAGTTGTTGTTGAACATTCTGCTGCACGATGGAGATGCGGGTTTCAGTCCCTGCTCTCAGGACTAGCTCTATCTTTTATCCAATGACTGTCTGACATGTAGTGTATTATGTCTTGATTCACCCTCCTGAATTTTAAGCACCTCAGGGACCAATCTGGGTGTTGTCCTGAGTGTCCACAGGCATGAAGGCCTTTACCTTCACAACACTCGTGCAAAACAAAGAAGCACTGTCATCCCCATATTGGAGATGAACTAAGACTGAGAGAGGCTAAGACTGAGAGAGGCTAATGCCCTGGCCCACCAAGATACTTAGTTATTTAAATTCTCTTTAGGTGTCTGACTATCACTAGCATCAGTGGGGCTAATTAGTGTTGTGGCTCTAGATCTAAATGATGGAGCCTATTTTAACTCTAGTCTATGAAGCCCCAGGCAACCCTCTGACAACTATTTTCCAGTTAAAATTCCAGATCGATTCCCCTTAGCAAACCAAAATCAGATCCTTCCTTCAGTGCCCAAGTGGAAGTGATTCTTATTGGGACATAGGGGATGTGTACCAATCATTTGACCCCAGCAGACTTCCTGCCCTTGGGGCAGGGGGCTGCACCTGATGATCTTGCAAGGTCCTTTCCAGCCCTAATGTCTATGAAATCCTATCTCACTTTTGCCTTATGATTTCCACCATCTCAGTGTTTCTTAGCTGCACAGGGCAGAGCCTTTCTGAGCATGTCCATTGGTATCTCTAAACATAATGCAAGTAGGCAGTTAATTATCTTTAGCACCCTATTTTAGAAGTGTTCCCTTTAAATTAGCAGCAGATGCTTTTATTTGGCAAAGTACTTAAACATATGCAGAAATGCCAGTGAAGTCTATAGGATTTCGGCTTGAGCTTAAGTGTCTTTCTGATTAGGAGTGGACTTTGTAAACATGCTTTAACTTAAGCACATGCTCAACACCTTGTTGAATCAGGGGTAAAACTACTATTGACTCCTGTATTGTCACAGTCAGCCTCTACACTGGTTGTTACTAGATACATCAGTAGAGTATATAGCAACCAGACCAAGTTGCTCATCACACGTCAAGGGAACCCCTGAGAAGTCCTTATAGCACATACCATAGGAATGTGGTGATGCATGCTGTAAGTGTGTGACTCATTTCAGTCAGTGATGAATGGTAAAGAAGAATATGAATGGTAACAATCTTTTTATTGTTTTATTCAGTGATGCTTTTCTTCCATTTCCCTCCTTTCTCTCTGTTTCTTTTCGGGGCATATTCTGGCACTTGCAAACATCCACTCAGTCCAATTCTCTGGGAGTTTCTGCAGGCTTCACTTCATGTGACAGCTTGAAACAACAACAACAAAAAAGGCAACTTAAAAGCTTTCCTTCTTGTCTTCCCTAGACTTTCTTCTCATCATCTGGACTACCCCTCTATGAATGGTCTCCAGCAAGTAGTTTGCTGTTCTTCCATGGTAAGATCTGGAAATAATTGACTTCCCCACATTTATTTCCATCACTGAGTGAGCTTGTCTAATCATGTTGTGGGCTTTTCTCTGCAGCTCATGTTCCTAACTCAGAATAAGGCCTTTTTTTTTCTTGCACACTTCATTTATTCTGCTTATCCAGGATGCACAGTTGCCAATAAAATATGAGAAAATTATTGTTTAAATAGTTTCAAACCAGTACCATGTGTTGAAAAATTTAAAAATGCTTTGAGTTCCTTAACTGCCTTCTTCAGCACATGTGTCTCAAATAGCTTCAGCTCCAGGATCCTATCTACCTTGATGTGTCATTGAAAACCTTTGATCAATGATAATCAGACCAGGGCTTGCAACCCACAAGCAACTCTTCAATATATTACCTGCAGTCCCTCCATTCATTGAACATGTCTTTCCTTCTATTTGTGAATAATGCAATGAATGCAAGTACAGACTATGGGGTTTGTCCCATTGCCTTAAGGGCATGTGCAGTGTTGTGGCTCTTTGAGTAAGACTGACCCCTCCTGCGGCCAGGCAGGACTGAGTGCCACTGCTTTAAATGCTGTGGAATCTGGATGATCTGAACCTCCCTTTCAAACAAACTACCAGCCTTTTCTGTGTTTGATGCCCTTTGTACTGCCTATATGCAGCATCCCTCTCTGGTACTGTCCTGTATAGTTCTAACCATACTGCTGATTAATGACAAATAATGAACACAGAAGCCAGCCAAACAGGTTGGCTAATCAGGCATTTACTCTTTTGGCATAGTTTACTAATCTAAATAAGATGAGATTTACTGGAATCTGTTTTCAGACGTGTATCCCAATGTTTTCTTTTGCTGGCATAACAAAGGCTGATGTAGATTTTTTTTTTCAGTAGCAAACTGCCTTGAGCAAATGTACTTGTCACAGGAAAAGAGACTCGGATGTGTACAATTTTCTGCCTGTATCTAGCATTTGCATGTACTTCAAGGACAGGCAGTGTATATGAAGGTTATTTGTATGATGTATGAGGCGGAGAGAAGAGACACATACCTGTTCTGCGATCATAATGAGGCAAGGACAAGATGGTACCCAGACTGCTGCTGACAGATTTCTAGTTCACAAACAACGTGACTAGTATGTATTCACCTACCATTGTCTTAAAGTTAATACATCCTCTAGGCCAAACCATATCTTTCTGGGAGTGTGGTTCATCAAGAGACATTTCTACTGATGACTGACTGAAACAAGGTAATACTACTGGCTGCTTTTTTTTTTTTTTTTTTGCCTTACTCTGAAGCATTGGAACATTAGCCCTGCTGAGCCTTGGGGTTTTTGGTGGGGATGAGCTTATAGTCCTTCTATTATTTAGAAAACTCGGAGGTTCCTGGCTAGAAGGTCCCGTTCTTCCCCCCAGGGTCAGACTGATCACCAGATATGGAGTCAGGAAGGATTTCCACCCCTAGGTCAGATTGGCAGTGACTGTAGAGGGTTTTGCCTTCCACTGTAGCATGGGTCATGTTGCTCTTCCTAGGATGGTCTGAACATATCTGAGTCCATTAATTCCCTGTCCTTGCATTGACAGGTCTTGGCAGTGAGCGACCTTGTCTCCCCCGTTTTAACCATGGGAAGTTACTGGGTGTTCTTGGTATCTCTGGTTCTATGATTTGTAGCTGTGTGTGAAAGTTTTCAGTGCTGCTTTTGGGGAATTCTTGGGTCAGTGGTTGCCTGTAAACACAGGGATTGGACTAAGTGGCCTAGGAGGCCCCTTCAGGGCCTAAGTTTCTGTGTAATGACAGTACCATTTACCTGGGGCTGCGGGAACTGGCAGAGTAAAGTGGATACCCACAGAGAAGCACCAGGTAGGACGTTGGGAGGAATGCATGACTCCTTGCACTGTAGGACAATGTGCAGAACACCTAGGCAACCCCTCAACTGCCCCAGTATGTGCTTTTTTTTGGTTGGAGGATCTATGCAAAGCCTACTTCTCCAGGCTTGCTGAGGTGGCAGTCTCTGAGCTATTCTGCCCAACATACAGAGGTAGACAGTTTATCTGCATGGGTTTGCTACACCAAGGACCTTCTCATGCAATATAATCAGGCTGGCTCTGCTGGATTTAGAGACTTTTGTGGGCAGAACTGTCCCGAGGGAAAATGACACCCCAGGCAAACTTGTATTTTGGTGCCCTCTCCTCCCCTCCAAGTCCGAGAGGTGTTGGCAGGGGGGAGGGAGCACAGCTGGCTGTACATGTGACCCCATCCTCAGCTCGTCCCTGTTCCTGGGCACTGTGCTGCATCCACCTGGCATCTGTCAGCCTGGCCTGCCACTGCCTAAGCACCCATGTGGAGCCACCTCTGAGGCTGGGAATGATCACAACACCCCCGGCAAGCTGCATGGTCAGCTCCCACCAGATGGGGTGGGGTGGAAAAGGCAGGAAGAATGTGACTGCATTGGCAGGTGACCCTGTCCCCATCAGCCCCCAGTGCTGTGGTCATCTCCCTGGTCCAATTACTGAGAGCAGAAAATGTGCTCCCACAGCCACTGCTTAGCCTGGCTTCTTCTGAGCAGTGGCTGAAGGTGGAGAGGGAGGGGTCAACTGGGCCAGCCCAGGAATAGTGCTGCTCTCTGTGTGTGTGGTGCCCCCCCGACCACAGCGCCCTGGGCAGCCACCCACATCACCTACCCCTAAGGCCAGCTCTGCCGGTGGACCCTGTTCACAGGGGAAGACTTGCACCTCAGCACAGGGTTTGGCCTTAGGATTGGCCACACTGTGACTACAGTTTCTATACCTTTATGTTCTGCTAGCCAGACCCCAAGTGGTGAATCTTTATACAATGCTACAACATTATGTTGTGCTTTAAATCAGATGCTCTTATGCACCAAACTAGACTTCAGAGTCATTTCTCAACCAAAAGTGACAGGCAATGTCCAACTCACAGTGGATGTTTAATTGCAACTTTGGGGTCTTGCCAAGAGTTTAATCCTAAGGAAAATTATTCAGAAGTAAATTCTGAACTAGGTTTAGAGTAATGGCCTAATTCAATGGTATTCACTGACTACTTTACATTGTTCCAGTAATGCAAAGCAGCAGTTAATCCTGATTAATGAGCCAGTTAAATTAAGTTTAGATCTATTGTGTATCACTGGAGTGATGGTGGAACACTAGAACTGTAAACCTGGTTCTAAACGTGCACAGTAGGAAACGGGCTAATGGGTGACAACCTCACTCTCTTGTAGGCTATGAGAATTTTTCCAGGATTTTCTTCAATAATTCGGGCATCTCATGTAGGAGTCTTCATTTAGTAACATTTTATAGGATCAGCTGTGCAGATCCTGGCATTTCTGTTAACCAAAGATAAATGTGATCAAAATAACATACTACAGAGCAAATTGATTGATGGGAAGTTGGGTGACAGCGACCACGAGCTGATCACCTTCACCATCCGCCGTAAAGCTGGCAAGTCAGTCAGCAACACAGAAGCCGACTTTGACAAGCTCAAGAGGCTAGTCAGTCAGGCCCTCAGGGACCATGACCCCAGGGAGATGGGAGTTCAAGAAGAGTGGTTGCTTCAC
>NW_017728906.1:149072457-149077156 GCF_001723895.1 Crocodylus porosus | reverse complement strand
TTATCTTGCTGGGATCCTATGACCCCAGCTGACTTCCTGCCCTTTGGGCAGGGGGCTGGACTCGATGATCTCCTGAGGTCCCTTCCAGCCCTAATGTCTATGAAATCTATGAAAATCTATGAAATCTATGAAATTCTGATCTCCAGTAAAGTGAGATGTGGAGTAATTCCACTGAAGTCACTGGAGCTACTCCATATTTATACTAGTTTAATTGGAAGCAGAAGCTTATATACTCCTTTGGTGGAAATCAGGAGAAAGGTAACTGTCAGAGAATTGGCTTTTGCTGAGCTTGAAGGGAAAGTACACAGCAGCATGATTCTTACTTCCCTCAGGTAATGAAAAGAACATAAGAATTGCCATTTCCTGGGTCAGACCATAGTCCATGTGCCCAATAGCTTATTTCATGCAGTGATGGTGTGGATGCTTAAGGGAAAGACAAATAGGGCATGTCCAGAGTCTTCCATCATTGCTCCTTTTCCACTGTGGCTTCCAGCATTCAGAGATTTCCGAGAGTTAGGAAGCTCTGATTCAGGAGCCACACTCCTATCTGACGTGACCAATATCTACTAGTGGACCTTTCCTCCATGAATTTATCCAACCCTCTTTTGAACTGGGCTAAACAATCAGCCCACACATCTTTCAGCAATAAGTTTCATAAGTCAATTACACGCTGTGATGAAAAATAATTTCCTTTTGTTAATTTTAAACCCACGACCTAATAATTTCACTTTATGTCTCCTAGTTCAAGATATACAATATGGGCCAAATTCTTTTCTTATTTACATGGATGGAAATCTGGAATAATTGTTGAGGTTATAGAATCATAGAAATTAAGGGCTGGAAGGGACCTTGAAAGATCATCTAATCCAACCCCTTGCTCTGGGCAGGAATACTGCTGAGATCAAATGATCCAGTCTCCTCTTGAAGAGCTCCAAGGTTGGGGACTGCACCACTTCCTTGGGAAGTCTGTTCCAGATTCTAGTCACCCTTACAGTACAGAAATTCTTCCTTACGTCCAACCTGAAACCATCCTCTAACAGTTTATGTCCATTGCTCCTTGTTCCCCCCAGGGAGCCTTAGTGAACAGTTTTTCTCCCAGCTCCCAATCAGCAGAGTTATTCTCAATTTATATTGGTGTAACTCACCAGATAAACTAGTCCACAGTATTTGAATTTTTTAAGTCCTAGCCTTGTCCATTCTGAGTTAATAATAAACAAACCCTACGGAGGCAAAATAGCTAACGTATTTATTACAGCATCCTTTGGAAGCAATTTCCTTTCTGATGTGTTTTTTCTCAGCGACAGTATTATTACAAAGTTAAGGAGAACAGAAAGAGCTTCCAGATTAAATTCTTCATAGATGAAATGACAAAATTAATGAAGCAGTGTATTCTATTCAGAGATGTAAGGAAATATACCATGACGTTAATAGCTGTTTTACAGAGAGATGCTGAGAGGCATTGGCAAGTTTCCATGTGGAGTGACACGATGAAATCAACTCCACATACAGCTTTGCAAGAGGGAGACTTCATAAAAGATTTCATATGATTTTTCATATAATTGGTTTTTGCTTATGAATAAAAAAGACAAGGATCATCGATTGCTCAGCCAGCAAGAATAAAACAGGAGACATAAGCAAAATCAGCCATACTGTTAATTTTATAATCTGCCCTTAGAAGTCAGAAGGAGCACTGATGGTTGATCAGCAGTCAGCAAACCTAATTGTTTGGTCCATACTGCCATGTGGAAACAATATGGAGGCCATTCAATCAAATGCCTTTCAATCATGTTATGAATTTGATTGCATTAATGTGCTCTCTTAACAGAATACATTAACAGTTTTGCCTCAACAAGTTCACATAGAATTACAGAATCATGACTGCTGAGTCCTTCATAAAAACAAAGAGAGCCAAGTGTTTTCTTTCACTTGAACCAAGCTCTTGAGCTTAATTTAGGAAACAACATCTGGTAAAATCTGGGGCCTTTGAAGTCAGTGGCGAGACTCCCACTGATTTGACAGTGTCTTTTGTTCACCTTGGCAAACAGCAGCCATCCTTGCCAAACCACCAGAGCATGTAGACATCCATGCATTTCTGGTGGCTCTGCACAGCTCAGTGCAGCAACTGAGCCATTGCAACCTGAGGTGCACTCCCTATAGGGGCCCTGCCTATAGACAACTGCTCTGTGACCTGTCTTTTGATGCTGGCCTGCATTATAAAGTAGTTTTTTAACCTATAAAACCCCAAAAGGGTTTGGGTCCTGGCTAGCAAAAACCTCATCATGTCTCCCTATCCATGCAATACTAGGGTTGATGTGATTGGTTGAAATGCTCCAGGCTGTGAACTTTGGTTTAAAGAGGCTATTTGCAGGATGTCATCAGAGAGATCCTCTACTCTAGAATATGCCTCCCAAGATTGGGTAGCCTTTAGGTTATTCTGCAAAGCCTATGCTGTTTATGGAGTTGCTTCTGTGGATTAGTATTCAAGGAGTGTCCCTAATTCAAGAAACTCACAGTTTGATGGCAGACTGACAAGGGGTTAAGAAGTAAGAGCAGAGGTAATATAACAGACCAAGTACATACAAGTCAGCTATATGTTAGCATCCGATGCAGTAACTTGTGATTTATGAAAGCTCATGCCTCCCTGAACCAGTTAGTCTCTAAGGTGCCACTCAGCCTGTCTATCTGTTTTCAGCCTAACACAGCTAATCACCCCTCTTTACAAGCCAGCTCTCTGATATTGAAGGATGGATTGGTTACTTCATTTTTCTCTATAAGGGGCCTGATTCTCTCTTCCCTACCTTGGCTGTTTATGACTTTACTCTGTGAATAGTTCTGGGGAAATTAATGGGGGGTTTATGGAGGAATTTACTGTTCACTGTGAGGTAGAGTGGCAAAATAAGGGCATAATTTAACTTGTTGCTTTGCAAATCTTTTCAAGAATCAGAGCATGACAGCCCCTTCAACCTCATCACAGCTCTACAGGATAATCTTATCTAAAATATAGGCCCAAATTTTTGGCAATAGCCAGAAGCACAGCACAGCTCAGGAGAAGTAAAAAACTTGTTCTAAGTTTCTTCTGTGCTCATCTAGTCCAAGGTTGACTGTGTACTACTTTGATCTCCATGGAGCTGCTCTACACTGTGTCATCTGCCAATACCTGTGATGACAGCTGGCAATCAACAGGATGCAGGGGATTCCTGGCTATAGTTACATGGGGAGGTGGGATGGCAATGAGTGGCTATCTGTACTACCGGAGGATTATTCCAATGCTGGGGTGATTCATTTCTTTCTGGTTATGGTGGTTTTTGATCCAGTATCAGCTGATAAGGAAGTGCAATGATTCCATCTGTGACTTTCTTTTCAAATGGTAACAAGAGCTATTGCCTAAGATATAGGCAGAATCAATATGGATGTCAAAAAGCCATTGGTTTGTGGGGCAAATTTCCAGAGTTAACCCAGCTGATCTAGTGGCTCTACTGGTTCATTAGCATGGTCCTAAGCGTTCATCTGCTGTGCTCCAGTTTGCTTTCCTCTGTGCTGTCCATAGTTGCTAGTACTGAAAGTACAACCATGTTTTAGAGTCTCTTTTGTGATGCTGGTACATTTAAGAGTTGATGACTATTAAGCAGTCTTACTGTTCAGCACAGTAGATAGATTTTATGTTATAGGACAAATTGTTCTCTTGTTACATCAGTGCAGTTATGCTAACTTTAATGAGAATGCATTAGGATAACATAAGGGGAGAATCCAGCTAATCTGATTCTCTCTGCATTTGTATTGCTGTCACCTTGCCTCTCTTACTATTGTGAACTAGATTGTCATCTTTTTAGGGCAGATACTATAAACCAGATCCAGTGTAAAACAGTTCAGTTCTATTGAAGTTGGTGGTCTGTACACATGCCCAGAGGCTGCTTTGACACAGTGTAGTTCCGGCATGTTGGAGCAGACTTGATTAATTGAGACTGCTGAAGTGTACTAATTAGCATGCTCCAGCAGAATCCATGTCTCATGTATCAGTATATGCACATTTCAAAATGGCGGGGAGGGGGTGCTTTAACTAAAGCTCATTTGGCAAGTTTTAGATAAAGCGCCCCTGCTGCAGTTTTGAAGCTGAGATGCTGTAAGCACTTTAATTAGACAAGGTCTCAGAGGTGCTCTAATTAAAGCACCCCCTCATCCCCCGGAGCATGTGTGAACACACCATGGCGCTAACCCTTTTGTATGATAGCTCACCCCCTGAACCCCTGTCTCTCATTGTTTGCTAAGTGTCAGCATATGAAAATTAATTAGCTAAGAATAAAGCCATCTTTTGTATTATGATCACCAGAAAATGGTTAGGTGGGTCAATTCAGCACTATTTGGCCAACTGTATCACCACTGGATATTTCATTTTCAAATTCAACAATGTTAGAGTCAGTATTATTTATTATAATTTAATATATACTAATGTCATTCTCATTATGTGTTTAGCATTACAGATTTGCACAGTGCTTTAATCATACAACCCTGGAAAATGAAAAGCTTCTCACACAGCATGCAAGGCAACAGAGCAACTGATACTGGCTCAGAGCCACTGTTCATTTTGTTCAGTATTTTGTCTTTGACAGTAGCCAGTAGCAGACTCTTTGAAGGAAGGTCATGTTCTCTCCAGAATTCCCAGATTTTCTCTCTTGCCCCAATGCCTCCCTCCCCATCACTA
>NW_017728906.1:149065662-149072127 GCF_001723895.1 Crocodylus porosus | reverse complement strand
GGATTCTTTCCTGCCATGGCAGGGGGTCGGACTAGATGATCTGCTCAGGTCCCTTCCAACCCTACAAACTATGAAACTATGAAACTATTTCTTTGGAGGTCATTATGATAGTTCATGTTTACTTTCTCTTTAACATTTCCCACTTGTATTGCATCAAAACATCCTGCCACACCCTCCACATACCAGTCTGAGCAAGAGTACAGTTTTCTCGAAATTCAGGTAGTTTTTCACTTGTTGTTTATTTAGCACCAGAAATCTTTTTGCGGTTTCCAGGTCCAATCACAAAGAGTCCACAGAGTCAACAGGGCTGCTTTGTGTATCAAATGGTATTATCACTAAGCAAATAATGTTAACCGACTTGGAGTTCAATCGTATCACAATTCTGGTTTATAATAGAAACACCTATCTGCTCTGGATAGGAGAGTGAGAGTCATAGAAAGTGATAATATATTTGGAGGCTTAGTAACTTTTATTCCTGCACTGAGTCACTGATCTCTTTGATTAACGCTTTGATTAGCGTTAGTTACTAAAGTGACCAGACCTTTTACTTTCACTGTTACAAGCATATATTGTATCATTATTGCATTGTAAATGCATGAACATCTGTTGTATTCCAGAATCCCCATCATGACTATTTTGAATGAAAACTGATTGAATATTTTTAATAGATGTAAAATTATTCTCCTGAGTCTGGATGAGACTTGCCGAGTCTACAACCATAGAGTGAGTTTTTGCTATATTTAATGTTTTGGCGAGTAGTGAGATCTATAATACACTGTTATCTCCCTGTGAACCTCCCTGCAATGGTCTAGTGCCACCATTTTAAACACGTCCCATTGAAATCAATAGGACATCAAGGATGGCTTGCTGTGCATTTAGCAGTACAGGCTGCATGTAACAGCTGGATGTATTGGGCCTATTTTACAGCAATGAAACTGTTTGTAAGGCACAACTTAATCTTGTTAGAAGAGTATCTTGTCTTATTAGGCCACAGCTTGAGTTCTTCCCTTGTAGTGAGAGCAGGAACTTCATTAATACTAAAGAAGGAATTTTGCTCAACCGCTGCTAGAGCTACTCTCACTCGATCAGTAAACTCTGATTTCAACTTCTATAAAGGTCCATCTTGCTGGCTCAGATGCTGGCATGGAAACAAACCCAGGCTGAGGTACAAATGATAGAAATATCTCAAAGGCAGCTCTGGTTTCTTTGGAGTTGCTAGATAGCTGAGGTTAGGTATTTCTTGAATAAGAGTTAGTGATACATACATTATTTGAGCCACTGGATCTTAGCATGCACTCCCAGAACATGGGCCACTGATGTGAGGGATCCCTGGAAGATGCCATTCTGCCCCCACCTCTGAAGTGGTGTCCCACCTACCCATCCCCAATTATACTACTGCTTGTAAAGCATTAGTGTTTAAATCCCAATTTCCTATAGTCAAGGCTGATTTTGTTCTCCATTCCTGATTTTGTTCTCATCACCTTCTGTTTTGTCTCTTGCATTCTGACAATGATGCCAACCAGACCTTCATTTCCTTCTCCCACACTTACCTATGTCCCTTTTCTTTGGCCACTCCTTATTCCCTGAACAACCTACTTATTCATGAGAGCTTTGCTTGGGACAGTGGATAGAGCATGGGATTAGTTCAATTCCCTAGCTACCACTGATTTACTGTGTGGTCTTTGGGAAGTCAGCTAACCTCTGTGTGCCTCAATTTCACCATCAATGAAATGTGTGTGGTAATATTTACCCAGTTTTATAAATGGCTTTGATATTATTTGTGGAGCATGCTTTATAAACTTTAAATGTTATCCTCTCATTATGCCTGGCCCATCCTGTCTTTATTTAAATTTCTGTTGAAAACCCACTTCTTCTATGAGGCTTGTAAATGCTACCCTATGTCAATATAATATCGTTATCACTCTCATCTATGGAGTAACTCATCGAGTACTGAAATAAATCACTTTCCCATGGGATTACTGCCTAAAAGCCAAATGTAATCAGTAAAGTCTGGGTTTGACAAGGCTGTCACAGATAGAATTCATTTACTAATGAGTTGCAGCTTAATGTCCACATAGTAATGTGTCTTTGGTTTTAACAAAACATTATAGAGACCTTCTTTTTCAGCATTTATTGCTTGTTAACTGTTTAGCAGATATGCTTTTCCACTTGCATAAAAATCCGTTTTTCTTCTTCTAGTGAATGCCAGTTCAACAATAGAGCTGTGAATATTGTACAGCTCAATAATGCTTTCTAAAATAAGGTTCTTTCAAAATAATTTACATCGTCTGCTTTAGCTGACAGTCCAACAAAACTATTGCCAAGACACAGAGGGATGTTTCCTTCTGGGGTGATTTTATAAAATAGTTTCTCCTGACATCTGCTGAGAGAAAAATAAAGGTGCTATCCACTTACCATGCTATAGGAGAAAACTTGAATCATCGATAAGGGTGGTTACTAAGCAACCAAATGCAGTCTACAACAGTGATAATAGCACTTTGAAAGTAAGCCACTTAGTCTGGTACATGCAATGCTTCACTTTCCAATTAATGAAGAATTCATATCAGCTTCATTGTGTTACTGGTATTATTTCTGGCAGACACACATTACCAGTATGCATTGCCCCATCATTATAGTGATTGTAAAACATTATTTAAAATGATTTAACAAAACTAACAGTAAATTTGGAAATCTAAAATACAGGTAATTTAAAAGTGCCTTTTGTAGAGAAAGTCCCCTAGAATTTAGTAGAAAATGATAATGCTTCTGTAGTTTATTTTACCTATTGTATAGAATTTAATTCCTGCAGCAGAATGTTTCCTAAAATTGAAAGGAAGATACAATTTACTCTGAACTTTGACAAAATTTGATATGGAATGCTATCTGCTTTTTTTCTATAGAAAGGTGATATTTAATTAAATACTGTTATACCATCTGGCTTACATCAGAATGTAGCACTGCTATGAAGGTAACAATAATAGAACAGTATTGCATGTAATTACCTGCCATGGTCTACTAAAATGTTGACAAGAGACTTATGCTAAAATGTACCTCTTCTTTCCCACCCCCCTGACCAAATCTATCAGGCCCAGATGCCATTCATTTCCCCTTATAGAAATCCCTTCACCCCTCCATCTTTCCCTAGTTATGCACTCCTCCACACACATTCATGTACCCTGGTTGAGCGCCTTTAGAACAGCGGTCTCCAGCCCACTGCTCATGGCTGACATGTTGCCAACAAGACTGTCCCATATTGTTCATGGCCACAGAAAATTTTGTTTGTACGGATGACAGGTAGACATTTATTTAGGTTGGCAGGGAAGGCAAAGTATGATGTTGCCTGCAGCACATTACTTACTCTATTATATTGTCCAGGGCTTAGAGACAGTTAAAGAGCACTGCTTTAAAGCCACCATCTCTCTCTCTATAGTCAATGGTGATTCAGAGAGTCTTGGAGGTGCTTAGGGAGTCAAGCACAGTGGTGCATGTGCCCTCTAGCCTCTCTCCAGAGCTTAGGCCCCTGACTCAAGCTGCACAATAGGTTCTTCTGTTCACCCAGTTCCAGGGGCCCTGGTCCCTTTTCTGAAAGTAGATGACAAACTGAATTAGGTGAGTGGTACCCCTCACTTTTTGCATCATAGCCCAGTGGTTGAAACACTGAGCCGGAAGTGGGGACTTGGCTTCTATAGACCCTCCTTAAGCTCCCACTTCTCAGGAGAGTAGCCTGGTAATCATAAGGCTATGGAATAGCCAGGGAGGGGGCACACACTATCCCCTCATCAGGAGGCAATGGGTGTCCCTGAAGGAGCAGATCCATTGTGCAACCAAGACGGCCATGAGAAAGAACCAAGTCATGGGGTGAGAGCGAGCAAGCAAGAAGGAGCCTGACTCTGAAGCCTAGTGGTTGTGGCACTCCCCTTGGTTCTGGACCCTGCCCCTAGGACAGTTTATACTTTTTATGTTAGACAGTCCTTGATTAAGATGAAGAAATAACCCTGGGAGCAGGGACTGTAGGCCAGGCCTTCCTCCTCCAAAGGGAGTGTCTTAACCACTACGCTACAGAGTCAGGCTCCTTCTTGTTCATTTGCTCTTTTGCCTCATGACTCACAGTCTGACATTTACTATATGTTTATACAGTGTCTGATACAGTGATGCCTCTGGGCACTATTGCAGTACAAAGAATAATAACAATGAATCCCTCACAAGACAGTGATGGGAGAGTAGTAGAAGCTAAAGGACCTAGAGCAGAAATAGATGCAAATAAAACTAGGAAGCCAGGTGTGGCTGTTATGATGGTGAAAGACACATGTATCTACAGGTGTTGATTGCAGACTTCTACCAAATATGCAAATGAAAAAGGGTGAGGAGCTGTGATGTCATTATGCATAAATAACCATTAGAAGGCTGTTGGCTGCCTTCCTGCATTTCACTGCAGGCATGTTGCCTTGGTAACATTTTAGGTCATTGTGGTAATGTTGGGTATCTATGTACAAGCCTGTGAATTCTGATGTGATTAAGCTGTAATTATGAAATTATTGACTCACAGAAGGGCTCAGCATACGTGGTATCCACCATTTGCTGATAGGGTCTGTGGCATGTCCTGCCCAGACCAGATTCAGTGGTGCATTACTAGATTTCAATAGTCACCTATTCAGATGGAAGCACCTTTGGATAATGGGTTTTCTGAAGCTAGGAGAGTCAGTTTTCTACAGTCTCCCTGCAGAAAGCTGAAGTTTGGGGACCTGAGCATCCCCAAACCCAGACCAAAGAAAAGTGTTGATGCTGGCCTTTAAAAGCCACAGCAGCTGGGTAGGTTAAAGGAGGACTCGGAGAACTGCACAGGAAGTGCTAGGGCAGAAAGCTGAAAGAGGAGGATGTGTCACCATGGAAAGGGGGACCTATTTATTGTGGAACCAATCAGGTTTAGGGAAAGCTGACCCGAAGCAGGCAGAGATTGATTCAAAGGACAAACCAAGCTGCTAGAGAAGACTCCTGGATGCACCACCGGACCTAAGCCAAAAAAGTGTTCCAGAATGGTAAGGAGATTGAGGCAGGGAAATGCATACAGGGTTTATTATTTTTTCTGGATCTGGGTATTTTATATGATGATCACTAAAGCTGCCTACAGATGTGAAAAAAACCCCAGTGCTTTACTTTTAACTTGGTGCACTCCCACACTAAGTGCAGTGCATGCCCAGAAGCGGCATCACATCAGTTTGACCCATCTCTCCCAACACCTGTACAGATTGTGCACTTCAGTGGGGCTTTCTGGTACTTTTGTCTAATAGTTGATTAAATCAGCTTTAGATAAAAGTGCTAGAAAGCCCCACTGAAGTGCCCAATCTATACAGATGCTTGGGGAAATGGGTCAAACTGGCTCAAACTCCTCTTCCAGTAGAGACACTGGGGAAATGGGTCAAACTCCTCTTTTGGTAAAGTGCTGGGGGGGTTTTCTCCTTCACATCTGTCAGCAGTCTAAGTGAATCATGACTTGTTTTGCACTTGTATGCAAAGTCTGTAATGTGCCACACCTATCATGTGCCCTGAGTTAGGCTGGGAACTCAGAATGCCTATATGGATGGGAGATGGTAGGTTTAAGTTTGAGGGTGAGATGTGGGGCCTAAGTGACCTGTACTAGTCCCAGGCACTTGATAGTTGGACTGTGGGCTTGTGATCCTCACAGCGGGGTGCTAGGGAGATGTGCAACTCAAGAATATATGTAGCAATACCCATCAGGGCTAGTGCTTGTGCTTTGTTCACACTCAGGTCTAAGAGCCTGAATCCAAGGTTCGGAGCATAACAGAACGGCTTGGTGAGCGCCCAGCTCTCCCAGGGCTGTGTGCGTGTGGCAGACATGCTGCTGACAGGTACGGCAGGGTGGGGATGAAGGGAAGGTTTTCACTGGATACTCTCACTCATGCTTTGTGCTGGAATGTTTCCAAGTGGTTTATGAGATTTTTGCAATCCAGTGCAATGGACAATGCAAGTGAGTGAGTCCTTCACGTCACCTTCCCTAAGCCTAATGCAGGGTGAAATCTTCTGTCTCAATACGAGGAACTTGTAAGCATTACTTCCCTATTGGTGAGCCTATGTATAATTGAATATTAAAGCCATTTCTGTGGGCAGGCCTGGTGTATAACTTACAGCTGTCAAAAGATGGATTTTGTCTCTGAATCCACTATCTGGTTTGCAAGACAGCCATACAGCAATGGCGAACACCCCTCAATCGGGGCATTTCTTCCGAGGCCCTGGGGGTATGGTGTAAAGAGGGAGCTCTGGCCAGTTAGTTGGTAGCATGACTCCACTTTCTGTACCCCTCCTCCTGTAACTGTTTATCTGGAGAGGTCTACTACAGACCTCCCAACCAGGGAGAAGAGCTTGACCAGGAATTCTCGGGTCAGCTCACAGAGGTAGTGAAGGCTAAGGATGTGGTAGTCATGGGGGACCTGAACTTCCTGGACATCT
>NW_017728906.1:149052391-149065651 GCF_001723895.1 Crocodylus porosus | reverse complement strand
AGAAAGTAGAAAAGATGAAGAAAGGAGCACAAAGTGCACATATACTGAGCCATCTTTGGGACTTAGGTGAAAGCAGAGTTAAAAGACCAATTGTCCTTCTCAGATGATGCGGGATAGTTTTAGACTTTGCTCGGTTTTTACAATTTCTATGTCAGCTTCTCAGCTGTAAATATGTATGTGATACATATGGAAAAAAAAAGAGATGTCTGGCGCCAAATAGGGCCTGTTACGGCTTTTAACAGTCTGTCACGTTTACTATTAAAATGCAGCTTTGCTCAGTGAAAATGCTGCTTTATTGCTGCAAAAATACTTACCAAAGACGCAGCCCTGATGTCAGGGGAGAAATGTGCGACATGCCAAACAGCTCAGAGCAGCAAGAATAGTGTATGGAAACCAGCATCCAAGTCAGATGGTCTCTTTGTTTTCAAAGGGATTCAAAACTGCTGATCAGCAGAGTCCTGAATAGCTCAGGGCATTAGGAGGGAGTAGTGGATAATATGTTTTGATATTTATCATTAAAACCAAGTTTTAGTTACCAGAATTCACCAAACAATGAAAATAATTATTGCTTCCTCCCCCCTCACTACCTCAGGAGAGTGATGAGCTCTGGCAGATGGATAGCAGTGTGCAGCCACCGATACACAGGGTCACTGGCATGTAGCATGCATCTGTTTGCCTGTCCCCTGCAGCACCGAGGAGCCCCTGGGTAGGGCAGCGTTCAGTGCATTGCCCAGGAATTATCTGGCTGTGCTTCTACCAAGGGGCAGTTTAAAGGCATGTCTGTGCTGTGACCGCTGCTGTGATAGCAACTTATGCAAATCCTGCTCAGCGTGGGCTGCATTTACCTGGGAGGCTTGGTAAATGCTTGGTGGCTAGCCTATGCTGAGGTGGTTGCTACAACTGCAAGGCTAACAGTACCCAAATGAGCTCGTTTAAAGCTAGCTCAAGTACCTCCCGCACACTGCTCTCACAGCAGTGACTTCAGTGTAGACAACTCCTGAGTAACAAGATCCACGGGAAACTTCTAGCTCCCTCCCAATATATTCTTCACCCCCACCATTTCACCAACACATTCAACTCCTCAGTTCAGCGGCTCCCATCTACTTCTGGCGAGACAGAAGCAAGGCCTCTCCTCTAACTCAAGCAGTCCCATCCCACCCAGCTCCTGGTCAGCCTCTGGTCTCACGACATTGCAGTGTGATTGCATGGAGGAAAGGCAGGGTTTGTCACATACATGGAGCTTCCTCTTTTCCTCTCTGGGTTCACCTTCTCTAGCAGGGAGCTGGCTGGCTGCCATCAGCTGTGGTGCTCCTTCAGAAATGTTTAACACCCCTTCCAGGAGCATCAGCAGTGCTTGGGGACTCAGAAGTCCAAAAGCCAATTCTGTTGCAGAGAGGAGAGTCAGTCCACAGGGAATGCCCCTCCTCTTCAGAGTTTCTGAGTTTCCTAGTTGTTAGGGGCTGAAAAGGACCTTACAGATCATCGGGTCCAGCCCCCCTGCACTTGGGCAGGAAAGACTGCTGGGATCAGATGACCCCAGCAAGATGCGTGTCAAGGTGCTTTTTCAAGATCTAGCCAAGACTAATCTGCCAGGGGAAGAGGGAGCAGCAGGGAGCGCCTGCCACAGAGGAAGATTAACCACAAGATGGGATTGGGGTGGGAATTGCCAAATCTGCACCAGCTGAAGGAACTCCTGCTGCCTCTGGAGTCAGAGGAAGTGGCTGGCAGCTCCTTTGAAGCTGCTTGCCCACCCGTCTGTCGGCCTGCTGCTTTCTATACCACCAGTTCCTGGACCTGCAGAGGCTCACAGAAGCAGTGTGGGGGGGGGGAATCAGAGAGGGAAAAGACACCTAATTGTACCCAGTTGAGATGAAATGTCAGGAGTAGCTGACTGTGTTGCCTGTTGGCATGAGTGGGTGCAGACACAAGGCATTGAGAAAAAATGAGGGCTAAAGACATAAGAGGTGAGGACTAAAACAAAACTTGACTGGTCTTAGTTGAGGTGGACAATTTGACAGGTGATCAAGGGGGAGGAATATAGAAGTGAGGAAGTTCAAAGCTGGGGAGCACCTAATGACCCATCCAAATGGAGCTGGGAATCTCTGCGCTATGTCAGAACAATTGCCTTCAAGCCCAGTATCCCTTCTCTAGAAGTCCCAGGTAGAGAGCAGATTCTTTAAAGGAAAGTGCAAGAAAATCCGTAGTGTCTTCTTAACCCCTGCCAGCTAGTGCTTGGCTCATGACTTGAAAAAGGAAGGTTTCTTTAAAAGATGTTTTTACTATTTGCTGTGAAAATGCCCTTATTCTTATGCACCTGCTCTCATTATCCATACAAATGAGAATTATTATATACCTCGCATGCCTTGGTAATCTATAAAGGATATTCTCAGTGGAACACTGAAAGTGCAAAGGAAGTTTGTTAAGCTCTCTTTATGCATGGGTATCTAACCCAAATGAGTGGGCTGACCATTTCCCTTGCCACCAGCCAGGGACAGTGCCGGGGGTAGGTCATCTGGCCTATGGGTCTTCTCACTCTAGCTGCTAGATTTGCTGTGTCAGTTGGTCCAACACCCAGGGGGTTAACATGACCATTGTTCCCTCTTTTCCTACTGTCTACTTCTACTAATTTAGTTGCCAATGGCAACTGAAAACTAGAAATTCAGCAAAGGGTAAGGGGTGGTGGTGGATGGGAGCAGTGTTAAACCCCTGAGCCCCAGCACAGCAGCTCTAGCAGTCCCATGGACAAACCCCATAGACTGGATCCAGAGGTGGGTTGTCCAGCCCATGAGAAGCCCCACAGCCCAGATGACCCCCCTCCAAGGGTGAATACAGCCTGTGAGCCATATTTTTGATGCCCTTGTTCTTATGCATCTAGGCCAGAGGTCAGCAATATTTTGGGGCAGAGTGCCAAAAACACCCACAACCTTGACTTGTAAGATGTTGGTGTGCCAGGGGGAGACAGTGGGGGAGTCATGAGTGGTTCAATTCGTGTTATGGCAGCACAGCCCCAACCCCTTCCCTACTGTCCACCCCAAGGCACGAGCGCCAAGCAAAATGCCTTTGAGTGCCACACTCTGGCACCCGTGCTGGGGGTTGCCTACCCCTGACCTAGGCTTTAAGCTCGTCTATTTCTACAAGTAGTGTCTACCGAGACTGGGGTTGCCTTGCTCTGTATGCCTAAGCAGAATAGATTCATGACTTTTTTTTCCCTTTACTATTTAGGTTGACCTTTTTTTTTTTTTGCATTTAAATTTATGCCCCAAAGCTTGTACAAGAGACAATTTCTATTATTAGCAACTTCCTGTTTTAAGAAACATTCCCGAATTTCCCCTTAGAACACTGGGTAAAATTTGCCTTTCCTAGAAGTCTCTCTTTAGTGAGCAGCCAAGGTTTGTTAGCCCCTGCAGTGTTGATTTAACACAGGATTTTACTGTGTAACTTCAAAATCAAAAAATGAAATGTCCAGCCAGATTTCACTGGAGATGTTTTACACTGGGAAATCTTAAAAACCTATTTTTATTATTTGGGGGTTGTATGTCACCCAACTAGGGTACAGGGGGAGAGGAAAGTCTTGTAATGAAACACCCAGGATGAAATGCAAGAGAAGTGGGTTCACTCCTGGCTCTGCCGTGCCCGAGGATTGACCTTGGGCAAATCATTTAATCTCTCCATCCTTCAGTCTCTCATCTCTAATAATGCTTTGTGAGGATACATTTTTTCATGGTTGTGGCATGCCCAGGTATTGCAATGATGGGGAAACAGAAGTAGCTACATATATGGGAATAGAATCAAATAGGCTACATCTTCAAAGAACTTCAAACCTGAGAGTATATTCTGATGGTCCGTTGATCATGCAGAACAGGCCCTTGCATAAGCAATATCTGAAGACCCAACATAGAGAAAGGATGGGATTTTTCTTACCTGATTTTTCCCACTCTCATTTTATCATATTGGCCATTGTCTTTCTCAAATACAAATAAAATTAAAAATGTATTATTATATGCATTAACCCCCGTAACAGGATGCGGGATATGGGAAAGGGGGAGAGCACTAATAGGAATACATTTATGTTTTGGAGAAAAGGTTTACATTTCCAAGCCTTCTTATCTTGGAGGGAGATGGTGGCTAAAATGGAGACCTTTGAGCACAGGCAACAAAGGTCATTCAAGAAGAAAGACCAGCCTCAAAATTAGACAGAAATGTAGGAAAGGAGTGCATCATGTTGCACTGCCACATGGAAAAGCTGGCCACAAAACTCATAAGCCAAGCTGAGACCTGTTAAGAGGTGCAGCAACCCCAAATCAGAGACTGCTACATCCTATAGGACTCTTTCTGTTGGCTTAAGTGGGTTTGGGATCAGACCCATTAGAAAACTGATGTGGTTGGGCTACAGTTTTAGCCAAATTATATCAAAGCAAAATTCCCACTGACTGAAGTTGGTGCGGGACTGGGCTCTTGTCTCAAAACATGGTACACCAGGTGGCATTTTATTTCTACCCATGACACTACTGTATGAGCCATCTTCTATAGCTAGTGAATGGGTGCAAGGAAGGCCTTGTGGAAGAAAGGGCAAAAATAGAGTAAATTTGTTTTGTTAAAATGTTTGACTTGTCAGAAAACTAGACCTATCTATAAAATACTGTAAAATAATAAAAAACATTTGAAAATTATTATTATCCTTTTTTTCAGCCAGCTCTCTGGGAAGCCTGTGAGAAATATGTGTGCTCTGTCAATTTGGCTACACTGAAATTCTTGTGGCAACCACAGGCAGGGAAAGAGAATGAATAAAGTCAGGTTGGAGTGGACTGGAACAATGGGCAGCCCTGGGAATAAAAGAAAACAAAGGTGCAAAAGTGCCAGGAAGTGCCAATCCAAACAAGTGGGAATCTGGTCTTAATTTTCACTACAATCATAGGGCTGTAGTTTCTAAATGCAGGCTGATTTCTTGCTATAAAATTCAGCTTCAAGATAATTTTTATGTATTAAAAAATGATCAAGTCTGGGGACAGTTGGGCTCAGTTTTTGGCAAACAAGGTTGATTTTAATGGCATTACATTAATTAGACAAATGGGACTAAT
Source organism: Crocodylus porosus (assembly GCF_001723895.1). NCBI lineage: Eukaryota > Metazoa > Chordata > Crocodylia > Crocodylidae > Crocodylus > Crocodylus porosus. The sequence goes on along the minus strand of NW_017728906.1, from coordinate 149,060,573 downwards.
TTGCATTACAGTCGATTCCAGGAATGTGAAAAACTGGTGGTGATGGAGATTTATGAACGCTGTGCTCATGGTCATGGTGAGCCTGCTGGTTGCTACTTATAATTTAATATTAGTTCCACTGGGATAAGTTTTTTCCTCTTTTTTTTAAGAATGTAAATAAGAATGTAAATCTGAATCCCTGTGGTTCAAAGAAAAACAAATTATTTGAGGTCATAGACTTTGCTAACTTGGGCTCAAAATATCCCCTGCTTTTGTCCTGAATAATATCATCAAACAGATGTTTGGTTGTTTATTAAATGTGCAGATAAACTTCAGCTTACTCAGTAATGAACATTGCTAGTAAACTCAGATTGTACAAGGCAGTGTGCCAACAGAGATATTTTAGCTGGCTGCAGTGTTTTTCTCTCTCAAGTATAGTGTGCGTATGTGGACGTAGCAAGTAGGGAGGGGTGAGCGACATCAAAGTGATTTTGAGAACTTCTGTTTTCTTCTCTCTCCCTCCCTCAAAGGTAAAGAAAAGATTTTCCTCGGATCATTGTAGTCGTCCCACTGAATGATAGGAGGAAAGATTTGAATGTTGTGCAACAAGTGTCCCTTATGAAGATGCCTTTGCTTCTGGTGTGGTACTTGTTATGGGGAAAAAACCATTCTCCTGTGTTACGCATTTCATTCCCATGGGATATGCAGGGCATATCTACATGTGTGTTTTACTGTACGTTAGATTAATTTAATGCACAATAAAGAGTCACTGTCTACATGTGCACCACAGTTATTGTAAAGTAGATGAATTTACTCTGGTATAGCATAGTCCCATCAGACATGGGTACTATCCTACACCGCAGTAAATTACTGCGCTTAAATACATGTGTAGATGGTGATGTCAGGATTTGTTTAGTCACATGATTTGCATGTGTAGATGTACCTGCAGAGTGTTCCCTTCCCTTCTTAAGCACATCTGCCATGCACCAGTAAGGCAGAGGAGGAGCTTGGTACTTTGGAGTATTAGGCAAAAGATCCAATGGTACTCCTCTGGGTGCAGTCAACTGGGAACTAAGCTTATTTAGTCTGCAGAAGAGAAGACTGGTGGAATTTGATAGCAGTCTTTAACTACCTGAAGGGTAGTTACAAAGAAGATGGAGCTAAAGTGTTCTCAGTGGTGGCAGATGACAGAACAAGGAGCAGAGGGCTCAAGCTGCAGCAAGGGAAATTTAGGTTGGATATTAGGAAAAATTCTGTCACCAGGAGAGTGGTGAAGTACTGGAACGGGTTACCTAGAAAGGTGGTAGAATCTCTATCCTTGAATGTTTTTAGGGCTAAGGGACAGTAATGCACATGTAGATACACCCATTGTAAGCGTCTTGACCACCCAGAGCCATGAAGGATGATGCAGGGACTCTCCATCAGTCAGAAAGTAGTCCTAACTTGTGTAAGTGAGAGCTAAAGGAGCCTAGTTGGTCTGTGAATAGTTTTCTTTGTTTCTTATTGACCAGCATTTCAATAACCAGTGTTTTATGGCCTCTGAGGCAAGGTCATAATTATGAAGTGACAAATATTTTCTAAGTGTATTGAAGTAAATAGAATAGAAGTGAAGTAAAAAGGAGACCTTTAAAAATGAATGAGGCAAGTAAACTTCCATTACTTCAAACATGTTTCCATTTTACTGCTAAAATCAAGCCAGGACTGTGATTTTGTATTGTGCCGTAAACAATAGGTAGCTTAGCTGGCCTTCTGAAGGTAGATTTTAAATCACTCCTGTTAACTTTGAAATGTAAAAGTGTTCAATCTGATTGAGAAAGATAGTTTATCTATTTTATTAGTGATTCGTAATCATTTTCACCCTCTGTGTTTCTTTCTGTCCCATTATTTTAATATACCTAGACATTTAATTAGGATTTTTTAACATCCTTCTATGATACATAAATCATAGAAACATAGAAAATGAGGGTTGGAAGGGACCTTAAGAGGTCATCTAGTTCTAACCCCTGCTCAAAGCAGGACCATCCCCAACTAGATCCTCCCAGCCAAGGCTTTGTCTAGTCAGGTCTTAAAAACCTCAAAGGATGGAGAGTCCACAATCTCTCTGGGTAACCTGTTCCAGTTTTACTACTCCCCTAGTAAGAAAATTCTTCCTAATATCTAACTTATACTTCCCTTGCTGCAACTTGAGACCATTGCTCCTTGTCCTGTCATGTGTCATCACTAAGAACAGTCTAGCTCCTTGCTCTTTCCAATCCCCTCCATCCTCTTTCCAACTGGCAGGTAGTTGAAGGCTGCTCTTAAATCCACTCTCAGTCTTATCTTCTCTAAACTAAATAAGCCCAGTTCCCTCAGCCTCTCCTCAAAAGTCATGTCCCTCAGCCCCATTGCCCCCTGCTGGATTCTCTCCAATTTGTCCACATCCTTTCTGCAGTGGGGTGCCCAAAACTGAACACAGTACTCCAGATGTGGCCTCACCAGTGCTGAATAGAGGGGAAGAATCACTTCCCTTGACCTGCTGGCAACACACCTACCAATGCAGCCCAGTGTGCTGTTAGCCTTCTTGGCAACAAGGGCACACTTGGCTCATTCCGTATATTGTCCGCTGTAACCCCCGGATCCTTTTCTCCAGAGCTGCTGACCAGCCAGTCAACCCCAGCCTGTACTGGTGAATGGGATTGTTCCATCCTAAATTCAGGACTTTGCATTTGTCCTTGTTGAATTGCATGAGATTGCTTTTAGCCCAATCCTCCAATTTGTCTAGGTCACTCAGGATCTTAGCCCTACCCTTCGCTTGAGAATCTTGAAAAATTGGTGGTACTTATTTAAACATTGATCCAGTTACAACAAATGTCACATCTTCTACTGGTTTTGTGGGATGTAGATGCCTAAGCACTTGCCTATGCTGTGTCCATGGTGGTTTTTGGGGAGGGTGGGACTGAGCACACCTTCCCGATGCACAGGCCACCCACGCCTGCTGATTTGCTCCAATGCTGGAAGGCTGCTCTAGAGGCTATCCCATGAGGCTGCTCTAGACTTGCTCCCAATGCCTGCATTTGAGCTGTTAATTTCTGGCAGGTCTGAGAGCAGTTTCTGGCTATGAATGAGGCTGTGTTTGGGGCAACCTCACCTGTGAACTTCTATCTCTGAAATGGGTCTCTGGGCTCTGGTAGGCAGAGTGTGCTTAGCCTTGTCCTCTCCTGGACCTGTTTCTGACACAGTATAGATAAACTCAAAGTCAGTAAATTGGTTTGGGAATTTTAGCCCAGGTGCTCCTAGATTCTGTACATGTATATAAAATGGAGCTGTTAGTTGGTGGTAGAGGGGGATTTGAAACTGCTAGTTCTAAGCAAGTTTGACTGTCACCTATCAGGCACATTCTTAGACTGATCAAGTGTAACATAATTTTATTTATCTTGAAGGATCTGATAAACAGAGTGTAAAAAGTTTCTAGTTGAGCAGCTCTTATTTCAATAGCTGTATTTATATTTTCAAAGAACAGTGATGCAATAAGGCTATCCAAAGAACCGCTTTCCATTGGTCTGGGAACAGGGACAAATTAGACTGTAATAGTGTTGTGTGAAAATTATGCCAAATATAATGCAAAAGTGTGTGGAAAAGAACATTTGTACTCTAGTTTCATGTCATTCAAATTTCCATGACATGGCTTGGTTTGGCGATAGAACATAGGAAGTGCCAGAACTCATCAGTAGTGCTGCATTCAGACCAAATACTTCAGACCAAAGTGCAAGGTATCTCATAATGGACAGGTATTCAATGGCCTGACCACGGGGGAAAGTTCTGCATACCCTTCTTTGGTCAGAGATTGGTTTATGTCTGAAAGTCTGTGTGTTTTATAGCTCTTCTTTAAGACGTCCTTTATCCTAAGGTAACTGTGAGTGTTCACATTATCTAATATAACTATGTAGCTTTTCCCCATCAAGTTCTTGGCCTCAGTGACATCCAGTGGCAACGAGTTTCATAGGTGAGTTATTTCATATGTTTGCAGATGTGGGAAAAAATGGTATTCAGAGTGACCTGTTTGCAGATGTGGGGGAAAAAGGGTATTTTTTACTTTACATTAATGATGATGACTCTGGTATGTAGTGTCATGCTGAACCACATGTTAACTACTTCACTTTGGACAGCTAGGCCTTTTTGACCAGCTTTGCCATTTGGTGAAATTCCTAATCCTGAAATGCAGTGCTAGTTTTCAGTAGGATTCTTCCCAAGAAGAACCTGGAGTTTAATTACTGAAGGATCTGTCATTCTTAGTTGGTCACTTATAAGTACTAAGTCATTCTTTAGAGATAAGAAGAAGCTAGCCTGTCTTCTTGTATGCTAGAATTAACTGCTTCAGGAAGCAGTCAGGCATAGCAGTGAGAAGTTTTTTTCCTTACATCTAGATCCATAGTGACATGTGGCCAGTTTATGCAAGTCACCAAATTATACTACCATTTTAATTAACTTAATTTTACCTTTTTCACAGACAAGGATCTGGCTAAAGTGCGTTAATCATTTTTAGATCTTTTTTTTACTGCCGTTGGATAAATCCAAGTATAAATACGGAGGCTATGACAAATCTCGTTCAGAATTTGGCCACTGTCAAGACTGGGGGCTGTTGTCACCTGCCTCCAAGATTGCTTCCATTGCCTTTTTAGATCTTGTTCTTCTTGTTCAAAGCTGTTAATTGGCATAGCATGAAGCATGGTCCACCTATGTAATTCACGCCAGGCCTCCTGTGATCAGGGAAGGCGGAAAAACAAAAGGGTCCGTGATGGGGATCTTACTTTGGTGACCTAAATTGCTGACATAATGCTTAGCTACTGTGGTAATGGGTTCAATAGCAAGCTATAAGATAGAAAGAAAGACATTGATCAGTTGGTAGTCTGGGTCACATTCTACTCCCAGATGTGCATCTGTTGCTGGTGTACCTTGGCCAAAAAAGGAAAGTCATTCACAGGCATTTTTGTAACTTTGAACTAGAATTTCATTTCAGCCATGAATACACACTTCCTTCTTTGCTTTCCATCAATATTTGTTTAAACAAAACCTTGCTCCTAACAGTGTTGTGAAGTAACTTAGACATACACAGCTGTGATGTGTTTAGTCATAAAAAAATTAATTAAAATTCATGTCATATTGAAGCAGAAACAATGTTGTATATTCTTGGGTCAGTTTAGGACAGCAAACAATAGCACATGACTTAGGTGTTGAATCATGCAGTTTGAATATCAAACTGTAAACATCAAATACTTAAATATTCTCAATGAACTGTTCACGTGGACTGTTTGCAGATATGGTAAAAAACAAACAGCGCTTTATTTTAAACTCAGCACGCTCCTGTGCTGAACCCAGCACATGCTCAGAAGAAGTGCATTAGTTGCACCCAGCTTTCCCAACAACTGTAGAGATCAGGCACTTTAGTGGGGCTTTTTTTGGTGCTTTTGTCTAAGAGTACCAAAAAGCTAAGAGTACCAAAAAGCCCCACTGAAGTGCCCAATCTATACAGACACTGTGGAGCCAGGTCAACGCAACACACTGCTGCTTCCAGTAAATCACGTCCCCCTGTCCTCCCACGTCTGTCAGCGCCCCATGATTCCTTGAGTCTAAAAAGTTTGAGAACCACAGGTTTAGATATTTAAGAATTTGTTCTTGCTCCACATCAGGATGAGAACTAACATGTTTCCTAATTCACTGCAAAGGAAATTTCTGGGAAAAGTCCATTAATTTTATTTTCATTTTGGCTTATTTAGAGTATAACACAAAATAAAATATTCAAAACAAGAAATCATAGAAATTGAAGCCTGGAAGGGACCTAGAAAGATCATCATGTCCAACCCCCCTGCTCTGGGCAGGAATATTGCTGAGATCAAATTATCCCAGCAAGGTGTCCTGTCCAGTCTCCTCTTGAAGACTTCTGAGGTTGGGGACTGCACCACCTCCTTGTGAAGCCTATTTCAGATTCTGATCACCCTTACCATACATAAATTCTTCCTTACGTCCAACCTGAAACTATCCTCTAAAAGTTTATGGCCATGCTCCTTGTTCTCCCCAGTGTGCCCCAGTGAATGGTTTTTCTCTCAGCTCCCGATATTCAACTCTTACATACCCATAGATGGCCACCAAGTCCCCCCTCAGTCTTCTCTTCCCCAGGCTGAACAGTCCCAGATCCCTTAGTCTTTTCTCATAAGGTTTGTCCTCCAGGCCTGTAATTATTCTTGTGGCCCTTCCCTGGACCCTTTCAAGATTCTCCATGTCTTTTTGAAGTGGAGCACCCAGAACTGGACACAGTACTCCAGCTGGGGTCTCACCAGCAAAGAATAGGGAGGAAATATCACTTCCTTAGCCCTGCTCATGATGTACTGGCTAATGCATCCCAGTATGCTACTAGCTGTGTTGACTATAGTGTCGCACTAGCAGCTCACGCTCATCCTGTGATCAACCATAACCCCAAGGTCCCTTTCATCCATTGTGCTGGCCAGGACATCTCCTCCTAACTTATGTTCATGTTGCTGGTTACTTCTCCCCAGTTGAAGCACTCTGCATTTATCCTTATTGAATTGCATTTATTCTTATTGAACAAAAATCATTTTAATTTTAAATGCTAGATTTCATTCTGATGATCTTGAACATTTTGATTTTGTCAGAACTATTTTTAATGATTTTCTTCTGTGAGAAAATTCTGGAAACGTTGGACTTGTTTTGTGAGTATTTTTGACAGGCATGCATATTCTGGTAGAATATAGTTCTGTCAGCTTTACTGGTAGATTTTTATATCTTTGCCTTGAACTGCATATATTTGAATCCATTTACACACTACATATTACACTGTGTTCTTCTCTTCTGTCTCTGCTATGTATTTTTTAAGCCCTGTTTCCATACTGTATACATATCTACTATGATGGTGATTTTTGGCATTTTAAAGTGGTGTTAACAAAGATCAGATGTTGACATTATTTATAAAAGAGCTGTGGTGCTTTTTACTAGGTGTGGTATGTGCTGATAAAAAACGGAGCAGTGTATGCACTACAGTGAAGTTCTTATATTTAGCAGGTGAATAGTCAGTGTTGTACCTATAATGAGGTTTGCTCATGGAAAACCCCTTCAAGCTCCTTTTACCAGTGCAGTATTCCTCACTCTAAAAATGCAGCCAGCTGTTTTGTACTTCTGACCTGAATTACCCAGTATGCAAGGATTGTTTTGTAGGCTGTGCAGCATTAAATAGCAACTCCCGCTTCGCCTCAGGTGTTGAGTTTAGGCACGTGGTTCACTGGTTATTTTAGGAAAACATGAGCTAACATTGCAGACAGCTTGCTCTCAGTTTAAGGGCTGTGCATCATTTCTGCATGTGCTACAGATTACTGCAGACCAGAATGGCTGATTATAGCAATGCCTAGTGTTTGCCTAGCCCACAACACCAGAATAAGATTTGAGAAGAACTGTGGTAAAGTGATTACAAGAAATGAAGAGGGGAATATATTTGGAGTAATGACAGGTATTCAAAGACAAACTGCTGAATGCCCTAACGGCTGCTTGTGCTGTCTAGCAATAAACAGAGTACTTGATTATACCAGTCCTATTTGTGTTGAGGAATAACTGGCTCTGCAAGCAATTCCTGCATGCATATGTACAAGTAGCAGAATTACGTACCAAGGGAATACACAAAGACAAGTGTGGAAAATTTGGAGCTGCAAAAATGTGGGTGGAAGAAGAAGAGACATGAAGGGCTATTTCACCTATTAGAGCCAGGTATAGATATTATACTGGTAAAAGTGTGATTGGAAACCAGTCTATACCCATAACAGAACAGAAGTTTGGCATACAAAACCAGTTTATACCTGTAACAGAACAGAAGTTTGGTGCATGCCAGCTCACTTAAAAATGGTGGAACCTGGTCTAAGATTTGTGTATTCTGTTCACGACTGATCTAAACTATGCCACTTACAGAAAACCGTATAACTTAGATCAATTTCACTTCAGGCTTTTTCAATGACTGTATCTAGCCTAGAGGTCTAAGTGCAATTCTATTCCACCCTGTTCAAGTCTCTACTTTTGTAACACATTGTATGTGGGCATATAGTTTCATAGTTTCTAGGGTCGGAAGGGACCTGAGCAGATCATCTAGTCTGACCCCTGCCATGGCAGGAAAGAGTACTGGGGTCAAACGACCCCAGCAAGATGTTCATCTAACCTCCTCTTAAAC
>NW_017728906.1:149010822-149051834 GCF_001723895.1 Crocodylus porosus | reverse complement strand
GTTCCTCCCGAGGTGCATCACCTTGCACTTGTCTGTGTTGAAACCCATCCTATTCTCGTCTGCCCACCCTTGTAACCTGTCTAGGTCTGATTGTAGCCTGTTGCATCCTTCCAATGTCCCCATGTCCCCCCACATCTTAGTGTCATCAGCAAATTTAAATATATCTAGATGAGACGCTTTACTGCACGTTAGACTAATCTAATGCGCAGTGAAGCATCACTCTCTACATGTGAGCTGGACTTGCTGCACATTAAATTAGTCTAATGCACCATTTGCTGATACCAACACATACAGGTATTAGATAAATGGTGCATTAGATAATGCACAGTAGTGCATCAGTAGATGCTGATAGGGATCAATTTTGCTCCTGGTCAGCTCAGACAGCAGGTGGCCACTATTTCTTAGCTCATCCACAATGCAGGAGGAGCTGTGCTAGCTGCAGGGGCAGCTGTCTTCCAGCCCCATGTACATCAGGACACAGGTCTCCTGTGCCGGGGGCCAGGAGACAGCTGCCCCTGCAGCTGGCACAGTTGCCCCAAGCTCATGTACATTGGGACCAGCCTCCGTTTCCCCTTCCAGCCCCCAGACTGGTACCTGGGGGAGCCTGGAGCTTCCCCTGGCTGTTGCAGGGGGGCAGAGCAGGGCAGGAGCAGCCCTGGACTGGGCTGCTCCTGTTGGGCTCAAATCTGTGCCCAACGGGGCACACATGTAGATGTGTTCCTGACCATATCTTACTGCGCCTTATTTTACTGCACAGTACTGTGCAGTAACCTTACTGTGCATTAATGGCACATGTAGACACATCCACTGCCACCTTACCTTCAGGACTGAGTAACAAAAAGGCAGTAAAGAGTAGGAGGACATACTTTTTGTATTAACAGTTTACAGGTATTTGGGTAGGATGGAACAGAATTGCACTTAGGCACCTAAGTCTACTTTTGTGCCTAGTAGTTGGAATAGAATCTGGCTTCATTCACACTGGGCAGAAATTGGACAAAGAGGAGGCAGAGGACAGCCGAGATTGCAAACTCAGAAGGAGTAGAAGCCATTAGGAAATCAATAGTGATAAATGAAATAAGGCTACACAAATATTAAACTAGATTCAAACAGAATACGATTCCTTAAGGAAGAAGTAGGTTCACAGACCCAAAAGACTAGCATGTCCACATGGAGGCTGCACTACAGTGTCCCAAGAAGGGAATAGTGATTCTGGAAGGTGGTAATTTGTAAGTGCCAGCAGCAAATTGTCACCTCTGCTTCACACCAGCTCAGCTCTGCTGGCTAGCATGCTGAAGAATCTGAGCCAAAGTCTGCCCTGTTTTCTGTCCTGTCTTGCTTACCCCTGGAGCCAAAGCTTACATACTCTCTGCAGGGGGAGTTAGGGAACACCATTTGCAGACTAGCAGAAAGGCTTCAAGGAAATCCCTGGGAAAATTTTAGCATTTGGAATCGGAGCTGATTGCAAAGACAGGAGAAAGCCACTGCCATGGTGGGGGGCAGAGGTGGGAAGCGGAGAGCTTAGTTATTGGACCAGAATGGAAAAAGGTTAAAGGATAGAGTTTAGGTCTGCTTATAGAGTGGCTAAAGCTTGGGCAGGATTTTTCTTTTTGATTGACTCTCCCACTGCAGAACAACAGACATGATCAGGACCCAGGAGACGCATCTTACGAGGATAGGCTGAAAGAGGGTTATTTATTTTGGAGAAGAGAAGACTCGGAGGGGATTTGATAAAAGTCTTAAAATACCTGCAGGGTAATTATAGAGGGGATGGAGATGTACTTTCCCTGTGGCTATAAAGGACAGATCTAGGAGCAACAGCTTCAAGCTGCAGCTGGGGATTAGGTTGATTAGGAGAAACTTGCTGACTGTGAGGTGGTCAAGCACTGGAACAGGCTACCTAGAGAAGTTGTGGAATCTCCATCCTTGGAAACTTTCAAAAGTAAGGAAGACAGACACTTGGCTGGGATGATTTAGTCAGGGCTGATCCTGCCTGGAGCAGGGAACTGGACTAAATGACCTTGTGAAGTCCCTTCCAACCTTACATTCCTATTGGTTTCAACCTCACCCCTAATTTAATTTTCCATTTCTTAGCAGGAAAGGTCAGTCCATTTATTCATTGTTCCACTGACCTCTGATAAGCCTACATTGTAAAACAATGTACGTATAGGCAGTGTTTGGTATTGCTGTATTGTAATCATGTAAAGAGAGACCCTTTTTACATTCATTCTTCATAAGGGGACACTGCAAGAGCTGTAGACCTTCTGTATAGATCTGGGTGAATTTTTTTGGTTAAATAATTTATTCTCCAAAATATGCAGTGGTGGGTTTTCAAAATGTGATTGAATTCAGCAAATGGTTTGGGCTGAAAAATGAGATTTTCTTTTATGTCTTTTTTACCTGAAACAATTAGATTTTTTTTTGTCTGTGTTGAAATATTTTAAGACCAATTTTACTTTTGTTTAATTGGGAAAGTTAAAAAAAATACAACCTTAAAAGCAAAGTGAAATATTTTAATTTGGGTTTGAACAAGGTATCTTGCTTGATTCTAAATGAATTTGGGGAGGGAGGTGGTGGTTCATTTTGGCCACTGAACTGAAAAATGAATTATTCCCACAGCTCCATGGCAAAGGCTTCCCTGAGCTGGTTCAGGAGTACAATGGGGATTCGAATCTGTCCTTTGTAGGTGACTGGGGATTCTGCTGACATGGGGAAATCCCCAAGTGGCATAATGCCAGCACAGCTACTTAGGGGGCCCTTTGTGTAGTGCCAAAAGCACGGTGCCATCTGCAGAATTCCTCTCTTCTCTTTCCATTTTGTGGCTCTTATAACGATATTTCAAAGGAATTTATGAACCTCTTAGTGGATTTTTAAGTAGTTGTTCTTACAGTAACTGCTTAATGCTGCCTCTTACGTCATGTGTTAATCATGCCCTCCCCTCCAATCCACTAATAAAAGAAACTTAAACCTCAGTGTGAAAACTCCTTATACCATACAAACAAATAAAGTACCTTCTGCTTCCCTTGGTGTGGAAGGCAGATGGGTAGATTCTCAGCTGGTGTAAATTGTCATGGTTTCACTGGACATTTTGCATGAGCTGCACCTGCTGAAGATCTATCTCATATTCTTTATCCATTTGAAGTGATCTACCTGAAGGCATAACACTGAAGGAAGGGAATTTATGAAGGAGTATTTTATACAGTGGCAACAGTTCCCAGAAGGTGGAGACTTAGCCAATAAAATAGGAAGAACTGGAGACTTCAAGTGTGGAATGGAGCTAGAATTATGCTTTTCAGTGATATAGTTAGTGTCTGTGTCTTCCTCTTTTTTTAGACCAACCAAAACCATTTTGATAGAAAATTGTATTCCTTCTACAGAAGCCTTTAGGTTTAAGGTCCTATGGACAAGGTTTTGTATTTTCTTCGGTTTTATGAGCTTCTCTATAAATAAAACTGAGGTAAGGGACTTGCCCAAGACTGCCAAGGGAGCCATTGTTTTAATGTGGGAGTTTTTTGCATCTGATTCTATTTCTTAAGCCATGCCTCCCTTCACAGAGGGCAATAAATATAAGGAATAAACTATTGGGAAAGTGATAGAAACAAAGAGTATCAGTAAGTCTGACATGTATCATTGTTCTGGAAGAAGGAGGCAAATGATAAGAGCAGTTACACTGGGAAAGTTAGATAACGGCAGACCTGAAAAAGTATTAAAAAAAATCAGGACTTTTCCTGTTGCAGAAGCATAGTTTTATATATGCAAAGTGTGAGTGTCCTTACTGCTCTGGAGGGTTTGTGACTATGCATTTGTTCATATCTCACATAATCCCATCGGTGTGTCTGTTTGGCTAAAACAAATATTTTCCTTTTGAATCATGCCTGAAAAATTCACCAAAGCAATGAAGGAAGCATTCATGCTGCTTTTATAAGGTCACCTTCTGTAGTGCACCCAGGTATCTTGCAGTAGTCTGAAGACATTTTGCCTCTGAAGTTCGATGCACTTGCATGTTCAGTGCCTTCCTTGAGTGGATAAAAACCAGACATTCTTAACCTTTTGTTCATAGAGCACTAAAGGTGGATGGTGGAAAGTCAATCACTAACAGGGTGCTGGCTCCTCCTCCTCATTTCCAGCTGCTAAATTGTAGGTTAAGCATTAAAAAATCTAGAAATCCATTACATTCTTCCCATGTAGGCAGTGGAGGTGGTTGCTGTGGGGCTGTCATGTCACTGTGAATGGAAAGGGAAGTACTCTACAGGATGCTTGCTACAGCTTGCCAGAATTTCCCTCTCCTGGAAAAAAATATGCTTATGTATATACGGGGAGGCGGGGAAGGGAAGGGAGCGAGAATGGCAAAACACAACTTCTGTTCTGAACTGGGAGGTTGGGGGGAATGATCTTTTTTTTTAATTGGAATGAAAAGTTCTGATCAGTGTCAGGAAAACCCACATGGAATCAGCGATATGCTAACAGGAGTTGGTCCCTGCCTGCCTGGTTTTCCTTGACCGTTTCAACAGAATCAGCATATTCCTGTAGGAGGTTTTGATTCCACAAAATCAGCATTTTCCCAGGGAAACATGTTCCATTAGAATATAGCTGAAGATTTCTTACAGCGAATATACAGTTCCCAAATTCATACATGTACGTTAGTCAGGTCAAAGCAGTGACTTTAGCTAGGTTGGACCAGTGTAAACAACAGATAAATTAGGTCCCCGAATGTTTTGACGGTCTCTAAAGTGGTGAATGTATTGTATGCAGTTTGGGGAAACATTTGAATGATTTGCAGTTTTAAAAATCTTCCATAATACACTGAGTATCCTCATTAAGTATTTGCCAACTGTGCAAAGGCATGGATAGATTGGTGGTCAAACTATATGCTGCAATTTTAATTCTGTGTTAATTTAATATCACAAGAGCACAATGGGCTTCATTAGGGTGTTCAGTAATATTATAGTGAAATTGATGTGGTGGTCAGAAACATGACTGATATTATACTGCAGCAGGATGACAAAACACTGAGTAATGGGGCTTATGCAGGATTCTTCAGCATGAGGAATGACAGCATTGGGTAGTTCATTTTTCATACATGTTAAAATGATATTGAAGTAGTATTGTAGTGGTGTTTATGTCCATGATGGATCAAGGAATATGTGAGAAGCAGGATTTGTTTGGTAATATCTTGTATCAGAGCAGATAAGCTTTTGGGCATCAGGTGCCTTTCTTTAGGTCTGAGAGGGCGCATTTACACATTCATTAATGCACTTTTGCTACTGTACATTAAGTTTAGTACCTCTAATATGAGGTTCTACATAAAGATGTATTAGGCTGTCCTAATGTGCAGTAGCAAAAACAAATGCCTTTTTAGTGATGCTTAATGAACAGTAGACTAGTTTTAGTGCACATTAGCAAATTAGCACTGTTTCTGACACAATGCTTTAATGCGCAGTAGGATAGGCTACTGCTCATTAAAGTGCACATGTAGACTTGACCAGAAAGAAGCAAAAATAATCTAAGCAAAATACTGGGTAGATAGAACAATTATTTTGATCAGCTTTTGGCCATGGTTAAGTGATACATCACCACTAAAGTCAATCAGGTTGTACTGGTGAAAGTGAGGACAGAATTTGACTCAGTACACTGAAACACTTACAATAGAGCATAAAGGACAGTCTCAGTATTGTGTGTGTACAGTGCCTTGCATACCAATCTAGTTTAAGGTATAAGGCCCCTAGGTGTTATGGTAATACAAATATAGCATTAACTGATGGCAAGAAAAGTCTGAACTTCTTATTTCACATACTGGAGCAGGCAGTAACAAGGGAAACAGCCCCAGAAGCTGATACGCATCACCTTGAAGGGCCTGACTTACACATTCCAGGAAGTGCTTTTGCAATGTGTCACTCCCTTTTTATGTATCAAATGGCCATCAGAATAATAGGTTTGGGGACCAGCTAGTTCCGGAAGGATTCCCTGGCCAGACACTAAGCTGGTGTAAATACTTATAAATCCACTTAGCTGGGTGGAGCAATGCACATTCACATCAGCCATGGATCAGGCTTATTATGTTTTGATAGACTAGAAAATCAGTTTTAACCGGTCTAAATCTCACACTCCCTTTGTTTGCTTTTTCTGTAGATCCGAATGTGCCATACTCAAACAACACTGTTAATAGGGTAAATTGTAAGTGATTCCTTCCTTTTCAATGCCGGAGCCATTTGCACTGTTGTCACAAAGGATGAAGGAGCTGCTTCTTGACTGATCCTAGGATTTTAAGCCTTAAAAGAAAGGTTTGACACTATGTGACCTACCCTGTAATTTTCCTAATCCATCTCTTTATAAATACATGCTCCCAAGGGGGGAGGAGGGGAAGAGAGGACTGTATGCACCACATAGATGTGTGCGTTTTACTATGTTTGCTTGACAGGGCTGGAGGTGCTGGCAGGCTAAGTGGATTAAATACTGGGAATGTCAGTTCAAAAACAGGAGTACCAGCCTGACATATGGACCTAAGTGAAATGAGATTATTCACTGGTCACTGCTTCCTGTCTACGTAAAGTAATGAGGGAGAGTTGTGGCTCAAGATCTAGATGTGCAAACCAGTTATTCACCAGAAACCTTCACTTGTCCTACTTGGGGAGACATCAAAACTGTTATAATCCTCATATTCACAGAAAAGCACCAGGATAGGTAGGTTCTCCTTGGGGCACCCTTCATTGACACTGCGGTCATTAAAATGTATCTGTTGTTTATTCTGGGTAGTTATGCCATTGAGGGAAATGATTACAAGATGCCTGCCCAAATGTCTAATAAAAACAATTCGTAAGAAGCCAAAGTGGCAGTGACAAAGTACCAGCTTTTAATAATAATAACAACAACAATAATAATAATAATGCATACTGTCATTGTTATTGTTATTATTAGTAATAATTGAAGTAATAATAACAACAACAGCAACAGTTATTATTAATATTAATCCCTCTCTCCCTCATGTTTCTTTTTGCATCTGGTTTTTGCTTTGCATGGTCTGGAGGCTATAAACTGTTTAGGACAGAGACAGTCCTTAACTTGCCATTTGTTCATTGGAAATCTGCTGCCAGAACTTCATAAATAATTTCAGTGATACACAGGCTCAGAACATAATCTCATGGCACATCAAACATCATAGTTTCTTAACCGCATTTTTGTCGTGCCAAATTGCATTGCATTAATTAGGGACCAAAAATGTTAAAGGCTGCCACAACTGTTCCTTGAAGTCTAAAGCACACACTCACCAACTCAAAATCAGAGAAATGGATTTTTGATCAAAAGTTTAGAAACAATCATTCTTTCACCAGGCATCAGCAGTGATCACAATTTTGGCATCAAAGGTCAGTTAGCTACAGATAACAAATCACAGGGTGAGGGAGGGGCCATCTTCCAACTTTAACTTTGCTGTGACACGAAACCTCTCTGTGTAATTTTTCCGTGTGTAAATATACAGTATAAGCCCTGTTGATTTTAATGGAATTATGATCTTTTTTCAAAATTGAAGTTGCAAACCTCCCTCCTCTTATTTACCTCAGAGCCAGGTTAATTGTTTCTTTTCTTTTCTTTTTCTGTAGGAACTAACAGTTTAGGGGACAGCAACAGGTCTGAAAAGTTTCTAGGAGGACAAGGTTTGGGAAGAGAGGTTTAGGCACATTTCATCAGCGTTCTCCAAAACAAACTGACCCACAAGTTGTTATCCCTTTCTAAATTTGGCCTTTTAATTTTCTGTGTTTAGGAAGTAATGATGACAGTGACTCAATTCCCTGGTGTATTCAGTCAAACAAATCAATAGCTGAGTGTCTAGGTTTATTAAATGTCTAAGAGATCTTAAATGTCATAAATGCGACTAGTGACAACTTCAATAAATGTAACAGATGTAGAAAATATAAGGGCATGTTACTCTTTCTTCTTTCCAGCTTTCAAAATTAAACTAATTTCTGAAACCTTTAAATATATTTTGTTGATAACAAAATATAAATGTAAAATAAAAATTTAATTTTCATACATACGGATTTCTGTTTCTATAAATGCTTCATGTTTCTGGAGTGTTCATATGTTCTGGAAAGAGAGATTAGCTTAGCTTTTGGTCTGGAGAAGACAAGCTTTTCCAGGAGACAGCTAAAGCCATGGGCTCACAGATTCGTAATACAGTCCTCAGTTTGTATAAATTGCCTGGTTCTTCTGAAGCCAGTTGAATGGCACCATTTCAAAGTAGCTGAATGTGTGGCCCACAGTAATTCCAATGACCTATGCTAGCATGTGTGTGTAAAATAGTTTGCTTATGAGAATAACCTAATGAGCTGTACATCTTGTTTTCATGAGGATCTGTAAGAAATGCTAATGATATGTTTCATATGCAGTATTGTACGGATACCATGCTATACTTAAAAGACACCATGTCAGTAAATTAAAATTTGCCCCTTAATTTAAGTCTTGTAAAAAAATCTTTCCCCTTTAGACATATTTCTCTGACATGTTTACACAGCCTTTTGAATATTATAATTTTAAATAAACATTTAAATAGTGCTTGAAAAGCAGAGTTGTGATAGAGAGTGAAAAAGAGAATTTGAGATTGATTAGCAGGGATCCTGGTTTTCTTTGATTAAAAAACCAGCCTCTAATTTTTGGTTAAAAAAAGTAACCCCAAATCCACATTTTTCCATGATTAAAATGAAACATCACTATTAGTGGTGTTTCATTTAAATCACAGAAAAATGTGGACTTGGGGTTACTTTTTGTTAACTGAAAATTGTGGATTTTTTTTTAAATCAGAGAGAACCAGGATCCCTATTGATTGGTTACGTGGGTGAAATTTTCAAAATTTGAAGGGATTTAGGCACACAAGTTTTGAATTTCAGATTAAGCACATCTGAAAAATGTCTGATGCAAATTAGAAACAGAGTGAAAGTGATCAGTCTGGTTTTACAGTCTGACTGTAAGTTGAAAAAAGCAGAAGTTGAGTAGCAGCACAAGCAACATGAAAATACAATTTTGAGAATAGTCTATGTTGTTAATGTTTTACTGGATTATTCTTAGGATTTAGGAGGATTAAAAAAATACCTTAGGGGGAGATGCTCAAAGGCACAAATAATAGCATTAAAAGTGTGCAGCTGCCATATGCAGCTTTGAAATCTTCCCCTTAATTTTTTACTTGGCATATTCCCTTTAATTTAAAGAAGCACAGACACAGGGCATTCGTAATTTTAGGTTCTCTCCTGCTGTCTGTAATTAAACCATCCCATTTAGTAGGAAATTCAACTCCTGTTTGTGTCTTGAGGTTTTATATGGCATAGTATCTTATGGTATTCAGTCTTATTTGAATGTTGTAGACTATTCCAATTAAAAATGAAGATCAGTGTATTAAAGGGGTTCTTGATTAAATGTTATTTGCTGGTGTTTTACTTTCAACCAGCCTCGTCTTATAAAAATTAACCAACCGGATCAGTTTGATTTTATCTGGCAAAGATTTTGTCCCAAATCATTGCCTTCAAACTGAGCGTGGCTACATGTGTGTGGATATCTGCTGTGATTTTTTATGGATATTAACTATGCTTATTTTAAATGCAAATTCCCTAAAGGTCTGCATCCTCTGTCCTGTGCAGCAGTTATAGCCATTTACAGGAAGAGAAAATCATTGCAAACATTAAGGATGAAATCTTCCTCCATTAAAGCCCAAGTAAACAGGCTTTACATGAAGTCCAGCACAAGGGCTTTGGGAAAGGCATCTGTCTCCTAATATTAGTGCAGTCAATCCTATTCCAACAGAAAATGCTTGCAGGCATTTAAAGGTGCCAGTATTCTGCACTGAGATCCCCAATCACCATTGCAGCAAATGGCAGTATTTTGGAACATTACTGTAGAATTAAGTAATGGCTTCAGTGAAAGCAGATTAGGTAGGAAATGGCTATAACTTTGCAAATAGTAAAAGCAAGTTCTGGTACATCACTCTTTGTGTCAAGACAGCAGCTGTAACGGCCATTGCAGTCGTGGAAAATCTTACAGGGAAGACACTGCTCAAAATAAATACTTCATGTGTGCATCAATGAGTATTCTGGGCTAAAAGCAAAACAGAAGCATTCTTGGTCTGATCCAATTTGTCAAAAGCTTGATTCTCTTATTGGCTTCAGTGAAATGAAAAGCACTCAGCCCCTCAGAGGATTGGACCCTGGCTAGAGGCCTCAAATAAGCACACTACTTTTGAATCATTTATCTAACAGCTATCTAGTTTGATGTTGTGCGAATTCCACTTGAAGCTTGTTAAAGTCCTGGTGCTAAAAGACCGTTGAGTGTTGAAGTGAAAGGAATGATATGATATTCAGGTTTTAGGGAACGAAATCATTTCCAAACTATATTTTCTCTTGAGAGCTGAAACAAGGACTCCAGTGACTATGAAACAGTTTGGTGAAATCTTGTCATCTACAGTTATAAGGGACTAAGGCATCTCGTGCAAAACAAATGCAGCACAGAATTCAGATGAAAAACACCAAATGCAGGAATGAAGAACTATATATTAAATGATTTTTTTTACTTCTGTTGTTATGAAGATAACGGAAATTGAAATGATCAAGGAACATAGAAGCAAGTCTCAAAATAGTAACAAGATCAGTTCTGTCTGGTTGGCTGAATGCGGTTCTGTTCATTTTCACTCAGCAAGGAAATATAACATTTAATAATGACTAAAGCTTGTTGTCTTTACTGAGACAACTCAAGTAAAATTCCCACTTTAGTTAAGGAGTTTTACTCTGTGTGGACTGCAGGATTTAGTCATTTAATCTTCAACAAGTAAGAAATCTTATAAGCCAATATCCTTCACACAGACAAGTAAAATAGGATTCACAATCTCCGTTAGAAGCCACATCCTAATAACTAGCTCTGTCTGTGGCAGAATTGTTTAAGGGAATATTGATCTCCTGCAGAATATGGTAGGTAATATTAATTCAAAATCATTGGGAGACCCTGCAGTCTCCTACATTGGTATTTCTCCATGTGATCACTGAGTAGAGGAACGCTAGAAATGCAAAGAATTCCACTTCTCCTGTTTGTCCATTCAGGTCTTGAGGTGAACTGTTTTTCAGGTGTTTTCCCTTAAAACATATATTTAAATATTTAAATGTTAATGTGTGAAATGACATACAGTTTTAATGCAAACTGTTATTGGAAGCAACTGCATAATAAGAGAGTTTCACACTGGGGTAAACTGGAAAGTAATTAATTTTGCATGGTATTTTTAAAATATCCTGTGCTATTAAATAATTATTTTAAAAATATTTGTAAGTTAATGAGAATGCTCTCCTACAGTTGTTCTATAACATTGCAATCTTTTCATACACAGCTGGTGTATCTACATGTTCAAATTAATATAATGCAATAAACTCCAGAGCTGTTTGAGTTGCAGTCAACTGTTTCCTAGGTGCAGCATCTACATGTCTGCTCAGGACAGCGGCAGTTTGAGCCAGGGTGGAGCAGACCTGGGCTGGCAGGGAACATGGGGGGTCAGCCCCGGGCTCTGAGTGGCAGCATTGGGTGGTGGAGGGGCTGGCTGAGGCACAAGAGTACCGAATATGCAGAACCTAGTGGCTAAGTGGAAAACAGCCCCTGCACTTTAGCACCCTTGTACCCCAGCCACTCCTGCCACTGCCTAGACATGCATTTTGTTGCACTCAATTACTCTGCCATAAGATAGTACTGTCCCCAACAGTTCTTTCTTACAGCGGAGTTAATTAATTTACTGTGCCCTTCTACTGGTACATGTGTAAATAGTGATGCTTTACTGTGTAGTTAATTAGTCAACTTCGCAGGAAAATGCATGCATAGATGCACCCAGTATGAGGAGAAAAAAATATCAATAAAAATAGCAAGGACCTTTTGAAACCTTCCAAAAAACCCAGCTCAAATTCTGTTGGAAATTAAAGGTAGACATTTATTTACCTGCTATTTAAAAATGTGTGAAACAAATTGGTCTCCATCCATGGCCTAGGGCATCCATTATCAAAACTGTACTCTTTGACTCCCTTCACTAGGGGGTTTCAAAGCAGATACACAAATGAAAAGGAATGAGAGTGTGGGAGAAGATGTAAGAGTAGACAGGCAAAAAGAGTTGGAGAGACAGCTGAGGGGACAGTATGGGGGTGGGCAGGAGATATAGATAGGATAAAGAGCTTAGGGAAGGAAATAGGAACTGGGAGATAGTTTGGGAAGATGAGAAGAAAAAAATTAAAGGACACAGTAGGAGGGGGAGACTGAGACTCATAAAGTCAAGGTCCAAAGAGAAGGTGCCTACTAAGAAAATGAACACAAGACTCTTGACTCTCACCATTCCTCTTTGGTTGGCAAATACCCATATTTTCTTGCATACAACACACTCCCATATAAGACGTGCACCTTATTTTTGGAAAGCAGAACATAGAGATTTTTCTCAGGGCCACAGCCTAGACATGGTTATTTTCATGGAAAGGAAGTGCTGAAAAATAGGTGCTGTCTATCTGGGACAGCAGGCAGGAGGGGTGGAGCCCAGCGTTGACTCTTTCACAGCTGCTCTCAAATTGGTCACAATGCTCAGCCAAAAACTGTTGACTCCTGTTTCTGTCTCAGAAAAAAGCCAGCAACCATCTTGTAGCAGTGTCTCCATGCTTTGGTTCCTCCATGCTTCTATTCCAGTGAAGAAAAATCAGTTTCCCTACTAAAGACATGGACTCCAATTTTTGGAAGACTGGTTTTTGGGGGAAAGGTGTGTTTGGTATATGAGTAAATTATTACATCAGTAAAACCTTGCCCTCAGTTAGGGATTTACAGGTATATTGTTCAGTCTTCCCCCACCTTGTCATACTCCTGTGTCCTATTTGTCACAGGTAGTGCCATGAAAAAAACTAGTCTTTAGTTCTGTCCATTACAGGGGAGAAATAGAAGAGAAACCACTTTAATTCCTAAATCCCTTTGTTTCTTGTCCTTCCAGGGATCTGCTTTTTCCCTAGTGCTCAGGCTGAGAGATTTTTTTCCAGTCCCATATGTATACACTAGGACTCATCCTTTGTGGCCTGTTTTTTTTTTTTTTTGGAATTCATTAAACTTTGAAACTGCTTTCGTTTTCAGTCCCTTTAAAGTTAAACATGCTCAGCTGGGCTGACCAGTGCAGATGAGATAGGGCTTCTTTGATATGGCTTTTGGAAAACAGACCTTTTAAGACTGTTTTGGGCACAGCTGCACTCTACTCCAGCTGTATTAGTTGAAGCCAGATCTCACATTAGCCACTGAAAATGCTTTCAGAACCCAGTTCAGCATGTAGATGGAGTCCAGGAGTGCAAAAAATTATTCATTCCCCATCAGAACTGTCATTACATGTGAGGGCTTCTTTTTGATTCCCTCACACTTTGTGACATAAGAGCAACTGATGGGTACTCTCCTGCTAATGTGCCGTGTTCATGCTACATTATTATGCAGCAGCACAGGACAGCTGGGCAGGAAAGGCCATTGGCTTTACAGTATTTCACTTCCACAGGCACTATCTCAGGGATCATTTCCTTGTCACCTTCTTTTAGTGAGAGGAAAATGTCTGATATCTCTCTTTCTGAGGAGCTGAGGGTGGAAAGCCTGTCTATATTGATGATGCAGATTGTAGGGCACCTGGACAGTGGGGAGGTGGAAGAACAGCCTCTCAGACCCATTCCCCATTCCCCATTACACTTCTGCATCACATCAGACACAAGCCTCTTACCTTAAGGTTCATGCTGCTTTAGATCCAACTGCAACCTCAGTCATCCTGTAACTTCAAATGGCATTGGCCTGCCCTTGGTGGGCCAGCGTTCCTGATATACACATTAGTCAACTCCTTCCATAAAAAAAAATTGTCTCCTATTCTATCATTTTAGCGCGGTCAGATTCTTTGACTGAATCTGAATATCCACCCATTTGACCATCCCCTCTCAAGGGCTTATAAGACTATAAGGGCCTAAGACTCAAGGGCTTATAAAAACTGATCAACCATTTCGGACAAAAATATCTTATTTTGCTCCTGTTAAAAACATTCTCATGACCTTTTCTTTGAACGAGTCTAGGACCTCCCTTTTTGGACTAGGGACTTTTGGTGTAGAGTGACTTTTGCATCAAAGATATGCTTTCCCCCCTCCTTCCCCATGAAACTCTGCCCAGATTTCATCAAAGTTACAAGTGATTAAAAATCTCTGCACATACTCAGTAAAGGCTTGCTAGAGACTTCTGCCTGAAGAGCATGGTTTGAACAACAAGGAGGAAATAAGGCCTAGGGCCACCCATTGAGCTATGAGAAAAAACAAAGTATTGAATAGCTGCTCATTAATTCACTCCTATCCACCCTGTGCAGGGGTCCTTGGAAAAACGAGCATGTGATTTATATAATTGAAGGCTGAATTACAATACGTACACGCAAGGGGGGCAAATTAAGGTCTCACAGGGAACCATAATTCTGGCATTTCCTAACTTTTGAATGGTTAACTTTGTAATCTCAATGTGCTCTCTTAACATATTTTTTCATTTATATAATACCTGGAGTGGTTTGATGCCTTTTAGTTGCCTACAGCTACCTTGCTTTCTATGCTACAGAAACAGTCATGAGTACATTGTACTGGTAGGAACTCTTTTTAGTTCTCCACAAAAAATGAAAGAGTAGGCTCACATAAACCATTACTAAGAAAGGAAAACCCTATTTTAAGTTGCTCTGCAGAAACTGTCAAAGTACCTGCTGGCTTAATTAGTTATTAATTCCAGTTTCATTAGGAAGGAATTGCACTTTCACTAGCAAATCCTGCTGCTGGATTTTTAAAAGTGGGTGTTAATACTGCCTGCTTCAGTTTGCGGGTGCCATCCTAAGTAATCTTGTACCTGACAGACCAAGATGCTGAAGACTCACATCCTTTATTGGTGTTTGTGTCACTATTCACCCACTGAAAATTTCACAGGGCCTTGGCTTGTAAATTCTTTGACTCTTCATTTAGGACTAGGTTGTGACTTGGAAGAGCAGGTAAGGCCTTGCACCTTTGGGCACACTACCCAAATGCTGAGTTTAGTTAAATGGGCGCTTAGCAGAGATAAGCACCTATTTATTTTCTTCTCACAGAGCAGGGGTGGAGATCTGAAAAAATTGTGAATAATCTTAACTCTTTTCCTTCCCTTCATAAACATCTCTCTATCAGAGCTCCTTTCCAGGTCTGGAATAGCTGAAATTTGGTGACCTTCTGTGTAAGCTACAAAAGACATCTGTTTGAAATAGTTTTAGTAGAAGGCTCAGAGTACATACTAGCCATGTCTACATGAGAAATTGGCTGTTCAGTTGTTACTTCACAGTCATTTAGTAGTTGTATAAGCACATACTAAATGAGTGAGCAATAACCAATGTTACTGCACAGTAGTATCACTGAATGGCTTTTTGGTGATTACTACTGTGCAGTAGCATCACAACACACTCCGTGCCACATGACACTACTGTGCAGTAGTAACAAGCTACTGCACAGTCAGCGTCTCATATAGGCATGGCCAGAGTGTATCAGTAAAAGGGTGGAAGATATGTCTGTAGGTATCTGGCTGGATAAGCTCCTATTGAAACAATTATTTTGTTGTTTTGTTGGCTGTATGACTGCCTATACCCATATCCTCAAAAGGCCTTAGACATCTGGCTTCCTCTTCAGGGACCTAAGTCCACCAGGTAGAGGCCACAGAAATCCTCAGAACACTTGCTTAGCTGTCTCTTAGCTCTGTAGATACCAGAGTTTCTGTTGGGTGATGTCTGCCTGGCCATCCAGAAGAGCCCTGTAGGTGGAACATGCACCTGGGAAGTGGTTGACCCAAGTTGAAATCTCTGATCTGCTTGATTTGGAGCAGGGACTCAAACTTCAGTCATCTTTGGTGACTGCCTCAACCTCCTAGCCATAGAGTGAACCTTTCTCTCAGGTGCAATTAATTTTTAATTATTATACCAAGTGGAACAGCTCCAACAATGGAGATAAAGAAAGCCCCCTCCCCCGCCCCGCCTTCCCTTCAGGGATGTGTCACTCTGGGATGTGGGAGATACGTGTACAGGGCTCTGCTCCAAATCAGGCGGAGCAGGAATTTGTACCTGGGCTCCTCACAGTTCCTGTTGCAGAATCCTGAAGGAAGAGAAAGCACCTCTTTGGCCAGGGGTGGGTGCCTAAGCAATGCCCCTTTCCTCTATATTTCACTCCTGCCTAATGTTGTCAGCTTCTTACTCAGCCGGTTTCAGGTGATCACTGTTTTTACTTCTTTCCCTTATTCTGCATTTTATAGAGAGCTTGAATGCCTCACAAGGAGTTAAAGATTCAACTAGGGGGTTGGAAGCTTTGGAGTTAGGTGTTGCAATGTTGAGTGGAGCTGTGACTCAATACCTCTGAGGTCCTTGAGCCTTGGCTGGACGTCTTTTTAGTTGACATGAAAATCTAAATAAATAAGTGTTGGGTTCTTGTCCTCCACTGAAAGTGAATGGTATGCAGGAATATGTTTTGTTTCAGAGATGTGCTGACCTCCAGGCACACACCTCATGTAGGCTCCTTGCAAAAGTCCACCACAAGTGGGTATGGACTGTGTGATGTCTAGAATTTGGCGCAGGAGACAAGATTGGTCTCCAGTAGGAGCTGCTTATTTCAGAGTGCTTTTAACAACTGGGAGATGGCAACACTAAAGATCAATTCAGTATTTCATTTTGCCAAACTTGTCTCTGATTATAAAAAATTCTTCCTTGTCCTCACTGGTATTTCCTGAAGTAAACCAAGACCACATCAAAATCATATCATCCCATGTCCATTTCTGCTTAATGAGGCATCTTCCTGTAGATCAGTTAGCACAAATACTTATTCATTCATCTTTTCGCTGATCAGTCAACCACAGAAAGATAACTGACATTTAAATGGTGCAGGAGGAGAGGCAGACAGGTTAGCTAGGCTTGGGATGCTGCCAGTAATCCCACAGTGTAATAAGTACACTCTCAGAAAATACCATATGAATTAATAGAAGCTGAGCTGGAAGATATGGTTTTTACAAACGTTAATTATAGCTGACAGCTTGGCATATTAGTGCAGAGTATTTCACCAGTGTCAGTTTCAGGCTCTGTTTGCGTGATCGTATTATCATTACCATCGTCATCATCATCCAAAGTGTGGGATTTAGTGTCTGTACAAGGCTATGAAGTCTTGTCATCTGGGGACTTTTACGTACATTGACAGCTGTATGTAGTTTGCTGGAAGGGGCTGGAGCCTTTATTCCTGGATTTAGTTCCCCATGGCCTTTCATCACCATGGGGGTCTTTTGAGGAATCATGGTGCTGAGTATGACTACAGCAGTGATGATGGTCTTGAATATATGTGCTGGCTTGTGATGTGGCAGCTACTGCTTTCAAGCTGGAGAGTTTATGTATCAGCTGCTGCCACATGCTAGATTATTTTGTCTCCCATATCCAAGGGTCTTTAGAAAAATGTTCTTAACATGTTCAGACTCAGGAAGGCAATTAGGGCTATTGTGATTCCAAACTGGGAAATGCATCTGAAACGTACAGAGCTAATTGCTGTGGGAAAATGTACACACAGTACATCCCTGGATTGTTCAGAGCACTCACTCCCCATATTTCAGTAACATTTTGTTTTAAATCTTGTCTTTCTCTGCAGGTAATGTGAATTACTCAATAGCTGGACACACCAAAGCATTCAGAAATATACATCTCAGCCATATCTTGAGGACTAGTTCCCTGTGGATTTCACTACTGTGGGTGAAGTGCTGTCACTTCTCAGCAGAGTGAGATATAAACACACGTCAGCCTCAAGCAGCATGTGATGTTTGTAGTGTGTCTAAAGAAGAAACACCATCTTCCCCTAAAAAGGCCCAGTCCTGCAAGATGTTGAGCTTCTTCACCTTCCATTGACATGAACAGAGGCTGAAAGGCATATATATCGTCTTGCAGTGGTTGACCTGAAAAAATGCTAATGATCACAGGCCTTCCAATACGTAACTGTAATTATTTGGAAGGCGAAGAAATGGTGCAAACAGAAAGCATTGTGTCCTATGGCCAGCATCCTTTTCTAGGCCTCATAGTAACTACAGGATAAGCATTTTTCCAGCAACTACGCCAAGGTTAACTTGTGGAACTGGAGTGAAAGAGGAGAAATTCAGTCATCAGTGGGCCCTTTTTCATTGGAATATCCCTGAAAGTTTCCAACAGTGGCTGGGTATTAAGCAGTGGCAAAACCACTGAGTTCACACCAGTAAGGCTTTACAGGATCGGCACTTAGGTATGGCAAAGACACTTCCAAAGGAGCAGGGCGATAAAAGTTACTGGCCTTGATCCTACCATTGTCCTCATTTCAGGCAAGGGTACAGTCATCAGAGGGAATTTTGCCTGCCTCAGGGCTTGAAGGTCAGCCCCATTGTGTTTGTACAGCATGCCTAGTTTAAACATTGACCCACACATTCTGAAAGCATTGAACAGAGGTTTCCTGAACAAGAATCACTGACGTTAAGGGAGTCCCCAAGCAACCCTTTAAGAAAATACATGTCAGAGTTGAAGCTCTCACTTCATTCTTGACTGTTCCTAGGCATTGAAGCACATATGATATGCAACATCTGGCACTCTTCCAAGCCTCTAACAGCACTCTGAATAGACAAAGTAAGAGATAAGAGTGAGAGGTTTATTTAACTGTGAATATTTGCTGATGTTAGGCTGTCAAATATTAGTTTGATGGGGTTTTTCCTCCCTTTAATTCATAAGTTGTTAAAATTGGTGTATCTTTTAGATAGACCCTTAGACAGACACAATATTCTTCCTGCCCTCTTTGTCACCCTTATTACGTAATGAGAGTTATATAGAGTCTAATAAAGGCTGTAATCCACATAATAAAGTGGATTACAGTCTTTATTAGAGCACTTTGCACCACACACATTTGAGTGCCAAGGGTGCAAGATCACACTCTGTAGGCTGTGCAGTTCTCATAATTTAATTGACCCTCTTCATTTTCTCATACTTCAGTGAGCTTTCCTTACTCTTTCTGGCTGGTTTTTCTGTTTGCTGCATCAGTGGCAGCAATCACGAACATTTAGTAGCTTTCTCTCACACCAGCCTTTGTGCTTTCTTCAACATTGTGCTATATGCCTCCTTAAAACCGTATTTGCCTTCTCAAGATTCACAGCCATTGTGATGACAGAAAAGTCAGCTGCTGTTGAGGTCAAATCACAGGCAGAAATGATATTCTGTATGACAGTTCTCATGATTTATGGTTCTTTTTTCATAATGGCTCAGATCCTAGAATGACACAATTATGTTAGAATCTCGTAGTTCTTGGGGTGAAAGGGGACGAGGAAAGGGATAGGGACTAAGTTTCCAGCTCTCATGGTCACAGAAAATTTGGAAAATGTGAACTCCAAAGCCAGAAGGTAAATTAAAAGCCCCAACTATTGTTTTTAAGATCTATCCTTTAAAAGGCAATCTCTGGATTGGGAGGTCTCGATACATGATTTCTGGGGCTGGCAGTACTGTACATTGTATATTTTTAGGTTTAAAAAAATCTCAAAGTTCAAAACCATCACACTGTATGTTAGCCTGTCAAGCTGAATCATCTTATTGCAGCACCCTTGGCTTCCTTCTGCAACTGTTCCTACTGTTTACTATACTCACTGTTTCCTGTCTGGTTTCACATGAGGGATAGATTTTGCAAATAGATTCTTCTGGGTGCATACCTTTTACTTGAAGGTAGTCCCAGTGGGCTTCCAGATGGGAGGTTTCCTTGCAAGATCTAGCTCTTAGACTATCTGCTGGTTAGGGCAGGGCCTGGAATCCAGTCCCTGAATGGCCTTTTGGGGTGCTCTTTTTGGAATAATTGAATGAATAACAGGTTCTAATCCTTCCTTTCCGTGATGATGAAATCACTGAGCACCTTGCAGTAAGACCTAAGCATCGTGCAGAATCCTGTGTGTACCTTCCTGATTTTCAGAGGCAACAAAATCCACAGCTCCCAATTTCAGTTAGAGTTCTGGGTACTGAGCACTTCAGATAATCAGATAACTGTCTGATGTGTTTGTGGAGATATGGATACTTTCATTTCCCTTTTATAGCTACATAAGATGAGCTGGCCACTAAAATAATCTCCTTAAAAGTCTAATTCTCACACTGGCAGTGCCAGAAATCATATTAGAGATTGCAGCTATTTACTGACTGATGGGATGTGCATCCTGTTGTATCCTCTGTCCAAAAGCAATATGGAACCATACGTTTCATCCTCATGTTACTGATGGGTTGTATTGTGTCATAGTTTTGTCAGCCAGTCACGTAGGGCCTTAATATGTTTCAGCTGTTTGAGGGGTGTGGAAACTTAAGCAAGTCTCACTTGTGTTTTTTTTTCTTTTTTTTCTTTTCCTCAGTGCTGTAACATGATAGCCACCCTTCCAGCTTTTAGACATGAGCTTCAGCATTTCTGAATGTGTTATTTATCCTGTTGCAGATTGTGAACAGCATCTAAAATTGAAGTGGGGAAAGGTTCCTCTAAATCTGCCGTGGATGTGAAGAAGCATTGTTGCTTGAAGAAAAAGTAAAGCTGTGCTTGATAGCTTCATAGTTTCATAGTTGTTAGGAGCTGGAAGGGACCTTACAGATGATTGGGTCCAGCCCCCCTGCATCTGGGCAGGAAAGACCACTGAGGTCAGATGACCCCAGCAAGATGGGCATCAAGACGCTTTTTGAACATCGCCAAGGTGGGTGACTGTACCACCTCAGGGAGCCTGTTCCAAACCCTCGGTACTCGACCGATCATTACCTACTGTTGTATTTGGATTGCTTCTGGCCTCTCTGTAACTGAAACTGGGTTCCAAAATTATTTAAAAGAATTTTCATGAAGCTTTACCTTAAGCTTAGGGGTAGCTAATCTCAACCACTGTCAAAACTCATGTAGTGGGGATACTACAATAGCAGGTTTTTCTGTTCTTTATTTTTAATGTAGAGAATTTTATGTAGATAATTATAATAGAATATAGATAACTATTCACTTTAGAGGCCACCCACTGAGCTGTTGGCACTTGGCACTCTGGTAGAGGTGAGATTAGTAAAGAGACTATGAATTTAGGGCAGAGCCTGTTCATACAATTTATGGAAGGTTTCTTGTGCAAAAGGGCAGATGCTTGAGAAAATGCAGAAGTCCTTGATATAGTGTGTTATAGGCTGGCATCATGGGTGGAGTGAAGAGGACAAAGCACAACATACGGATAAGTAAGGAAGAACAGAGCTCTGAAGAGCCTTGCAGCTAAGCATCAGAAACTTTTGTTTCATCAAAGGAAAAAATCAAAATAGGGAAGGGGGAAATGGTCAAAGAGATGGGCCAAGAAGATGGGGATGCAACTATGGGAAGAAGTGTGTTGGGAAGGGTGGATTGGAAGAAATTACATAAATCAAAAAGGAAGATAAAAATTGTATTGAGATTGTTAGTATTGCAGGACTGATATTCAGAAATGTTATAGAAAAAGAATTGTCAGATTTTGAATATGTTATGGATATGCAGGGCTATTAACTGGATGCATCCAAAGATGACACCCAGGGCCAGAAGGATGTTAGGGTGGCAAAGCTGTGGGAAGCTAAGAAAGGGGAAGAGGGGAGAGAAAACAGAGTTGAGTTTTGACAATATTACATTTAATTTCTTCCAGGGCACCTTCAAGGTAACATCTTAGCTTGTATATCCAATTATAGAAACAAATGGTGAGAAGGAAGGGATGATTCAGCTTTTTTTGCATGAGAAGACTTTTTTTGTTGGAAAAAAATCGTCTTTGCGGAAAAAATTGTTGACGTCATCTTTCTTCCATTAAACTTCTGGCACTGTTGCCTCGCCAAAGAGGTATTTAATATAATTATTAACCTTTTTCCTTTCCTAACAACAGTCTTTTCTCCCTGAAAATCAGATTGTTAATGACCAAACTCTCTGAAATAATTTTGATATGAATTTCTATCATGCTTCTAGTAAAAGATGCCCTTGACGAAATAATGAGCCTATTTAGAACCCTGAGAAATAGAATTGGCTTTGACATTTCTAACAACAGTCATCTTTGAGCTTGGATTCCCATGTTTGTATGTGCTTGTGGGTGTTCGCAGGAAAGCCACCTTTAGAGCCTGATTGGTCTCCATTCTTGCACAATACCAAGCACATTCTCAGTGCTTAACAAATAGTAATAGAAATAAATTGTGTAAGAGTACAACTCTTTAAATTTATATGTAGAAAAATTATCCCCTAGGCTTATATGAAATAGTGTGTATGGTAAAATGCATTCTGAGCTAAGCCCAGGCTAGACATCCTCACAAGATTAACTATTCTGGACAATAGAAGCATAAAAAACTGGACAGCCCTCTCCACCCCATATGCAAAGTATACCATGTGAACTGAGATACCAGAGTACAGACCAAAAAAGATTAAGAGGACATCTTTGATCTCTTGTTTTTTCCTACCGTTATTAGTAACACTGTGATTTGTCACTCCTTGTGCTGGAACACAAATATATTTGTAATACAGCAGAGGCCAAGCATAGAAAAATGTATTTACCCTGGTTTTACTTATTATTAATACTCCTGTAATTCCATTGACTTCATGGAGTTGCATGCCCTATTAAAGTCGTGTAAGGGTAATTACAAGCTGATTCTATATTTGAACCCAGCCCCTTTGGTTTCCCCAACCTACCCTTGAAACTAAAGATATTTGGATCCTTCCCTACATTCAAACTTTGCAGTCCAGGCCTCCCTGTAAAATACGTGAAGACAGAGCTTTAGGCTCCAGTGTGACAGTTTTGTAACATCAGGAATATCTACAAAATGTTTGTGAGTTCAGAACTGCTATTAGAAGATAACACTGCCAACAGCAAGAATAGTCCTGCCAAATGGAATGGAAAAGATAAGTGTGCTGAAGAAACAGAAGCCGATTAAATATAAGAAAAAAACAAAACAAAAAATGTTCAGCATGTTATCAGCCAGCCTTTCTACATTGGAAGTATAATGAAGAAAAAGGGGTCATCACAGTTTTTTTGAAGAATTGAGCTTTGATGGATAACATGACTGAGGTCAAAACAGTAATTCAAACATTATGAGTAAAGCTACAGGTACTCAGTAGCACTTGACTGACAGGTTGTGTAAAGTTCATGCCTACCACAACAAAAACTTCCCCTAGCTTTCCTATATTTCTTCATTCTCTTTTCCATCCAATGTACATGACTTACTACCCCTGGGCATTTAAATATAAATGCATGTTATGTGAGTTGGTGCGTTGCTTTCCATAGGGCAATGGCACATGACTCCGGGGATCAGGCTGGGACCTGTATTATCTCATGCAACTGCTATTCAGAGTAGTGGCAGATGCACCAGACCCTTTCATTTGGAAAAACTAAAATAAGATAACAGGATTGCACATTAAGAGGCCTTGAGAACATTGATTCAATAAGAGCAGGAAGTTTTAGGTAACTTGATCCATCAGTACAGTAACTTCTTAGTGTGGCTGTAGGACTCTGTGTGGAAAGTTCATGGAAGAGCCAGCATTATTTTAATTTATCACAATACTGTCGCTGGATTAATTCATGTGACCCTTCCTCTTCTCCCCCTCTCTTCCCCCCTAGCAAACCTATAATCCAGTGCTATTGGCCAGTTTCTCCAAGGATGTTTCATCTGATTCATTTTGATTTTGTTACAGTTATGTTGATTGTGCTGTGCAGGACAGGGGTGCACTATTGAGTGAGAGGCATTAGAACGGAGGGCAGAGTAGGGAATATAGCAAACATCTGTAGAGGGTGAGAAACAGTAGCAGCAGGGAAGGAAAACAGGGTGTGCCTGCTCCAGTGACCTTATTTATACTAGCCTGCAGAGGAGGGGCCAGATGTTCTCTCATGAAGGAAATGAATCCACACGCATGCAGGAACAGATCCAGCACTATTTTGTTGGCAGGACACCAGCAGTTGGCTTCACGCTGCAGGAGCTCCGTGCATTGCTGGCAGATTCTGTCAGCAGGGCTTAGATTCTTAGCGCTGGGGTGATAAGCTGTGGGGTGTCCTTAAAGAAATCCTCTACTACATCCAGTGCTAATGGGAAGGACACTACCATCCTGTCATCCTTCCAACATGAGTAAGCAGGGAACTGTGTCCCTCTGACCCTCCTCAGAACTATTTGCCTGGGCTTTTCCCAGTTAATCTTTTTGTATATGCAGTTGGGCACCTCAGTCTTATGGTCTTCTTTCTGCTTCCTGAATGAATAAATGAAGTGCTTCAAATGAGGAAATAATTAATGCAAACTAGTGCACGTCTTGCTGTTTCACACAAGTAGCCATTCTCGCTAAAATGAAACATTCCGGTTTTGTGATCATTTCCAAATACACTGGTTGGCTGTCTGAATACTCATATGGAATTATATGTCTCCATGAATTATAACCCTGGCAAGTGTTTTTAAGTTTCCCTCCCTCATTTTCTTTTTTTTCCTCTCCTTTATTCATGGAGCTCTAATGATGATGAAGGGGTGGAGGTAGAAGCTCAGGACTTTCTGAAATCAAAATTTGGGTGTAGAAATGGGCATGTGTCCAAAAGCTGGGCATTTCCCCCTTATATTACTGTATCAATCCTTTGTCTTAATATTTTAAAACAATGACAGTTGGCAATTTGAAAGACAGATAGGAACCCTTCCCTCCCACTCACACACTCTGGTACCAATAGCAGTCTAGCTGAGGCAGCTGGTAGTTCATCATTAGCTGACCACGTAGGTATTTGCTCTGATGGTTGGATAGGCTTTGCAACCAGTGCTGAGTTTCATGATGCCACGATTCAACTGCCTCTGCAGGACAAAGAAAGGGACAGCTCACCTGGGGATGCTGGCAATATTGTATTGCAGAAAAGAAAATAATATTATTTTTCTCTTGCAAAAGATACTTTAGGTCAGTGTTTCTCAACCTTTTAAGTAGCAAGTACTCCCTAACTTCTGAAAATTTTAATAAGTATGCCAACACTCAACTTTCCAGAGGATTTTATATTTACAGACTAGTGTGTGCCATATGTTGGAAGAAGGGTTGTGTATATAAGGGCGTGATATGACAGATGTCTGATCTGGTGTGGGTAGGGTTGCCACCTTTTACACCAGGGTGCACAACTCAAGTATGTACGTGGGCTAGAGGTGATGTTGGCTAAAGCTAGGAGGGCTGAACCCAGTGTTGCGCAAAGCGCAGCATGCCAGATTATTACTGGGGAATTTAAAGTGCTGCACAATGCTCGGTGCGCCAAATTTTTCACCATAGTTTTGAGAGGAGGGAGGGGCAAGAGAGAGAGGAAAAGAGGGTGAGAGAGAGAGGCAGACAAGGAGGCAGCTGCTGCCAGCCATGGAGCCCAGGCTGTTCCCAGCAGGTGGCTGGGAATCTGCAAGCCCTGCTGCAAGCAGCCCAGGCTCTGTGGCAGGCAGCAGCTACCCACAGCCTGGGCTGGCTGCAGCCAGGAGGCTGCAAAGAGCTGCTCCAGGCTCTGGCATTGCGTGCTTTGGAGCAGATGGCTGGGGGGGCCCTGAGGTAGCGCAGCCCAGAAAAACCCAGGGCTGCTGCTGACCCCTGCCTGTAGCCAGCCTGGGCTCTGGGCAGCTACAGCAGCAGACTGCAAACAGCTGCACCAGGCTCCGGAGCCCAGCATCAGCTCTATGCTGGCAGCGACTGAACGGACACCTCGGAGCAGAGCAGGGATAGGGTCTGAGGCAGCGCAACCCTCCCCTGCTCTCTGCTCTGAGGCGCATGTGCTGTTGCAGGTATGGAGCCTGCTGTCTGCTGCAGCTGCCCAGAGTCCAGGCTGGCTACAGGCGTGGGCCAGCAGCAGCACTGGGCTTTTCCTGGCATTTGGCAGTGGGACTGGGGGGCAGGTTGGGGATGGCTCTGGTGAATATTGGGGTGGCAGCAGCCCCCCTCCCATCACCACAGCCCACCCCTGAGCCCGGTGCCACCACCAGCCCCAGTCTGCAGTGGCAGTCTGCTCCCTCCCGTGTACAGTGAACTGGGCCCTGGAGGGGCGGGTTATGGGGCAATCCCCAGTGCCCTGCCTCTACTGCACTCCCTCCTGCACTGTGGGGGTCTCAGTCTGCCCCCCTCAAGCCAAGGCAGGATAAAGAAAGAAACTTACCGGCCTGTGGCTGGGTTGACAGGGAGTGTGTGGGTATCTGTGCGCCTGCCCTCCTTCTCCAGCAGCAGCCTGTGGTCAGCTTGGTGGGGGGGGAGGGTGAGCAGCCGGATGCAAACCTGGTGGTGGTGAGGGCACCAGCAGCACCCCCTTGCTCCGGGAGTTTTCAATGTCCATGTACTCCCTGCTTGTGTCTCACATAACCCCAGGGGTACGCGTAACATGGGTTGAGAAACTATGTTCTAGGTGAGCTCAGCTGCTGACTCTGACTGTTAGCTTTAGGCAGTAGCTGTGGCACCTCTGTCTTTTCAGATGTAATATTAAATCAAGATATAAGCATTCTTGGTCTTTAGGGATTCCTTGGCACTGCTTGATTGAGATGCTGGTGGCTGTGTCCCAGCCATATTATAAGACAGATTATGTCCTGTTTCCTTAAATTTCCTTGCAGCTTCTTTGGAGTAAGTGTGGTAGTTCTTCTTCCCATCTACACTGTTACACTGTTGGCACAGTTCATCTCAGAGACAAAAGTTCCAGCCAAAAAGCTTCCTGTGAGTTTACATTGATTGGTAAGTACCATATTCACTCAAATATAAGGCAACTCCCCTGATAATTAGATTCTATATACAGAAAATTTATAAATTGGTTATAATTTTCCAGGAATCAAATCTAATTATAGGAGGCTTGTGTTGAATTTGTTTCCCTCCCACTGCTACAGCGGGGAAAATAAATCGGGGGGGCGGGGGTCAAGGAGCCCCGTTGTCCTCTTTCTTCTCACTTCCCTCTCCCTTACTGTCAGACCTTGTTCTCCCTGAACACATGGAAATGAAGAGCAACTTTGAAAACACTGACTTTGCACTCGGGTGCCCACAGAATTGATGCATTTTACCTTTTTTGAAACAGCTTCAAATTTTAGCACAGGTGCTCCACTTTTGAGCAGCACTTTGGGACCTACTTATTTTTTTACAATCCTCACACCCATGCGATTGTCTGCCATGCCTTAATGGTTACAGTTTTGCTAGCCCACCTCTGCTCCCTCTATTCCTACATCCCATCCCCACCCCTGACCCTCTGTTCCCTTCCCTAGTCTTTAATCCATGTTGCTGTCACTCTCTTCATCATCATTGCTGTCGTCATTGTCTTTGTTGTCTTTTCTTCCTCTGTCCTCATAGCTCGACTCTCATTCTTCTTCACTATCCCCTATTTCTTCCTCAACATCATCATCACTTCTTCTAGGGATCCTTCTTCTAGGGAGGTTGTCTTTGAACAGTCTGTGCCGGTTATTTTCTTCCAGATGATTTCTGCCACCTCCTCACCATTGTCTTCTACTGCCTTTTGGTAGTACGCCTGCAGCTCACTCAGTCCCATCTTAACACAGTCCTCAACTGAGATCTTTGTGTGTCTATACATGAAAAGGTTCCTGGCCTTCCACAGGGTGCTCCTGATGCAGGAGACAAACTGATTAAAGTGAGTTGACAGGGTCTCCTGTTGCTTGGTCAGGTGCCTGTACAGCACTGCCTCTCTTGACCCCTGTCACCATCCAGAACAGCAGAGCTTACTCTCTTTCATACCTCCTTAGTGTATGGGCAAAACCACAGGAGGTTATTGATTGTTTCCACCTTCCCCTGGAAGGGTTCCCCAAGGCAGTTGGATTGGCTTCTCTGCCCTTCTTTGTGCCAGGTCCCACACAGGGAGTGCCTGGTGGGCTACTTGCCAGTTCACATCTCTGTGGTTTTTCCATAGGCCCTTCTGGAAGATTCATTCCCACACAGCCTGGCAGCCATCACTGGGGAGAAGATCCATGGTTGACCATCTTTCTCTTGCTCTGACTGCCTCCTGCATCTTCTGGTATCTTCTTATATATAGTTCCAACTACGCAATATAGTCCAAAGCCAAAAGTCTCATGACTTACTGTATAGTTCATAGGGTTGGGCTCCAACAGAGTCAGCAGCGTTTAAAGCTGTGGTGACCCCACAGCTCAACACTGCTCAGTATGTGTGTACTCCAGATGCCACAAAGAAGCCATGTGCTAATTAGCCCCCACCCCCCTGCCCCCACTTGTGACGGAACTGGGTGTTTTTGTCCTGAAATCCTCCAAAAGTTTATATGCAGATGAGGCACAGGGCAGTCTGATGTGGCTCCACCTCATGGAGGACAGAACCACACTAATCACATGTTCCAGGCTGAGAGGGGGTGACAGGAATTCTGGTTGAACTGTTTGGGGCCTCATTTGGTGGTGTGCCAGACATCTAAGGCCAGTGAAGAGACAGAAAGCATTGGCAATGGGGAAGAAAGGCAAAGCTCAGCTGTGAAGTGAAGAGGAAGTCAAAATATAGTCAATGTAGTGGCTCACCATGGCTTGAAAAAGAGTCAGCTGAGGGGGACTGATGGGCACTACCCTACATTTTATTAAGATATGCTGCACTAAGCTATCCATGTCTGGTGGCTTTTGGCTGAGGTGGTTTTACTTACATGGCAGAGGAGATCCCTTTCTTCTCAGGTGTGATGGTGGGAGGTACCTGGCAGCACGGTGCCCAAGAAGCAGGACCCTGGGAGGAATCCCACACAACACCAGGGGAGTAAATGAGAGCCCAGTAAGTGGGGGGGGAGACATTTCTTACATACCTGCAAGGGTGACAACAGTAACAACAGAGCAACAGGCACAGTGGCAGCCCCGCTTTGTAAGACCTTGTTCTCCCTGAACACATGGAAATGAAGAGCAACTTTGAAAACACTGACTTTGCACTCGGGTACCCACAGAATTGATGCATTTTACCTTTTTTGGTAAGCCCCGCTTTGTAAGCCCCTGCTCACTGTGCATTGGTAAGTGTGCCAGGGCTGACATATCTGAGCGCCCAGAGCCAGCAAGCAGAGGAGAGGGAGAAGTGGGGAGGCAGCACATGGAGCCCTGCAACAGCGAAATCTCAGCTGGCACCACACAAGCAGGTGAAAGGACCAGCTTCACAGACTGATGA
The DNA here is from genome assembly GCF_001723895.1 of Crocodylus porosus. Classification (NCBI taxonomy): domain Eukaryota; kingdom Metazoa; phylum Chordata; order Crocodylia; family Crocodylidae; genus Crocodylus; species Crocodylus porosus. Next base: position 149,022,723 of record NW_017728906.1, on the reverse strand, counting down.
CTTAGAGGGGCCAGACCCCCAAGGGGTGGCAGGGGCTGCGGAGCCAAAGTGACTTGGGCAGACCCTGGCAGGAGCAAAGCATGTGATCCACTACTTGCCGTGATTGCCTCATTGGACCTGTGAGTGGAAGGAGCTGCATGTGAGTCTGAATGTGTAAGTGGCCCGAAGGCATTTGGGTACTGGGAATCAGTCATTGAATTTGGTTATGAATTGGTTTGAAATTATATGGACTCAGTCAGTGAAATAATTGATTTGCCCATCAGCTGGAGGACTTAATGAATTGCCGCTGGGCATGATTGAGCTGATATATTTGTTTAGGAATTGATTTGGGACTACATGAGCTAATTTACCCCTTAATTGGAGAATTTAATGAATTGCTACCGGGCTTGATTGCACCAATTATTTTGTTTATGAATTGATTGAGATTATATTAACTATATGTTTGTTGGAAGAATGAATTTGTCCATCAACTAGAGGATTCAATGACTTGCTACTGAGTGGGATTGACCTGATTAAGTTGATTGCCGATTGAGTTAATAGCTTGGAACACCTTACCCTAGGAGCCATGGAATTGACTCCAATTTAAGATCCAGTTGGTGTGTGGAAGGGGTGAAAGGGTGGAGGACCTTTGAATTACACCTGCACATGTAGCTCCCATCAGTTTCCACGTATGACCAAGACCCTTCCTCTAATCCTCAAGATCAAGACAGGTGAAGTGAGGGACAAAGCTGGTGAGCAGCACACATTAAGGTTCAAACTGTCTGGCCCAGAAGCTGGCTCCCCAGGGGTAGAGGTGCTCGTTCCTTCCAGCATAGCATATACTGGCACCATTGCTCACATCGACCTTGAACAACTTGGTGTAGTTAAGGGTGGAGACCTATCCCTTGCATTGCAAACAGGCCCCCTTGCAAGAGTCTATTAAAGCCTGCCAATGTGAGGATCTTGGCTACACAATTTATGGTGATGGGGAATTGCTCTTAGGCTTTTTCTCTAGCTTGCTCCTTTAGCCTTTTGGCTTGGGGCAAGCAAGACTAGGGAACATCTGAACTCCAAGGCTTCTGGGCTTGGGGTTTGCATGTAGCATGCCTGCCATGCATTTGGGAGTATCTGAAGCCCCAGGCTGAAAAGTCTGGGTGGTAGGATACTTGCTGGTGGTAGCACCACACAGACTTGAGCCCCTTGCTACCGTTGCTTTCTTCAATACAGGGAGTGTCTATATGTGCATTAATGTGCCACTGCTACTGCACATTAAGTTTAGTACTTTTAATATGAGACACTACATAAATGCGCAGTAGCCAGTGCTAATTTGCAGTAGCAATGGCACACAGCCTTTTAGCGATACTTAATGCACAAAATACTAATTTTTCAATGTATAACCTCATTAGCATGGGTTTTGCCATAACACGTTAATATGCAGATTAGGATTTAAGAGGGCCAGAATTATTGTTGTCTCTTTGCATGGGGGAGTTTCACTGTTTCTAGGAATTCTCCAGAATTTCACGGTCTCCAGGACTCAATGGACTCAGGTCATCAGCAGGGATCCTGGTTTATATATATATACACAGTGGTGTTTCATGGGATTTGGGGTTACCTTTTTTAAAACCAAAAATTAGGGATTTTTTAAATCAGAGAAAACCAGGATCCCTAGTCATCAGCAAAGGGGAGGGATTCCCAAGCAGGGGTCAGACTTGATTGATTTCAGAAAAGCTTGTGATCTGTGCACCCATAAACTCCACTTGCTTGCATAGGGTCCTTCACGCCTGTGGCATATGGAATCCAGGAAGTGTTTCCACCCCTTCTTATCTGTTCTTTTTAACACTGACCATCTTATATCAGATTATTTCTTAAGCCCTTTTCCAAGTCTCTTTGGGCCTTTTTTCTTTTCCTTCTTCCGGGGCTGTGCTCTGTTAATGTTTATAAATGCTGCATGTTAAAAGCAAGCACATTCAACTTAAACAGTGACTTTGGTGGTGTTTATAAACTCTGGTGAATGCCTGCACTAGTGAAGTCTGTAAACTGTCAGCCAAACAAAACAACCTCTGTGAACCACTGAGAATCAATCTGGCAGCAAAGCAGTCCTCTGTTTCACTGAATAATGATGTATCTTTTTACACCAACTCTATAATTACAGCAAAAATATGTTCTTGATATCAGAAGATACAATATGCAGCAGATTTTTACATGACAATGCTTTTACATAACTGCTTCAACCATGGAAATGTACAAACAAAGCTTCATGAGAATACAATTTGAGTTTTCATGCATTTCAAGTCTCCCTAACTTTAGCAATCCATATTCTACTTCATAAAGTACAAACTACACGCAGAAAATACTGGAATCATTAACCCTGCTATGGGCTGTCAGGCTTGTGCTCCCTCAATGAGTCCACCAGGTAAATCAGTTCCATACCTTTGTTCTTGTCTCTTTTGCAGCCCCCATCCTAAGTCAAGTGCCATCTTTATACCTCATTGTCTATGATCTGTCTTCTAATACCTATCGCTATTTCACTATACTCTCTATACAGTGTATAAATTGTACTCGTGTCTCCTGAGGTGGCTCTGAGAAATACTCTTCCACACATAAGACACGCCCTTCTACACAGACATATTCATGATGCTCATTTTTTGGTACAGATGTAAGCTGAAGGCCACAAAGTGCTCCTGAATCCTCTTCAGTATGGCCAACTTCTTGAAATCACACAAGACTTTCTTTTGTTTCTAGGAAAGAATGTGAAATAGAGCAATTTATGTAAAGGAGCAACAGTAAGACAATACAACAGTTTGTTTTACTGGGGTGACAGTAGTTAGCTGTGTTAGTCTGCAGTTAGGCAGAAGGCAGGGTGGCACCTCTAGAGACTCACCAGTAAAATATAGTGGTGTCAGAATAACTTTTCAAACAACTTGACAGAGGAAACCAGCCACATTCAGGCAGTGCCCGCTGGAGGAATTATAGTGATCAGATTTTTTCTTTTTTTCTGAAACAGTTTCTTTCTTTTTTGCCAGACCTAACAATTGGTCTCTTCTCTCAATGGGACTGTTTGGGGGAATTTCACTGAACCTAGCAGAATGTTTGGCTGTCTAGGGAGTTTTCATCCTCATACTTTTTCCTTTTTCTGCCTTGCCATTTTTCCAAAGCTGAAATCCCAGAGATTACCCAAAGGGATTTACCAGTTCAAGTGCTCTTGAAACATCTGAAATGCAGTCTCTCAGGCCACTGCATGCATAAGAGGAGTCCCATAACCTAGGAGTCCTGAGTATGTCCTAGCATGTCAGAGTTTGGTAAACACATTTTAGTGGTTGAGTCATACAAAGGCAAATTAATAAATTCCTGAGAAGACTGTTTACACACCCACACTCTAATATGTTATTTAATTATACCTGTTACCTTTGCTGGAAAGGTCGCTTAGGCAGTTATAAATGATTAACTGGTAGTTGTGGAACACGTTGTTCTGATTTCTTCTGCCCTTTCATTTTTTGTTAAGTAGAAAAGGCGTGGGCCAGTGTACAATGTATCCCTAATGCAACTCCTCTGATGGCATCTGGACTGGTGTCTCCAGCTTTGTTTCTGATTTAGGCTTTTGCAGGCATTAGTTGTGCTACAGGGGGTGAAGTGTTTCCTGTACAAGTGAATGATTTTGATTCCCAGAATACTGTTTCCCTCCTGCCTTTTTTTTTTTTTTTTGCAGGGTGCAGTTCGCCACTGTCTTGCAAACTCTGTAGCTATTCACACCTTAGCAAAGTGGCATCAAATGCTATCAAGACCTGTTGACACAGGTATGAGGCAGTACAGAACCAGGCCTCTAGTCCACATCTTCAGAGGTTCTTAGACACAGGAAACACCTAACCTCTAGGCTCCTGCCAATTAATTGGATCCTCAGCCATGCCATGAGGTTTGTCTACACTGCTTATGCAGCATCTCAGGAGTCCTGCTTTCAAATATGCCCTGCTTCTGGTCCACTAATGAAGCCACTCTTGGGGTGTCCCAGCTGCCATTCTCGGGCATTTTGTCTGTCTTGACTGAGAATGGTAGCAGGTAGAGCTGTGAAACAGCACATTTTCATTTCATCTTCTGTTTTATATTTGGAAGGGACATTGTTTTGTTTTATCATCTCATTTCTTTTCAAAGCACTGTTCTGTTTCATTGAAACTGTTTCACTGTTTCGGCGCATTTCAACGTTTCACCCATAGGCTACAATGGGGAATCATGAAAATGCCTACAACTTTGTCGTTCTTGCCTGATTCGGATGAAAATTGCAGGGATGGTAGCCCCTTCTGAGAGCATTAATCCTGCCATGTTTCAAGGAGATAGGTGCGGGGGTTTCTGGGAAACTACACCTCAAACTGCTAAAAGCAAAACTTGTGTCATTCGCCTGGAGCTGCAGCCTCCTGTCATTCTGCTCGCAGATCTGGGTGTAGCCTGTGCCCAGCACCAGGAAGACTGCTGCTGCCACTGGCCCCAGGCAGCCGTGGCAGCCTCCTGTTATCCCATGCACAGATCTGGTGGCCCGCACACCCAGGAGCAGTCCAGCAGTGCTGGGAGGGCTGGTTGAGCTCTGTGGGGCTGATGGAGCTGCTCAGAGCACAGATCTGGCTCTCCCCACCTCCTGCCGCTGGGCCAGCCCCATGGAGCTCAACCCAGCAGCGGGAGAGCCAGTGGCAGAGCTGCTCAGAGCGGAGCCCTGGTGAGCACAGCCCAGCAGTGGGAGGCTCTGCAGCCCCATGAAGCTGAGTCTGGCAGTGAGAGGTGGGAGAGAGCCACTGGCCAGGACTGTGCTCAGAGGCAGGGCTGTGCTCAGAGCAGCTCTGCCACTGGCTCTTTGCCGCCTCCCACCACCAGGCTCAGCTCCATGGGGCTGTGGAGCCTCTAGCTGCCAGGCTGTGCACTCCAGGGCTGTACTCCAAGCTGCTCCACCAGCTCCATGGAGCTCAGTCCAGTGGCAGGAGGAAGCAGAGATCCAGTAGTGGAGTCCCTCAGAGTGCAGCCCTGGCTCTGAGCTCAGCCCTGGCCAGTGGCTCTCCCCTGCCACCGCCACCAGGCTCAGCTCCATGGGGCTGGTGGAGCCACTTGGAGTGTAGTCCCGTGTCAGGAGGTAGTGGAGAGCCAGGGCTGCGCTCCGAGAAGCTCCTCCAGCCCCACGGAGCTCAGCTTGACAGCGGGACTGCCAGTGGAGGAGCCACTTGGAGCACAGCCCTGGCAAGCACAGCCCAGCAGCAGGAGGCTTCGCAGCCCCATGGAGCTGAGCCTGGCTGCAGGAGGTTGGGGAGAGCCACTGGCCAAGGCTGTGCTTGGAGCCAGGGCTGCGCTTGGAGCAGCTCCGCCAGTGGCTGTCCTGCTCCCAGGCTGAGCTCTGTGGGGCTGGTGGAGCTGTTTCGAGTGCAGCCCTGGCTCTCCCTCCCCTCCCACCACTAGGCTGTCTCAAAACTCGAAATGTTTAGAAACTTTTGAAACGTTTTGAGTACCCTCATTTTGTTTCAAAGCTGTTTTGTAGCCTTTTTGTTTCGATTTTACTGTTTCAAGCTCGAAACACGTTAAAACAGCTTTGAAATGAAACACTTGTCGAAATTTCGCAGAGGCCTAGTGGCAGGCACACCCTCAGAGCAGCTTCAGTGCCTCATTTCTGCGTGTGGTACTCGTGGAGTGGGAGCAGGTGACCCCATTTGTTTCTATGGGCTTGCTGCTCGTTTGCTTTTCTCTTAGCACTGCTTCCCCCCTTCTCTCTCTCTCTTTCTTTCCACCACGCCTTGTCTTTTGTGCTCTAATTTATCTCTCCTTATATTCTGCTTTCTGCATATCCTTTCACAGAATCTGATAGAGTGAATTTGGGTTCATGAAAGTTTGCTCTCGATATATATTAGCTAGTCTGTAGGGGTGCATATCTACCCTGCCTTGCAACAGGTGAGACAGCCACAGAAAGAGTGTAGACACAGTGAAAACCCAAAAACTGGCTGATAGGGAGGTGGCCAAGGTGATTTCCTATGATGTGGGAGGAAAGAGTTTAATCCTGGGTTGGCCTACATTACAACAGACATCTGAAGACACATCCCAAGTGTTCACCAAGTTGTTAGGTAACTGGGATAGAGTTCTGTGCTATTGGACCTATCCCACTTTGAACAAACATAATCATAGTCCTGTGCCTTTGCAAAGAGTGATCTGTAGCCTAGGAGTAAATACAGTTACTCGGGCTGTTTGTAGACTGAGGTTCAAGTTCCTGTTCCACATAAGGCATAATGAGATTTGACTCTGGATTGCCCATGTCTCAGGTGAGTACTCTAATCCCTAGGCAATTCTGGCATGGACAATTCACACCCCAGCCCACAGCACATGTATCTTTCGTGCAAGCTACAACCAGTTTAGGCATGCTCCAAACATATTTATGGGATCACATTGCACTAGAAAAATGGGTGAGAAAAAGCTGTGTTGAAAATCTCTCTTGAGGGCGTAGTTTCTTAGCACAAGTTGGGAATCTAAGCAGCTTACTAGTTGTTGGGTGGCCTCTGCATTTCAGGCAGACTTGCGCTCACCCCTGACAGAAACATAAGCACCATAGTCCCTTAGGTGTCTACAGCATTAGATGCCAGCTGAGCAGTGGTTTGGAGACTGTCAAGGATGCCTAACTACTGCAGTTAGGAGCAGGGTCTGCCTCTCTACATAGCAGGTTTTTCCTTAGCCGGCCTTTGGCACACAGCACTCTACAGTGCACTTTGCATATTTATGGTGTATTTCACAGCACAGCACTAGAAGAGCTTTGAAATAGTCAGTCTGCTCTATCCATTTATGAAAGGAGCCTTGGTCCCTGGCAGAGTTGGTGGCATCGTTCTTCTGTTATGGCCAATATCCTTCTGTCAGAGGTCACTGGTCAATGCATGGGAGTCTTTTCTTCAGAGACCTGCAAGCCAAATGCTAATTTGCTGTACACCAATTTAGCTCCATTGACATCAATGGATACATGCAAAATATTCTCACTGGGAGCATAATGCTGCATTTCGAATGCACTGTATAAGGAGCAGAGTAAAAAATACAGTGTTTACCCCCGGATCTGTTATTCCATCTGTCATATTACCTTGAGTAAGTCACTTCACCTCTTTATGTGTCTGTTTCCCATTTGTAAAAGGGAACCGATAACACCACTCTTTTTGTAAAGTCCTTTGAGATCATCTGAGGGGCTGCTGAATTGGTGCAGACATATTATGACAGAGAAAATACATGTGCTTAGTGCTGAAAGCAGACGCAGTGACAGGAAAGCACTGATACAGACAGGAGAGTGAGTAAGATATTTTTGAATACTGTGATGATGTGCATACAGATACATGGGATTTTATCAAGCGAGACTTTGAATCCTACCCCTGACACACTGAGTGCTGAAACCTTGGCAGGGGGAGAACATCAAAGGCCTGAATCCTGTGTGAAGGACACTTTGGTGGCACTTGGCAAACAAGCATTCAGATGAGCTGCTCACACGGTGTTTATAGCAGCTAAAGATGCCATCTGCATTAGACACCCAGGTTTCTCTGACTATAGAATTACATCACAGAGCTGCAGATGAAAAAGGCATCCAAGGTCACCTACTCCATCCTCCTAGTATTGCTGCTGACAATACCTTTGTCCTGTCTTATTTTATACAGTCCTTGCTATGACACTTCCACCATTTTAATGTGTTTTAGTACTCTTTTCTTCCATTTGCATACAAATACATGCTAATTCTGAATGACAGCATTCAGTGCTGGATTACTGCATTACCAAAATGAATGTGCAGGGCCTGCTCGGTAGCCTGGTTTCTAGAGTTGGCATTATCTTTATTTATCAACCAATCGTCTTGCAAGTTACTGCAGATTTTGTCTTTCACTGAGAGTTGTTTACAAGCAAATGTAAAGGGGCTGATTTTGATTTACACTGAAGAGCTTTACACAAACTTGCCTTAAAAGTAGCTTAGCTATACCCTGGGGGACTGCCTTAAATACAGAGGAATCTTGTATAGCATCGGTGTCCTGTCTGAGATGTTGGAGGCGTGACCAGGAATTGTGACTGTGGTGGGGCACTGATTATACCTGGTTAATGTCTTGGTACTGCAGTTTCTCAGGGCTGTTGGCTGGCAATGTAAACACATATGGAGACAGATATGCTCTGTGTTCAGTGTCTCTTCACTCACTCCTCCTCCCCAGTGAAAGCAAAGATCGAAGATATCTGCTCTCCTGTTCAGACATTTGTAGGCACAGTCTCTCTCATGTAAAAAGTGGTATTTTGAGCTTCTTTGTGATTCAATGGGAGAAACAAAACAAAACACAACTTCCTGCCCTGAAACTGCATTTCAAAGGGGAATTGTGAGTTGAAAAATCACTCGGAATGGAGTTGTGACAGCCAAGGCAGGACAAATATTTCTCACTCCCTCATAGGTCTGATACGTTACTGAAATGCAGCCAGACCACACCAGTGGGTGGAGGAGGGAAGCCAGCTGGCACGTGGAATGAAAGAAACAATATGAGAGGACAGCAAATTGATTGTGGTCAAGAAAATGAGCTTGGACTTGCAAGACCTGCAGACGGGACTCAAGTTCATTTCCAGCTCTGTGGCAGACTTCCTGTAGGACGTTAATCTCTTCTACTCTGCCTTAGTTGCGCACCTGCCAAATATAAATAATGGTCTTTCTCGGCCTTTTTCTGCTTTATCTGTTTAGGCCCTGATTCTGGGATTGATGTTGTACACAAATACAGCGTTCCACCTCCAAAGCCCCACTGATGTCAGATTAAGGAGTTTTACTGTATTCTTTTTTGCTGGAGAGAGAGATAAGTACTGTCTCTTCACAGCACTGAGTGTGACGGGGTCCTAATTTTTAGTAGTGGTACTTAGAGCCTGTACTATTACAGTTCATTAAAAAAACAACTTCCACAAAGGATAATGAGATACAACCATAATCTTATGAAAAATGGCATCATAATTGTCCATGAACATCAAGCAAGGAGTGGTTTTAAACATTTTAATGTAATTTCAATTTAATGTAATTTCACATTTTAATGTAATGGCTAAGCTTGAACATGATATCTTCTTACCTTATATGAGGCCTTCCCTTGGGATCTTGACTTGTGCTGCTTCACATTTCCACCTGAGAAGGGTATTCACAGCTCCAGTGTTTGGCTCCAGGAGTCCTGTGGCTGTTCTTACATTCTCTTAGGAATGATCTTTTGTTACCTCCCGCTCAGACACTTCCAGAAGTCTCAATTTCATGGTCTTTATCTATGAAACCTATTCCAGAGTCATATCCAGAGTTTTAAACAAATATCTAGTATACAATCGCTCTACTTTTTTTTTCTTTGTCTTACCAGTTAGTCTAGAGTTTTCAGGCTTGAATGGGTAAGGAGAGAGACTTTGGCAGCCAGTCAAAATGAGTTAGCTGAGAGGGTGTTGGGTGACCTTAACTGTCAACATTAGTGGCCTAACCTTGCTTCCACTGAAGATGATTGCAAAATTCCCCCTTGACTTCCAACAAATAGAGGAGGAGGTCATAGATGTAGACTTGCCTAACCTCTTTAGATGCAGATATATGCCACTAATATCAAGTCTGTTCTACAAGCTCTCAAACAACTAAAGATTCTTGTTATCTGGAACATCTACTAGGCTATTCTTACTCTTCTTTTTTGACACTCTCTGCCAGCCAGTTGTGATCTCATTTATCTCAAATGTAATTTTTTCCATCTGTATTACTCATAGAATAATTGAGATCAAACAAACCTATGTGTTTATTGCTTGCCTTTTGCCAGACCAGGGTTTTCTCTGTGTCCTGATTAGTTGTAGTGTTAAGGCATACATGTGCCAGACGTCTGCTCATACACGTGCTAATTAGCATGCGGTTAATCAAGTCTGCTGGAACATGCTAATTAGTAGACTCCGGCAGCTGTGGCATCACGTGTATTTAGCATTCCTGTGCTTCCAAACAGTGGCAGGGCGATTTAACTAAAGCTCATTGAATGAGCATTAGTTAAAGCGCCCCCGCCACCATTTTGAGTATAGGACACTGAATACACATGACACTGCAGGCACTTTAATTAGAACAGCTCTTGGAACCACTCTAATTAAAGCACCCCCCCCTCTACCCCACAGCATGTGTAAAAACACCCTTATGGATTAGTGGGAGACTCCTCCCTCTCTCAAAGGAATCTGATTCCACGCTGTGAATTCAAACAGGCCTTCATCCAGTTGCTATTTCTGTTAGGAAGAGGTGGCTTCTGTAAATGGATGTGTTGGGGAGCAGCTAGGCAAAGTTCATTGTGAAGGGATTGGAGAGAATGGCAGAAAGTAATAGCATAGGAATTATTATTTAGGGTTGAGAAGGCTTTAACTTTTTTGTATTACATCCTTCTTCCCTTTCCTTATCCATGTGTTTTTTAGTTTGGAAGATTTTTGAGGAATGAACCTGTTCAAAGGCGTCTGCAGAGGGTCTGGCATGTAGTCATTGCTGAGAATATAAGAAACTTAATAACAGAACAAATGAGTAAGGCTTATGCTGAAAGTAGTAGCAGAGGTGAGGTGATTCACAAAAGACTAGCAAAAGGATTAAGAAACTGGGGTCTGTAATTAAACTCACTGCGACTACTCACATTTCTAACTGTAAGTTGGTGCTTGGATGCCAAACTGAAGTGAGACATAGGAGAACACAGCAGAGCAGGACAGACAGAAAATCTTGACTAATTAAAGTTTTGTGATATTCTTTTTCATTCATAAGTTTATAATAGTTGGTAAAACTTTGCTTTTGTTAAAAATGGAGACTTTTATCAACAAAAAAAAAGGGCAACTCATTTTACAATATTTATTTACAAGTGAAATCAGTTAGATACAAGGAAGTAGAATACAAGTGAGATTTTTGATGACTGTGTTTTAAAATGAACTAAGACTAACTTTGGTGTTTAGATATTTAACAAGTGCTGCAAATACTCTGCAGCTCTGAAAATATGGCCTTTTATTATTTCATATACAGATGACTTAACTCGGCTTTGTTAAGTAAGCATAATGTGGGGAAATTGGTCATTAAACTTTAAACCATCATTCAATTAAGATTCTTGTTGAAGGTGAAGGAGCTTTTACCTGAAACGATATATCAGGATTTGGCTCAGTGACTGTAGAATGGAAGTCAGGCAATGAGATACTGTATGATGGATGCCAATGGGAATCTAATGAGTAGAAAGAAGATGGCTAATTTGAATAATAAAAAATAGGAACACTATGAGCCCTTTGTGTGTGTTGGGGTGAGGGGGGTATGATTGCACATGTGCAAAGTAGAAAATGTCCACTATCATTCAGTACAGACTGTGAGATAATTTGATTAAAACAGACTGTTAAAGCAGAAGGCAGAGTGTACAGGTGTGCAGGCTAATGAGATTAAAATCTTGGACTTTTCATTGCAACAAACTGTATATTTATGTACATGAGAGTGCAGTCATATTATTAAGGGGGAAGCCCAGTGCAGCTGTGACCCTGAATGATAAGCTCTCTGCCAAGAAATCCATCAAGAATCCCATGTGAAATTTTCATCCTGCCAGCCTTCTTTATACAAATGAGTTGGTCACAGCCAGTGATCCTAGGCAGTCAAATCTCAATGCTTTCCTCCCCAAACATTCTTCTTAACCCATGCTGTGCCGTACGCCACTAATTTGCCTTCTGGTTTTTTTTCCGGTTGGAAATAATAATATTTGCATAGCTTCATAGTTTCATAGTTTCTAGGGTTGGAAGGGACCTGAGCAGATCATCTAGTCTGACCCCCTGCCATGGCAGGAAAAATTACTGGGGTCAAACAACCCCAGCAAGGTGTTCATCTAACCTCCTCTTAAAGACCCCCAGGGTAAGAGCCAGCACCACTTCTCTTGGAAGTTGGTTCCAGATCCTAGCCGCCCTGACCATGAAGTAGCGCCTCCT
>NW_017728906.1:148985585-149010377 GCF_001723895.1 Crocodylus porosus | reverse complement strand
TCTAGGTCCGATTGTAGCCTATTGCTCTCTTCTAGAGTGCCCACATCCCCCCACATCTTAGTGTCATCAGCAAATTTGAACAGGGTGTTTTTTACCCCCTCGTCCAAGTCACTGATGAAGATGTTGAACAGTGTGGGCCCGATGACTGAGCTCTCCAGAACTCCACTGCCCACATCCTTCCAGGTCGAAAATGACCCATCCAGTAATATGTTACGTTCCTGTTCTTCTTGGAGTCAAATCCAGATCAGATCAAATGTGGAAGACTTAACAGTGTATACTCAGCCATTAAAATGGACCTGGATAGCTTCAAAGAGTAGTACATCATGGAGCTAAGGGATCATTGGTCATTGTTTATACATATGGGGAGAGCAAGCCAAGATAGTAAAACTTGCAGGCTTTGTTTCTTCCTCCACATGCTCCGTTCTCTCTCATAAGCACTTTCAGACAATAGAGTTCCATAGGTATTACCTTATATATAAACACACCATAACACCCGTATTATTTTATCATCAATCAATAGGCTATGCATGTAGTATGAACTGCATCATGATGATAGGTAATATTGCAACTTCCCAGGATTAACAGAACCTGCTTTGGATTCCTCTTGAATGTTCAGACACCACAGAAAGAGGAACTTGATTGCAACCTACATGCTCAGATAAATAGAACAGCTCTGAGCACAGCATGAATTTGCTTCATTCACTAGAGGACCTCAGAAAGTGAGACAAATAAGAACCAGGCCAGTTACGGATGGTAAGCTGTATTCTTTTAGATATCAATGAGTATGATCTGTGACTGATTGCATTTAAAATGCACAGATATTAGAGCTATTAAAAAAAACAAAACCTTTTATGCCTAAAACTTTTATCATAAAACAGCTTCTCTTTCATTTGTCAAAATTTTGTTTTCTAGAAGAAACACAGTTTTCTGTAAATGACTATTTTAAATCAATTTCAGTAAAAATTTCTTGGAAACTGGATCATGTATAATAGAAGCATCTCTGACATGTTTTGTGAAATCGTTACTCTTTCTTTCTTTTACCACAAATGTATGTATTTCACTGCAGGTAAGGCAGATCCATGATGACGCTAGTGTAAACTGACCAAATAAGTCACTAGCATGACAGGCTGGACAGGATATTTTATTGCGAGTCCTGTTATTTGCACTCTAGAGGTCCCCTGTCAGGGACCAGGATGCTGTTGTGCTAGGTACTGTACCAAAAGAAAAAAAAAAAAGTTGTTGTCCCAAAGACATCTTTGATGTCACTACCCATTCCTCCCATTTTACCAGGATTCTGTTCCACATGTCCAGACCCTGTTTTTCTCAGTTCCCACTGACTTCACTTAGAAATGTGAATGTATGGTACCTCTGGGCCTGTTTCTCCTCCTCGCTTCTGTCCCACAGTTGCATTGAGTGGGTGATCTGTTCGGATTATCTAACTTTCCTGATTTTGTATGTGAGGCTCTACTTAAGGAATGTGAGGTTGAATGTGAGGTTCTATTTAAGGAAATATATTCAGCCTTTTTTTTAGTTAAGCTTTTAATGTTCTTTTCTGCTTTAGCCATTTAAGCAAAATGAGTTTACATGATTGGGAGCTCTTCAATATATCTAACATGTGTCTAAGCTAAATGAATACTTCAGAAGTTCTCTGGACTTCTTTTATTTTTTTGAATGAAACAATAATTGATTCCAGCTTGGCTGGAAGTGCAGCAATATACAAAGAATGGGAATGAAACTGTCTGAAGTGGGTACCCTCCCTTCCTGCTATACATCTTGTACATGCTTTCTGGGCAGACAGAGTATATCCAACACGCAGCCTAGAAAAGTGACGCTGTAGGAAAATCAGCAGAAAGCATGCAAAGCTTCGGCCAGCCCTGTTGGCAGACTACTACCCAAATTAGTTCTGGATAAGTCAGTTCATCTATAATCAGAACCAATTATTCCCTTTTAGCCCTTCTTCCTAATGCAGCAATACCCCAAACAACTATGGGACTGGAAAATGTTTGGGAAAAGTATTAAGAAATGGGAGGAGGGAGGTCTCAGAACACTCAGACAAAAACGGAGCCATGTGCAATAAACAGCTTGGGTTTAGAAGGAATAAAACACACCAGACCAATGCAGTGGCTTTTTGGACTGAATTACCAAATTAGTGGGGAAAAGGAATGCAGTAGATGTGATGAACCAGATCCTGAGCTGCGCAGAAGGGCACTTAGCCTAGCCTTAACATGATAACTGTAAGCCACCTTTATGCCTTCCCAAACCCAGCACTTCCTGCACTCAAACCCAGCATCTGGGTATTACCTGCCCCAAACCCCCTCACCTTGCTTATGCTCCTTTGCCAAGAGCTGGTTGAGATGAGAGATGTTGGAGCAGATCCTGAAGAGGAACTACCTACTGTGCCCTACAGCAGTGCTTCACTGTCCAGCTAAATTGCATTAAGGGAAGTTTTACACCAGTACAGTTGTGCAGCTCCAGTGTGGATCTAACCCCAGGTACCCAAGATGAATTCTTCTCCGACAGAAGTCAATGAAAAAACTCTGATTGACTTCAATAGAGCTGTGATTTGGTCCCTAGATTTTAGAAGAACATTTGATACAGTATGTAGCAACATTTTATTAGGAGAAATTTGACTGAAATGGCTTGGATATAGATATTGTCTGAACTGAGCTGAAGAACCATAAGCAACAAGGGGATATAGCATAGTGCAGTGACACAGAGGACAAACCTAGTCTTTCTTTAGTTTTTTATCATTTCTCTGTGCTCTCTAATAGGAAATTTATAGCATGTTAATTAAGGGCTTTATTTGGCCAGCCCACAAGATATAAACAGATATTCCATTTGTCTTGGGAGAGATTGTTTTCTCCCAGGACAAAGTTCCTCTCTTTCAGGACAAACCCTACAAATAGTTTGTCCCAGGACATTGCAAATTGGGTCTCAGTGGTTGTCCTGGGATTGCATCATTGGATCAATGGCTGAAAAGTGATAGTGCATTCAGCCGCTCACTAAACCCTGATTGGAAGGGTCAATGTATGTACATGCCAATATCAGGGCTTTTCTATTTGGGGACAAACACAGGCACAATTTGTCCCAGAACAAACTCAATGGCTGTTCCTAACCTTAAAAGAAGCAAAGACAATAGGGCAGAAGGAAGTTAATTTGCCTTGTGCTCTCTTCCTTGGAGTGCCTAGAGACATCTACACTGTGATCTCCAAGTACCACTGACCATGACCAGATCTTCAGCTGGTATAAGCAAGTATGGCTGTATTGACATGGGAGCTTTGCTGATTTGTACAAGCTGAACAGACCTAGAACACAAGTCTCCCACTTTTTGGGTGAATGCTCTTGCTGCTAGGCTGTTGAGCAAGAGTGGGCACATTTATTTACTACTAAGCTGCATTTGTGCTGTCAGCATCAAACACTTGCTCAGTATGGTATATCCCAGCTTAAGAAATCAAGCACCTAGATGGAGTTTATGAACCTACTGGACTGAAGTGGATTGTAAAAAAACGTAGGAGTTAGGTGCTTATGAAATGGGTCTAGATTGCTTCTAAGCATGCCCTGCAGCCCAGATCTAGGCATCCAAGGGATCTTTTCAGGTTAAAATGGAGGCACCTAATGAATCAAGGCATCTAAGCAGTTTTGCAGCTGGTGAATTGATCATAAGAAAGTAAAGATGGAAGGGACCTCATGAGGTCATCTGTTCCAGCCCCCATTCACATCTGAATTTGTCTTTGTGACTTAGGTGCTTAAATTCCACCTCAGTCTTGTTGGGGTGCTTAGGGGTAGATTTAGGACCTGGCTCTTTGTGCTGGTACACACCGCTTTCCATAGCCCTCCAGTCGTCAGGGTCTCTGCAGTGCCCAGAGCCTGGTCTAGCTGAGGGGATAAATTTGGCCCTCGCTATGTGTTTCTTGGCTAAACAATGGTGAAAGGAAATGCGATAACTATCCAGAAGTATTTGATGGATGTAAACTCCAGCACGGAAGAGGAATTGTTTAGTATGGTTGAAAGAGTTATGACCAAGAGTGATTAGATTAAACTGAACAAAGAAAAATAGAGGCTGAATACCAAGAAAAATCCAGAGCAAGGTTGTTAGACTGGAAAAATGATTCTCAAGGGATGTGATAGAAGTCCTAATACTCCAGCCATTTTTAAAACAGTCTGGACAAAGCACTGGGTAATATATTGTAGGGAGCAGTGTTCTTATTTGTACAGAACATTTTCTCACGCACAGCACGTACACTCACAGTGCCCACACCTATACAGCCATATGCCTGCATGTGTGCACACCCAGGAAGGGAAAGATGGAGCAAGTGTATTACGGAAATTATGGTTTAAACTTTTTTCTTTTTTTCCCCCAAATGAATCTGTCCACTCATAATGGGCTTATAGTGCTATGTGCCTCTATATCATATACTTTCTGTGCTACACCCTCTGACTTCTGTACCATCAAGAGAGAGGATACTTTTGTAGTGCATCCAGTCCTGATTTTTTAGGGCTTGAGCATATTTCCTGATTTTTTAGGGCTTGAGCATATTTTCTGAGCACATCAGTGATCTGAGACTCGAGAACCTCAGGTATCTAAATTGATGGCTTCTGCCGTCCCCTTCTGGATTGTCTAGACAGACAAAAGCATGTTTCCAGATCAGATCTTTGTGCAGTGTACAAGGACAGTGCTTGCTATGACTCACTTAAGTGGAGAAATGAACAAACACAGGTGGCAGGCTTCCCCAGTAAGTTTTATGTGTGGAGCTTTGTTTATCAGAGGGGAAAGTGAACTAGGACTTCATCACATGAGAATGGCATGTCATACACCTGTATCATTCTATTTGCAGCTTTGTTTCAGAGATCTATAAATAGAGTGTAATCTCATGACAAATGTTTTTGATGAAAAGTACAAGTTGGCTTTGGCATTGACAGCGAGAGTGGGTGATTTGACGATTAGTGGATCTTTAAAAAGTCTCTTGCCTCTCAGGGAAGGAGAATTAAAGCATGAATAATGTTCAAGTAATGGGGATGTTTCCTCTTGGCACCCACGATTCTCTGAGTAATTGTAGACACAATGGCAGACAGATTAGATAAACCAGGTAAGGCTTGTTGTTTGTGTCCTGGCTGTCAAGGAGACAAGAGCTTTGTTTGCCTGCCATGGATAGTGGGTGAATGTAGGAAAGGCATACCCTGTTTTTAGAAGTGTGGATTGCTTCCAAATTACAGGTTATCTGTGCTGGAACAACACCATTTAATGATTTCTCTTTTTTTCCAAAACCGATGTAGTCATTGGCATATAATTAAATTGCACTTAGCAGAGGTGCAAGAAGTGCATTTCTTTAAGGCTGAAGCAGACTGACATCAGACCGAGAAGAATGACTGGAGTTTCTTCCCCTGGTGCAATGATACTATTCTGCCCTTAGTAAAAAATGGAGAAGAGAATGAAGGATGAAAATATTTTAATCCACCCTGCTTAAAAAGCTTAAGTAACCAATGTGTGAAATCACTCATCTGAAGCTACCATGGGCATGTCCCCACAAGTGCACACGTGCTGGGGTGTAGGTTTTCTGTGGGACAAATAGCAGCGGCACGTTTGTGCTGTTGCTGTTTGTCCCCAGGCACACCCACCCCGAACATGCACTCTGGCACATGGCAAAGGAACCCGGGTGGGGTAAGGGAGGCTTGGATCAATACTTGTGCTGGCCCCAGCAGCTTTACCTCGGATCCTGGGAGACTCCAGGAGCAGCAGTGATGGTGGTCCAGCCACTCAGAGCCAGACTCTGGTTTCTGGCAGTGCACACTGCTGCCACATGCACTTTGCCACATTTTTTAGGTTCTTTCTGGCACCGGGATCTCCCAGCGTTAAGCAAACAAGCACTGCACTGCTAATTAGTGCAGATGTGCACACTCATCTCTCTGTGAGATTTGGGTCTTTATAGCATGTCCACCACATTGGGATCTAAACATGTACTACTGGGTCCGTCTACATGAGATGCTACTGTGCAGTGGTTACATTGCATTTATTCAGTACCTGTATAATCAAGTACTATGTGCAGTAATGGAGTTACTGTGCAGTAGCACCACTGAACATCTTTTCATAGTTTCATAGTTGTGTTAGGGGCTGGAAGAGACCTTACAGATCATTGGGTCCAGCCCCCCTGCACTTGGGCAGGAAAGACCACTGCAAGATGGGTGTCAAGATGCTTTGTGAAGATTGCCAGGGTAGATGACTGCCACCTCTGGGGGGAGCCTGTTCCAAACCCTCAGTACTCGACTTGTAAAGAAGTATTTCCTTACATCTAGCCTGAAGCAATCCTCAATCATCTCGTACCCATTATTTCTTGTCCTCCCCTGGGGGGCATCGGTGAACAGATGCTCCCCCAGGCTCTGATGTACTAATAGGCTACCACCAAGTCTCTTCTGAGTCTTCTCTTCTCTAGGCTGAACAGTCCCACGTTTTTCAGCCTTTCCTCATATGACCTGGTCTTTAGGACTCTAATCATGTGCATGACCTTGCTTTGGACTCTCTCGAGCTTTTCCACATCCTTCCTGAAGTGCGGTGCCCAGAACTGGATGCAGTACTCCAGCTGTGGTCTCACCAGAGCCGAGTAGAGAGGGAGGAAGACCTCCTTAGCCTTGCTTGAGATGCCTCGGTGGATGTATGTCAACATTTGGTTAGCTCTGCCAGCTATGGCATCACATTGGTAACTTATGTTCATTTTGCTGTCTATCACGACACCCAGATGTGGTGCCAGCAAGCGTAGCACTGCTAAGGCTGTAAGTGTGCTGTGGATTATTTCTTCCCACATGGAGCACTTTACATTTCTCTGTATTACATGATATCAGGTTGAGGTCTGACCACTTCGCGAACCTGTCCAGGTCGGCTACAACACTACTGCATAGAAGCCTAATAATACTGCCTAAAAATACAGCATATTAGCATTGTTTGCGCTGTGACGCACTACTGCGCAGTATTATTCAGCTACTTGTAGTCAGTGTCTCGTGTAGATGCATTCACCATCACCTAGTAGCACTTCTTCTTTTCTTGCATTCAGTAAATCATCTATCTCCTTCACCTACCCACCTACTAGCTCCTCTTCCTGACCCTGAATACCTTGTACTGTCGCTGAGCTTTGATAAAGTTAGAAAAAGATTGATGCTTCCTCCTCCACATATCTTCATCCCCAGGTTCCAGCAGGCACTGGAAAAGAGAAAACACACACACACACCGTGAGAAGCGCTTTATTTCAGGTGTGACCAGGACCTAGAAGCCATACTGCTAGCTCCACTCCAGAGTGGGGGAATTAATATGGGAGTCCAACACATAAAACTGTTCACTTATTGACTGAAATTCCTTATGAAAAAGAGGGAAAGGCTGAAGCAGGCAGCATCAAGGTCTTTTAAGGCTCAGAGTAAGCAATATTGTCCTTAATGCTGCGGAAATCTGTCAGCAATATCGGCAGCAGCCAGACTGACACACGCATGTCAAGAATGAGGTAATCTCTTGGGCATTCACTGCACTTCTACATATCAGCTCCTCTGCAAACACCTTTTCATAGACATGAAACTGTAAAATCTGTTTTCCTTGCATAGAACTGTAAAATAGAGAAACAACACAATCTTCTAGTGGTACAGGCTGAATGACCTACTATGTCTTTTGGCCTCTAATTTATACATTGTCTCTGTAGCAGGGCACTAAGGTGCCTGCTACTTGAAGAGCAGGAAAGGCCAACAGGTGCCGGTTGCCAGGGCAACCAGGAGGCGCTAGGGGCCCACACCTGTTGAGTCAGCTGACCGGAAGGGGCAGGGCTGACTTCTATAAAGCACAGGCTGGAGGCCGAGAGTGGGGTCTCGGCTGGCAGCCAAGGAGAAGCAGTGGTGCCTGACTAAGCAAAGGGGTAAGGCCTGAACGTGAGCAGTCAGTTATGCTAGTGAGGGATGGAGAACCCACAGAGGGCGACTCAAAGAAGGTTAGCCGAGCGGTTTAGCTTCATGTTATAGCCCAGGGGCTTGTGTTATTGTTTTGTTGTTGTTGTAAGACTGGAGGACCGGGTGAGGCTATAAGGAGATGGAGGAGGCCTCATAGGGGAACCACATCAGTGTGGGAGCCCCAGCCCCAGGGAGGGGGCAGTGCGAGAAGCCCCAAGAGTGGGGGCAGTGCGAGAAGGCATCTAGTAAGACCAAAGAACATCTGGTACATCCACGAGGCTTGGGGCGTGGTACAGGGGTGGTTGGAGCCACGCAGAGCCCATAAGGCTGGGGCTACCTGAACCCCATTCTGGAATACAAGCCCAGTATAGGACAGGAAAACCATGACCAGGAAGACTAAAGGTAGCCTCCCTATAATTCACATAAGACCAAAGACATGGCGGGCGAGATTGCAAGGTGCAGATAGGCAGCTTGGCGCGGTATAGAGGATAACTAAGGGGGAGCATGGCGACCCCGAGTTCCCGTCCTGTCACAGTCTCCATATGGCTCACATTACCCTGGATCCTGTGCACTTCACAATCCATAACAATTTATGCTTCCTATACCCCTGTGAGGTAGGAAAGTGCTATGGTCCCCGTTTTACTGTTTGGGAGTCTAGAAGGTCTAAGTTATTTGACCCAGGTCAGTAGCGTTAACTAAGGGGGATGACCTGGGTAGTAGCCCCAGGCAACATTTCTGTAGGGTGGGGGGAGGGAGGGACAGAGAAGAGGTTACAAAAATAGTCACTACTGCAGTAGTGGCTGATTTTGCAGCTGCAGTGGCAGATGAACTTCCCCATGTATCACTGTTGCCTCAGGGCAGATCTGCCCTGCTCCGCTTCTGCCTTAGGTCACAAAAGGAGTATGGATCCATGACTTTAGACTTCTGAGCTTGTGCCTTAGAGACTATTTTGTCCTTTCTTTCTCTGTAAAAGCAATTAGTACATGTTATTTTTACAGACCCAAAAGTTTGATATACATGAATGCTATAGCCCCTGCATGGAAATGAGATAAGTCAAAGTTTGACAAAGAAAGGCCAAACATCAGTTAAAGGAAAGAGACCTGCATAGTATAGTGACTTTCAAACATTTTTTGGCTGTGTACCACCTTACCTGCAAAGTATTGCTGCTTCGACCCCCAACATCCTACGTGCTTCTTTTGAAACATCAATGGGGCAACACCATTACTCGTCATGTATTGACCAATCAGGGGGCTGGACCTGATGATCTTATGAGGTCTCTTCCAGCCCTAATGTTTATGAAATCTATGAAATCAGAAGCTTTGCCACCATTTTTATAATATAGGCATGTATGCCTTGGCAAAGTGCTGTGTATGCTTGGGGGCTCACATACCTTAGTTTGAAAACCACCGATCTATGGCATCTAAATGATGTCAATGATCTCTGTAGTTGTTTTAAAGAGTCATTTTGGTAAATGGCACTTTAATAGCAGAGACTTGCCAAGAAAGGAGAGGATATTTAGAAAACAATAGAAGGAAGTGCAGACCCCTGAATTGCTGCTAAGGCCCAGAGGTTGCTCAATGTTGTTCTGCCTGCAGTTAGGGTCTAGAAGTGAAAGCAACTGAACCCTGTTTGGAGTGCATGGCAGCTGTATTTATCTTTAGTAAAGCAATTTGATTCTTAAAGATTACCAGTCAGGACATGCAGAGCAAGCAAGGGGCTTCCCACTATTCAGGTACCCTACAAATTCCAGGGCTGCCTAGAAAAGCATCAGCACAGCCCCCAGCGTTTGGGGCTTTGAATTCACCTCCCAGCCACAGTCATCTTTGGTTCAATCTCCACCCAAAAAAAACAGAGCAAAGTACACCTGGGCTGCTATGCCTCAAACCCAGGCATATCCTCAGCATGCCTTTACACAGACTGCTTTAAACAGCCCCAGGCCAGGGGGGAAATCCCAGTTTGCACAAGGATCCCACTTGGGAATGTTTTGCTCTCTTTGATACTGCGGCAGAAACAGGACTGAGCTTGCAGTGCTGGCCTGTGATACTAGTGACCATAGTTCTGCCTTAAAGGATGAGGGTGACTAAAATGGAACTATGTGCTGCTTTTTGGACTCCACTTGCCCCCTGGTTTTGGAGGTCTGCTGTAAAACTGAGATTGGGGAAATGTCAGGGGGCAGAGGTTTCATATTTTATCTCAGGCATAGCAAAAGTAGAATAATCAAGCAGCCATGATGCAATGCTCAGTGGTCAAGATACGGTTTTGCTATTGTAAATCTTAACTGAGCAGCATTCAGTATAGAGGGAGCAGGGAAGAGAAACCCCTGCTTTTTTATTTGTATAGAAAATGCTGCTAATAACAGTAGGGCACAGATATTTTTGATAAGACAGCTGATAAATGTCACTACCAAATGGTCCTTGAAGCAGTAAGAGGTGATGCTATTTTTTGCCTTGATTTTAGCGAGTCAGGTTTTGTGTGTTTTCTTTGGGCTTCTTTGCTGCTGTAGCTTTGATTGATCTATTCCTGTGGCAGAGGAGATAAGAAACCCAGAAGAACCAGTGGGCAAAGTAAAGTTGTACAGAGTACAGGAAGCTCAACCTCCAAATGGAAGGACGACAGTTCCTGTGAAACTGGTGTCATATATACTCTGTCAAGCTTGCAGGAATTAATTGTATTCTTTTGTAACTTGCAAATGACTCTTTACATTAGCTGTAGTTCAGTGCAACCAGTGAGAACTGATTTGTAAACCATTCTGGCTAGGGACAGAAGTTATACATAAACTGGTTTAAGCCATCAAACTGGTTTAAACATGTAACAGAACAGAAGTTCCGTGCACATTACCCAGTTTCAAACTGGCTGAAACTGATTCAAGATAAACCTTGTTGAATATAGTATCAGACTTAACTGATTTGGGTCAAACCGGTTTATGAAACTTCTGTCCCAGACCCCTTCCTGGTTCAAGTTAAACCAGAGTCCCCCAGCATACTTTCCAGCCCTGGGCTGGGCTGTGCTGTCTGCTCCAGAGAGCTCTCTGTTCCCTAGCTGGAGGAGTGAGGGCTGGCTGATAAGTGGCTGGTGGAGGAGGGAATCAAGCCCAGCTGGGGATGCAGCCCAGTCTACAGGGGGGACTGCCTCCCCTGGCAAACCCCGGCTGGGGTCTGGGGCCACCGTGGGTGGTTTACCCCATGGGTGGTTCACCCCTTCCATACTCAAACTTACTGCTGGCTGAAACTGTGGACTAAAAATCCCAGAGGCACCTGGAAGCAGGAAGAGGAAGTGATCACCAACCCTGCAGAGTCCTGCTGCTGTAATTCTGGACTGCAAATCCCAGAGACCTTGAGGGCAGCAGGAAGAGGAAGTGAACTATACAGCCAGAGAGCCATGCTCTAGCACCCGCTGACTTTTGGCCTGAGCCACTCCAGGCATGTAGCTGCATTTCCTGAATCAAAGGTAAATGTCTGTTCACTGCTGATTCAATTTAATCAATTGAATCAGACTTAATCAGACTAGCCTACAAAGACTGAATCGATTCAGCCTCAGGCTTTTTGACTGTCTGTACCTAGCCTTTGTGAACTATAAGCCTGAATTTTGACCAGGCTCATCCCACTTCTTTATGAAGAAATGACATATTGTTCCTAGGAACTGAAATAAGAGGGCTCCTTGATCTCACAGCCAAAGATGTAATGAGATCCAGTGGCTGAAGGCTGAAGCCAAATAAGTTTAAGTTAGAAATAAGGTGCTTATTTTTAACAGCAGTTAATTTTCTATTGGAAAACTCCCCAAGGAAACTGGTAGAGACTTCATCACTTGCAGTTGCTCAATCAAAACTCAGCATCTTTAAAAAATTGTGCTCTAGCTGAAAAGCAAGGTGAGACCTTGATGCAGGAGTTACTGGAAAAATTCTATGGCCTTTGTTATATTGCAGCTGGGTTCATGATCAGAATGGTTCCTTCTAGTTGTAGCATGGATTCATGTCAAAGGAAAGTGAATTTTAGACTCATATGATACAGAATGGACTCATTGTCCTCTGTGGGTATACACTTCAGCTTAGATAATGTAATCAAGCCAGTTTACCCCAACAGAATTGGGCAATCATCAGCATCAAAACTGTACAGTAAAGATCTGCATTTGTCTCATGCTGTCAATGCAGCTCAGGCATCTTGGCATTACTCCCATGCCAGAGTGTGTAACGTGTTCAGTGCTGATGCTAAAGGTCAGGTCCAGCTAACCCAGCTCTAAAGGGGTCATTCAGGTTGGTAGAGGAATCAAAGGCAGCCAGATGTGTGGTAGACACTGTAGCAGGACCCTGGGGTGTACCTGCTTCTTTAACAGAGCAAGCAGCATGAGAGGCCACTTACAGGTGGCCAAGCAGGATTAATTTTAGGGACTCACCCAACCAGCAGCAGGCCAGGCTGGACCT
This sequence comes from Crocodylus porosus, assembly GCF_001723895.1. Taxonomy (NCBI): domain Eukaryota; kingdom Metazoa; phylum Chordata; order Crocodylia; family Crocodylidae; genus Crocodylus; species Crocodylus porosus. Next base: position 148,998,043 of record NW_017728906.1, on the reverse strand, counting down.
ATATAAGCCCTGAGCCAGCCAGGCAGTCCAGCCCTGAGAGCCAGGAAGTGGTGAATAGTGTTGCCAAGACTCACAAGAAAAAAAAAAGAAGCAGTGCCTTCAAAAACAAGCCCAAAATAAGCCCAGCCCATTTTAAAGAGAGGAGAGTGGAGGTGCTTATACAAATTCCATATTTTAAATAGTTCTAGTTTTCCTGCATATAATATTAAATTACACACTAAAAATATTAAAATAAATTTGAATGAACTTACATTATTTAAAAATAGTGGAAGTACACTGTCACTTCTGCAAGGAGCCAAGGAAGAGCCATGATCTGCTGCCTGCATGTCCCTGCCCAGGACCAGTCAGTCACCAAAACCACTCCTACAGCCCTCTTTACACTATAGTTTTTTTTGTTCAAGTCACCTATTACAAAAAAGCTGAAAATAAATGACCTGCAAATAAAACAAGCCCAAAAAACTGTAGCTCACAACTCTCAAAAAAATTAAAGCAACTTAAAAAAAACAACAAGCCCAATTCCACTTATTATAAGTGGGCTTGGCAACCTTAGTGAGGAGCTCCTAGTAGCAGAGCAGCAGGGTCCCCGAATACTGGAAGAAAGGCACTCTGCAATGCAGGGAATGAAGAAAGATACCTGGGGCAGAGGGAGGCTTGCTTGTATGGGCAGGCTGGTCCTGGTTTATGTTAAGCCTAGAGAAGGTTTCAGTGCCTGCCAGAGGGTCCAGGGACACAAGCAGGACTGAGAGTGAGACCCCAGGAGGTCCAAATACAGGGAGAGTACCTGAGTATGGGACCTAGAGGTTCAGGAGCCAGGAATTGACTGACAGAAGGACCAGAGGGTCCACAGCCCTGGGGACAAGGCAAGAGCAAAGTAAAGTGCAGGAAGCTCAGAAGGGTCCATGAGCCTGAGAGGGGCTGCGTGGGTGACCTCGGGTCTGGGAGCCCAGAGAAGGGGCCGAGTGCAAATATATCATCCGTAGGTAACAGCCAGGAGGCTTGGGGTGTGGTGTAAGGAAGGAATGGAGCTGGATTGAGACTAGTGGGGTCCAGGAGAGACCTGGTATGGGAAGTGTTGAGATTAATGCTCACTCGAAAGCCTGTGGGCAGTTTCCCTTCCTCCACTTCCAAAAAAACAAGGCATGGCAGGCGAGCATTCTAGGGAGGGTGACATCAGAGCCAGGTAGGAGCTGCATGGGTACCAGGGGATGTTATGGCCATCCCTGTGGCCACAAACCTGCTACAGGCACATAATAGAGAAGTAAGGCTGGAAGGGTCCTCCGTAGGTCAACTATTACAACTCCTCTTCCTGAGGCAGGATCACCAAATCCAAACCATCCTATACAAATGCATAATCTAACCTTTTACTAAAACTACACAATCACACCCTTGTGTGCTGTTGGCAAATGAAACTGGTGTCTCAACCATGGAAAACCCAGACTTTTGCTTCCTAACCCATGTCCGATGCAGACTGTGGAGTGTCACTATCACTTGCCCATAGCACTTAGCTTTTATTTTTTTAAAATGCCTGTCTTTATTCTGGAACTTCAAGTCTTGCTCTGTTGGCTTGTAAAGGGAAAGTATATTCCCACTGCCATCTTACAGCATATCTTTTTTGTAAAGAGGCACAGCGCATCTAGTATCTACTGTTTGCAAAGGGGGCTGTGTTTTTTTTTAAATTTTTTTATGTGGTTACCTGCCATGAAACTTTTCTCCATTCTTCCTTTCAGTGATCCCCTTTAAAAAAAATTCTCTCCATTTCTCTTTGTGTTGCCCACCCATTGTTCACCCACAGAATCAAGAGCACTATTGAATAACCCCATTCAATAGTGCTCTTGATAGTGCCTGGATTCTGCCACTCTCTGTGTATTCATCAAGAAATCTGAGTTGGCTGCTATTCCATCTGTGCTGCCTTGTTCTGCTGATGCTGTTCTTTCTGCGCAGAATCATATAGTTAGCAATTACAACGGTATTGTAGCATCATCATGCACTCACGCTGTTGCTATGGCTTCCTAACTGCCCTGGTTTACAAATACTTTGAACTAAAGAGCATCAGAGAGGCACGGTTGGCAGCAGTTTCAGAAGCTAAGAAGACTTGAAGTTAATTGCTAGCTCAGTACAGGAATGTGTGGGTTTCTAAGTGATAGCTTTTCTATCTAGAAAACAGAAATGCCCTGATGTAAATGAGCCTCCAAGGCTTGCGCACAGGAGCTGGAATGAGCTGGTATGTATTGGGAGGTTTCTCTCTGAACTGCCCTGCCACTCCCTCTTCTCCACACAAACTGCTGTGCTCCTGATCTGAGCAGAGTAGCTGAGATTAACCAGTGAAGCATGCCAACTCTTCATAGCTGGTTAATTACATTCCCTTTCCTTCTCACTATTCCCTTTCCCCATCCCATCGCTCCAGATCAATCAGCAGCTTGAAGCAGGAGGGAAGGTGTGTGGGAGCGGGGGGAGGGCAGGGCATTAGAACATGTTATTAACCTACTAAAGAATATTGGTAACATTCCCTGAGCTAGCCTGTTATGGAGGCCCATTTGGTTGCAGTGTGAATGGGCCACAAAACCTGCTTTATGCAAGGATCCTGGTTTTCTCCGATAAAAAAAATCCCCATTTTTGGGATTTAAAAAGGTGTAACCCAAAATCCACATTTTCCTGTAATTAAAATGAAACACCACGAATATATAGATATACATATGTGTAGTGATGTTTCATTTTAATCACAGAAAACGTGTGGATTTTGGGTAACTTTTTTAAATCTGAAAATTGGGGATTTTTTTTATCAGAGAAAACCAGGATCTCTGTTTATTAGGCTGCAGGCAGAAAAAGATACTGTTGCCATAGCATCATTCAGCTAGTGGACTGGGATTAAATCCTACCCTATCATCTCACTCTTGGCCCCCCCCCCTTCAGTAGAGGAATGCCACTGATGGGGACATAGGATTGGTTATAGGTTTTCTCTTTGGCTGTGGACCAGTTGGCTGGTACAGAGTAGGGCTGATGAAAGGAGCCCCACAACAGTAACAACAACACATGTTGCTGCAGCTGCTGATGGGAAGAAAAAGCCCTACTGTCCTCAGCCACAGCTTGGACCCAGGATTGGGGAATGGGTTGAGGCACATTTGCAGTCAAATTGGGAAAGTGCCCCACAACCAAAAGAGAAGCCCTGACCAGCACCCTGAGCACAGAGATGGACATCCAAAAGATAAACCGTTCTGAGCTCACTGTGTCCTGGAAGGGGTGGGCATACTGCTTCATAGTACCAGGATGCCTAGGCCAGTGCAGTGACTTAAGCAACTGCTTAACTTTACACTGCATGCACAACTTCACTGAAGGCAGGCCACCGCTTGAGCATTTAAAAATAAGGATGTGCATAAATCATTGCAGATTGGGCCTTTAATCTGTATATAGGGAGAAGTATGCAAAGACATAGCTAAGCACTCTGCCTGGTCTTTGTTAATGTGCAATCTGGTATCTTTGTTGTATGTTGCAAGTAAACTCTCATTGGCTGAAAGAAATAGGTATAGTGTTTTGTTTTTTTAATTTTGACCTCAATTAAATTTGTAAGTGACCAAATATTATTGAAGAATGATTCAAACCATTATAACTACTTAAAGATCTATATTAAAAAACTTAGATGCCTTATTTTTAAATTGGAAGTTAGGACTGTACAGTGAAGCTTCAGAGGAACCCTCAGTAATCATGTCAGCTTGAATAAACTTTACCTCTTGTGTGTTTTCTCCCACATTTTTAGTCTCGAGGCTGGAACAACATTACATTTTGAATTTATTTTTTCTGGGTATTTCTAATACCCACAAACAGGAATACATGGAAGAGGCCAGATCTTGTCACTTGGTTTCTGGAGAATTCTCAGAATGGTTCCCACAGGTATTAGCAATGTCCTTGAAACAAGAAAATGGAGCACAAAAGTTTGCAACACAATATGAATGAAAGCTTTGCACCGGAATTTGACATGACCTGTCATTAAGATATATGCATGGTCCTAATCATGTTCTTGTGTTCAGGTGGAAATGACACACAGGGAATACTAGCTCTTCGGGCATGGTGAGATAGGTGGATGAGGTGGGAGTTGGATTTGAGATTATTACACTTTGTCCTCTCATATAACTCCAATTTTTAAAGTGCCAGGAAGCTGCAATTTCAAATATTTTAAGTACAATTAGCTCCATGATTCAGAATTGCTAGCGGATTGTAAAATTTTTATAACAAATTAACAGTGCATTATATGGAGAACATTGGGCACTTTTACATGTGCTTTGGACACAGTGCCAGGCACTTTAACTAGTGAGCTTTGCTAATTAAAAGCACCCACGCCTCACGTCTATCAGCATCCCCACACATCCCCATGCTGAAAAAATGGCGCCAGGGCACTTTGAACTCAAGCTCATTGAACATGTTTTATTTCAAAGCTTCCCCCTGCCATATTTTCAGCACAGGGATGTGTGGGGATGCTGATACACGTGACGCAGAAGGCTGCTGGAACACATCAGTTTCTGTGCTCCAGAAGACTTGATTAATCAAGTCCACTCTGGCGCTCTGGATTTCTAGCACATCAGAGCAGGCTTCTCTTGTGTCTGTAGGAGCTCAATGAGCTGTAGGAGCCCAAATGTGGGAAAAGGCCTGGTCTCATATATTTAGAGTCTGATAAGTTCTCTGTATTTGTCTAGCATTAACTTTGCACTATTAATAGAACTCTCCTGATGAATGTTTCAGTTAAAAAATTCAACTAAAAGCTTATTTTTAAAACAGATTTCTTTCCTTCTAACTAAATTTGACTTGTTGGCATTGATACAAAGGGCAAGTTGTTTGCATAAAACTTTGGCATATGTTTATAAAGGGTGCTGTATAAATACTTCATGTGTTGCATTGTATTATTTTATTGTGTAGGTAAAAGGTTTCCTGTTCTACAACAGAATACGATTTGTTATTTTTCTGACGTGTACATTAGTCTGCATTCAACATCTACACTACCCAGAAGAACTCAAATTAAATTTACAGGCACACCTGAGCAAAGCTAGTTAGCTCTAGCCAGATCATGTTTCTGTGATTAAATGTCACTGGCTGTAATGATATGTTCCAAGAAAATGCTGCTATAAATTTCTGTCTCAGTTTATTTCTTGGATTGACTTTTCTGTGCCTCATCGTACTATAGAATCTTTGTGTTGCTTTCTACTAAATAATGTGTTAAGCACAAAAGTGAGTCTATCACTAGTCTAACCAGACGTGTTTGCTGTCAGCTCTGGAAAGATGATGAATAACAGCACTGCGCTTAGATTCTTCCATTCAAGGATCTTAAAGTGCACTGCAAACATTAATGAATTAATCCTCGCCACACCCCCATGCACTATTATTAACTTCATCTTCCAAATGATTAAACTGAGTGGTTGAGAAGTTTAGGGCTGGAGATTGACTCCACTTAAGCAGCTGCAACAATGCTGAGGCACAAAGATTAATTAGGAGATTCATTAGATTTCTTTGTTGACCTGAAAAGATCTGTAGGTGCCTAGACACTGTGCATGCTCAAAAAAGATCTGGAAAGGCAACCTAGGTGCCTTATTCCTGCTTAAGCTCTGTCCAAGTCAATGTAGGAGATGCCTATTTCCTAAGGCAGGGCCAAGGTATATCTGGAAACTGTTTAACATAGACTCTGACAGGGGCTCAGACAAGTCCTGTTGCCTAGCAGTTCCTGTTGGATCTCTGTCTGGCACCTAGGCACTCTGGGTCACCTTTGGTAGACCATTAAGTCTCCGTATTGACTGTCAAGTGGGTGCTAGTTATCTAATCCTATCTATAAGGATTGCCCTCCTCAGGTGAGGCACCTCCTCAGGTGAGGTACCTACAATGGGATCTGCCCCTTCACAAGTTATCTAATGTCAAAGTGTGAGTCTGGAAGAGGCAGAAAGAGAGTGGAAGCCTCCCTAATTGTAACTTGGCTCTTCTTGTCAAACAGTCTTTTTTCACCATGTCTAGTCTTCATATGTATGGAATATTGAGGGCTGCTTTGGGCTAAAATAATCTTGCCCATTGCTGTGTGATCATAGAGATGGAGAGTTATGTCTCTATGTTTTCAGTTGTTTATAATTTTGCCAAATATTAACCGTTTGGGCAGAGCTTTCCCCATGCTAGCTGTCTGTGGAGTGTTTGGAAAAATTCTGGTAAAACCATTCAATATTCCCTATAGTGGGGCTGGAGGGAAAATATGTTGTTTTGCCTATGTTACAAGTTCTGACAGACTTTTGTTTGAAAATGTCTAGTTCTTCCATGGGCACAGGAGCTACTCATTAAGGCCACAGTCTTGTGAAAGAAGATCGTATAAAGTAGGGACCTGCTTAATTTGCGATTTCTCAAGAACTACAACATCAGGCATTGTCTACAAAATCAAATTTTAAAAGACTTACTAAAACTAAAATGCTGACTCCATAGTGGGAGCCAGAAGTCCTCATGGCTGCTGTGGGCTCATTTTCCAGCAGACCGGGTCTCACAATTCCCCTGCTGTCAAGAAATAGATGTGACACTATCAGCAAAGGATGTTTCATCCCTTTGTAATGCTGATCCACATGGAACAGTGCTGTTCAGCTGGTGGCCTGTAGGCTGTATATAACCTGCATCCCTGAGCTCCTGCCTGGCTGCTGCTCCCCCGTGTTGCTCTGGCTGCATCAACTGCTAGAGTCTCTGGGATCCCCCTCCCTCCTCTGGCTTTCACTGCCTGCTCACACCCCAGGTGAGCAGAGGATGAGCCTGGAGTCCCATGGCTGAGGGCAGGATACGGGTGCATGGTGCAACAGTGAGTGGGAGATGGCCTGCACAGTGTAGTGGGCACAGTGGGGAGTACAAGTGCATGATGCAGCCCAGACAGCCTATGGCTCACCCCAGTGTGGCTCTCAGGCATGTGGCCCCCCACTTGTGTGGCATATGGGGCATTCTGCCCCAGCTACTTGGAAGTTGTCTGGCCCTGATTTAGAAGATGACACCCTACTATTGTCATCAGTCACTCCTTAAGCTTGAGTGACAAAATTATATAGCGGAGCTGAAAGGTGAACTGGGTGGATATTGGGGAAGTGCCGTACCATGGAATATGCTTTTTCTCTCTGAATTTTTATCATCCTCAGCACAGTTACAGCACAACGTCCATGCAACTGTGCTGAAAGAATCTTGTAATCAGTGGGAAAGTCCAGCATGCATTCCAAAGTTAGGAAATGCTGGAACTAAGGTTGTGCCACCTTAACTCAGATCCTTTACTTTTGTCTTTATTACATGATCACTGACATGATTTTATACTCTTGCCTTGATGAGCATGCAGAATGGATGCTGCACAAGCATAGGCAGATCTAGGATTTTGAAAAGGAGGGGGCAGATGATGAGGTGCATTATCACATATAGCACAACACATTTTTCTCCAGTTAAAAAGAAACTAGAAGCTTTACTAATAATGCTAGGGGCCTAGGGCTGTATTATTCAGTTTAAGATTGAAACAAAAACAAATCACATGATTGGAATGAGTTACAAACTATCTTCAGGACTCTGAAATAGGAGCTTCAGAAGCAGCTAACAGCAAAATTGCAGAACAGCTGTTAGCTTGACTGGTGGAGCATCAAGACAATTGAAAAGAAGAAAGGAACATTAACACCTGTGGAATGTAGGAAGGATCAGGTGGATTATAATGAGCCAAGAAGTCAATTGACTCCCTCAGCACTGCCTGACTAGAAATGCTGCTGCCATTGCCAGGAGCAGCAAGGTGGAGCAGGAATCAAAGGGAGGTGCGAGTGCCTCAGTGCACCCCCTTTGGATCTGCTCCTGTGCACAGGTGAGGAGTGTCCATTTTTCCTTTTGTGGTTCAATACATGGCTACATGCTTTATTATACATCTAAGCCTTGAAGAAAGAATTATTCCTTTTCTCATGGGCTTTTCTAGGGCAAACATGATTATGGTGTCTGCTTTGCAAGCACAAATTGATTTATCTTCATAGCACCCCCATGAGTTGGGGAAGTTTTACTTATAGATGGGGATGGCTGAGACACAGCGAGCTTAGGGTCTAAGCATTCACTATTGTGAAACAACTCAAATCGGATTTTTTTTTTTAGTGCATTTATTTTACGACATTTCAGTTCAAAGCACAACTCCTTTTGAGTTACATGGCAGCTGAGAATGCTCGTCACTTCTGCAAACCAGATGCCAGGGGTTTCAGTCCCCCAAAACACCCCCCCAAAAACAAAATGAGGAATATGTAATTAATGATCATCAATAAGAAGATTTAAGTGATGTGCTTAGCACAACAGCCTTCAACCATCTTTCATCTCTCGACAGTCTCCTGCCTCATTAATTTTCAACCTCTGTACCAAGCAGCAGAGGGATTTTATACAACCACACCTTCCTGATTCATACCCAGAGCAAGCCCATCCTGTGCATGGAATAAGGATAAAAAAGTAATATGCCATCTGATACTTGAAACTTATCATATGCTTATGGGGGATGAATGAAGGTAACCCAGGCCATCTGCAATTTGGCACTTCCTAACCTTTAAGTGTTTGACTTGGCCACTTGGAAAACATGATTTGAACATACCTTTTATTTTCTGGTGGGTCACATACTTTTCATTCTTCTTTTGTGTCACAAATATCCATTTCTAAATTATGTACCATTCATCTTACCCACCACAGGCTGCCCTTCCCTGAGATTCCTCTTTGGGCTTGGTCTTGACATTTTAATGTGATAAATGCACATCAGACTTTACATTTCCATCGCCACCTACTTGACTCTGCTCTTGTGTCATTTGAATGTCAGCAATGTGCTGTTTCATGGCAGATAATCTCCTCTCCCTTTTTGGGCTGTGGGTGTAGGGGGTGAGGGCAGGGGTGTATTTCTCATCTTGCTCGGCATTTATTACATTCCTGTTTCTCTACCTCCTCTGCAGTAATAAATCAATGCTACTTGTTATTGTCTACTCCTTGGGCAGTGCTTGGAAGAGGTTAGCTATCCTGGCTGCAATTTTGTGTGCTAAAAAAAAAATCTTCGCATCCACAGACATTTACATTAAGGACCCTATTCGGGCTTTGTAAGCCAGATCCACCCTTGTAGGAGAGCCCTCTGTCCCCTGCTGTGTTCCCTGCAAGCCACCATTGACAGACTCCAGCTGTGTTCTAGCTGAATTGGCCAGAATATTTCTGGGAATGCAGACTGGAGTAGGAGGAGTGCATTCCTCTCTTGTATACAGGGGAGTCATGGGCTCCCACTGCTCTACCCTGGTGCACTTAGTGCTTCTAGCAGCTCTGCCAGTATTAGACAACCTCAGTGTCTCTATGCAGGGAGCACTAAGGCTGAGAACATGGCTGTCCCTTGTAGAAGTGTGCTGGAATGTCTACATGCTTGCACATCCTCAAGGTAGCTGTGGATGAAGAAAAAAATGTACCTTATACATGATTTATTCTGTGGTATGCTCAGGAGCAGCATATGCCTCCCAGAGCTGCTACAGCGACATTAGTGGGTTGTAGAATATTGTATTTGCTGGCAGAATTGCACAAAGTCTTTCCCTGACACCGTCTCCCTGCCAGTATGCTGTTGTCTAGACCAGCGAGTACAGATCCCTTTTCTATGTGTTTTCAGATTCTCCACAGGAACAAAAAAGTACCAGTTAACTAAAGTAGTGAAGCAGGTTTTAAGTCACCACTGAGAAGACTCCAAGAATGGAAAAGCTGGTTTATAATGATTCATACTGGAAAAGTACATACTCCTGGCAAACCAACTGGGCCCTCAATGGGAAATCAGTACAGGAGAGAGTGGTATGACTGTCCCACACCTGAAAGAAGCTCCCACATTTTCAAAGGAGCACCCACCTACCTACATGTGTTAACTCCAGTTGCAAGATAAGCAAGCATTTGTAGAAGTGCTGAGCTGCCCTCAGCTTTAACCTGTCCCTGGATTTAACTGCAACAATTCAAATTGAAGCAATTCAAACATTAGCACTGGAGTTTGCAGGGAGCTTTCTGAGCTCCAGGCCTACAGGATGGAGAATAACCTGAAGTGATTATAGGTTAGAGGCTTGACTTGCCCTGTGGTAAGTCGAGACTTAAGGGCCTCTTTATTTTGTATCTGGCTGAAATGTTAATGTTTAAAACTTTTATTCACTGTTCTCAGCATATTTCTTTTAACAACGTTTTTTCATACACAGGTGAGAATTTGGTCCGTTGAGCAGATAGGTGCTTGGTCAGCACAGGCTTTCTTCCAGATTAAGAGAACAAAACAAGAAAGAACAGAAGCAACGTTGCCAGGAGCCGGCACTGGGGAGCAGTCCTCTCTCCTATCTAGTCTTCACTTCAAATGGATGCCTGAAACTATAGGCAGACAATTCCTATAGCACTAAAGATCCAGTGCATAGGAAAATAAGCCCTAACAAATATAAGTTTCAGAATGTAAAGCTCTTAGGTTGATGACCACCAGACCAAGAGCTAGCTTTGTCTGAACTTTAATGGAGGGAACAGATGCTTTTTAAACTATTAAAATCTTTCACAGCAGATAATTTCTTAACAGGGAGCAGCATTGGGCACGCTCTGTCTCTCCCTTCCACTGGAGGAAAGACATGCGTTGCTAACAGTAGTAAGCAACAAACAGCATGAAGAGTGGAGAAGCAGCTTGATGTGTGAAAAAGTGAGCTCCCTTTTATGTGGCAGAGGAAACTTTCCAAGGCCCCAAAATGCATGTGATGACAAGCAGATAAAAATCTACCTTTTTATATACTGAAAGGGGTTTTGTGTTTTGTTTTTTTTTGAGGTTGATATTTCCCAGCATTAATACAGCTGCCAGGGGATAAATGCTCATTTTGGTGGAAATTATATCTGCTTGGCCCTTTCGGGATGTTATGAACACCTCTGGTTATAAAATTTCCCTTTCACCACGATGCATGGTCTGGAGAGAGAGAGAGCATGAATTAGCAAGTGAGAGTGAGCCTGGTTTAGACGTGAGGCAAAAGTAGATGAAAGACAAATTGGCTCTGACTACTCCGTATATCCCTCAAAATCTGGATACTGGAGCACTGCCCTGCCTAGAGCTTGCCTTGTGCCCCAGAAATCACACACCAGTGCAGGAAGTGCTTGCTAGTCTTCACAATGAAGGCTGTGCTGTAATTCTGCTTATCTTGAGCTAGAAGGGAATACTGAAGCAAGTGGGTACTTAAAGATAAAATGGATTATCTACAGTGTTGCTGTCTCTTCGCATTTCACTTTTTACAGCTCTCACTTGTTGATTATAATTATACTTTAATTGCTTGTATAATTGCAATTATAGAACAACTAAGTTGTACAGTAGCTGCCAAAAGCATCTATTAAGTGGGGTTTTTTTTATCATTAATTGAGTCTAAATAATTCCACAACAGCTCTAATTATCATGCTCCTCAGAGATTGTTGGCTGCAGTGTAAGACTGGACTTGTGTGCTGCTTTGAACAGGGATGGACCAGATTTCTTGTCAGAAACACGTTATCTGACAATTCAGATTGGGTATAGGCCTGCAATGTTAATAGTGAGAACAAGAAGTACACCATGAAAATGAGAGTATTTGAATGTTAGATGCATAGAAGTCTGGAAGCTTGGGGGCACCCCTCTAAAGCTAACTGCAATGGAAGCCTTCACTGTGTACTTCTGAAAACACTTCCCAATTGTCTCTGAGGTGGGACAAGAAGATTTCACACCTGGTGCGACCAAAGGTGGTGGGAAGATCCAGCAATATGAATATGATCCATGGCTAAAAGGAATTTTAATGTTAAAAATTAAAAGGAATTTTAATACATTCTAGAGCAGGGAACAATCTGCTTGTGCCACTAGAGCCATTTCTATTCCACACATCAGCTGGAAGCAGAACTGGAAGGAGTCCAGGATAGCAGCAGCTAACTTTGCATCTGGCCCATGAACATGGCAGCATTTGGCAGAGGGCATTTTCCTTGTCCTGCCATGGAGATGAGCACCAACTGTGGGCACTCTTTCCGTGCTGCTACAGGGCTAAGTGGTGGCAGGGTCCTGGTGCTTGCTTGTCTTTCACCAGGGGTGGATCATTCATTCTGGCCTGCAGCTGGAAAAGGTTGCCGATCACCAGTTAAGACTTTTCCTTAGTTTGTTGAAGACTGAGAAGTTAGATACAGAGAAATTATGCTCACAGAAGGTAACTGCATCAAGTGATGGTTTCTAAATAAGGAGAAGCTTGAGGTGGAAAGTAGTTTTCTCTTCTTGAAGGTGATATTGAGTATCTCATGGTAGGCATTTCAGGTGCTCTTGATTTTTTTTTCCCTAGCAAAGAAAGGAATGGATCAAAACTGTAGGAGGTAGCTTGGCTCTTCAGCAGTGCTCCTAGGAATTTCTCTTGTGTGAATAGGCTGGAGGAATTGGGCCTGCAACCATTGCGTGGATCTTGGGATTAATGTGCCGTTTGGATATAAGTGATTTTCTCTGTGAGGTA
>NW_017728906.1:148966332-148985270 GCF_001723895.1 Crocodylus porosus | reverse complement strand
GAAAGGCTTGTGTAGATACGTCAAAAATTGGGTGGTGTTTCTTATCCATGTAAATCAAAATATCCATCTCAAAAGTAAGTGGAAAGGGAATGAATGCAAAACTTCAGTTCATTTAGATATGGCTTTGATAATGATTTGTCCATGACTACTAAAAAGAAATGTTAGAGCAGAGAACAATCTCAGTTCATCTTGTACTGAAGCCATACACAGAGCCATGTCGTGCTGTGCCTAATACGTAGGTCAGTATCTCCTTCACATTTGATACTTTTCACATAAGAAAGAACACAGTGAAAATTACCACACCTGTAGCTAGTGACCTACTTAATTCATGGTTTTTCAGATTTCTTGGAAACCACAAATTCCAGGACTGTCTGCAAAATCCACTAAATGAACAAAAAACCCTCCAATAAAATAAAATCTTGACTCCCCAGTGGGAACCAGTGTCCCTTGCTGCTGGGAGAGGAAGGTGCCAACTGGCAAGGTGGCACAAAGAACAGCAGACAAGATGGCAACTGCATCCTCATCCCTTCTCCCCCTGCTGGGTCCTCTCCACCAATCAGCACCTTCACCTTCACCACAGCAGGGCCACTATGAAATGTCCATGAAGTCGGCTCTATGTGCCACTAGCAGGCCATGAAAAAACTTGTCTCACCACAATTTAAGTAGGTACCTACCCGTAGCACACCCTCCACAAAAGCAGGGATATAAAAGGTGACACCACTAAGCAGTAGCTATCCATTCCATCTCTATCCATAATGTCGCTGTAATTCTAGGTTAGTCTGTGTCTACCATTGATCGACAACATAGCTTTAAAGGAAGCCTCATGGCTCATGCTACCTACCTAACTCAGGGAGGAATGAGATCAGTTGAGAAACATGCAAGAATGACGAACACAGAATATGTTCAACCTGCCTTCAGTTTCACCCCTTCTATTGCACTTGGTTATTACCGTCACTATTGACAGTGAGTTACCCCTATTCTCCCACTTGTGCTGCAGCATGGATGGTGACTTCCACATAGATATGCTTAATTGTTACCAGTGATTGTCATGGTAGCATTAACCTGTTTAATATTACACAGCATGAGAAAATTAAATTATCAATATCAGATTGAGTGCTCATTGTTCTTACTTTATATTTATAATTGCTGGTGGGATGAGAGAATAATTACTATGCTGGGTTAATTACCATTATCATTATCCTATGTTGCTTAGCTAGGGACATGTTTGATTTAAATTGTCTATAATATTGTTGTCTTAGAAGGAAACAGTAAGGAAAGAGAAAGAACAGGAAATTAGAGACAGATCTGAGATTAATGTGATGTTTACAGGGACCCTTGACAATGTCTTTTTGCAAGGGAAGAATCCCAAAATAAAAATCTTCCAAGTGTCAGTTTGCTTTGAAGTGTCACTGTCAACTTATATAAAAAAAGTCCAAAGTGTGATTTTTTTTTTGTTACAAGGTAAAACCTAAAACTATTGTATTCTATTATCAACACTAAATTGCTTAAGATTATTATAGAGGAAAGGTCAGAGAAAAAATGTTTATCTGATTTTTAAAATTGTGTAGTGAAATTGATAGCAGCTTGTTATAAATTGACAGCAGATCAGGTTGAAACACTACAGAAAAGTTTAGAAATGTTTGTATAAATTTTGAAATTAAAGAAAACCAAACAAACAACAACCAACATTAACCAACTGGTGGTTAGTTTACTGTTTCCTTTTTATGCTCCACTAGCAGATTTCCATGCTGTTTGTGAATATTTTTCATACAGCGGCAGAGGAGAGAAAAAACATTATAATTGCATTTTGAAAAATATTTTTAAAACCAGTATAGTGCATATTTTCCAAGGTGTTGATGCTTCAATGAGATCTGAGTGTAAACCAAGATCTGATCATGTCTTGCTCTTATAAAATTTGGACCTGATTTAGTGAAGCAGACAAAACAAAGGGGAAGGATGGCATACATTGATATTGCTACCAGAAATATTGTATGGAAATGAGTTCTGTCTCCCCTCTAAAGGAGATGGCACCCCATTGACCTTTGACAAAGAGCAGGTACATGCTAAGCTTTCAGAGTGTCCTTGTTTTCAGACACTCTCCCCCACACAGGTGTAACAGCACTGACTTGCAGCCTTAACTAACCGGTGAAAGTGTGGCAGATAAAAAAATCTTTTTAACTGTAATGAGCAGGGATCCTGGTTTTCTCTGATAAAATATCCAATTTTTTTCCCAAAAGGAAAAAAGTAATTCCAAAGCCGCATTTTTAAATCTGAAAATTGTTTGGTTTTTTTAATCAGAGAAAACCAGGATCCCTGGTGCTGAGTGCAAGTCATTGGAGCCAATGTTGGACATCCTGAGAGAAAGAGGGAGGCAAACTTGGTTATTCACAAGGCTTTGTTTGACAGCCTCCAGAGATTTTCAGGAATAGAACAGAAAGATGCAGCACCATATGCTACCTGTTGACTTTATCTTATAATAAAACAATCCCAGTGGGTATTAAAAGGCATGGAATTATTCTAATGAGTCTGAAGGAATCTCATTAGGATGAACAGCAGGTGCTTACAGAATATTCAAACTCTGTGCAAATGGCTTTCTGACCGTTCTCTTTCTCTTTGACTAGACATGATTTCTGAGCTCTCAGAATAGGACCTGTCAGAGAGATGATTACTCAGTAAAGAAAAAACCCGACCATAGTGGTGGTCATATTTCAGGTATAACAGTGGTAGAGATGGGAGAACAACCCCAAGTAATAACCTCAGTGCAAGAACTGCCACTAAGTCCTTAGACTGCTTAACTGAAGGGGAGAACAGATCTTTTTGTATCTCCACAGGCTGCCTTTCTGGGAACTTGCACAGAAGAAGAGCAGATCAATGTTGCATGATGCTACATCGCAAAATAACTTCTTTGAGAGCTGTTGGGAATGGGAACAACTTTGGTGCCTTTGCTGAATGACAACAAAAACGGCAGCTTCAGCTGGTCGAGGTAAAGTACATGGGCCGCTTGTCTGCATGCTGCAAAGTCTCAACTGATGACCAGGGATCCTGCTTTTGTCTGATTTAAAAAAATCCCCAATTCTTGGTTAAAAGCAAAATCACTCCAAATCCACATTTTTCCATATATTAGTGGTGTTTCATTTAAATCACGGACCAATGGGGATTTGAGGTTACTTTTTTAACCAAAAATTGGGGATTTTTTTTCAATTAGAGAAAACCAGGATCCCTGCTGATGACTGCCCTGAGAACCACTCTTCTAATTAAATAGGAAATCCTTGACTAGCCAACTACCAATCTGCTGGGAACACAGTTAGTTACTGTTGAATCCCATGTTGCTTCCTTGTGTTAGGCTGTGTAACCCCTGGTCTACTCAGGTTTCCAGGGCTTGAGAAGCTTTGTGTATGGCTGGCCCTCTAGCATTTCTAGAAAATTGGGATTTCATTGTATCAAGCATATCATTAATCATTTTCTATAAATTTGTTCTTAATCAAATCAATCTTAATCACCCCAAAATCCACATTTTTCCAGGATTAAAATGAAACACCACTAATATATACATATATATATGTGCATATATGTAGTGGTGTTTCATTTTGATCACAGAAAAATGTGGATTTTGGGTTACTTTTTTAAATCTGAAAATTGGGAATTCTTTTTATTCAGAGAAAATCAGGATCCTGGATGATGACAAACTGTTATACACAAAGTGCTGCATGGGCCTTGAGATACTGTGCTTTGCAATCATAGATCTCTAAGTGCTTTGAAAAGGAAAGCAAGTATCATTTTCCCCATTTTACATATGAAAGACCTAAGCAGACAAGGCCAGATATCAGGTCAGCAGTAGGACTGGGAAGATATCCCAGGTCTCCCAGCTCATACTCAGTGTACTGTCATGTCTTGCCAGGAAGTTACATTTCTCAGCTCATACTCAGCATACTGTCATGTCTTGCCAGGAAGTTACATTTAGTACCACTGGAGTTTAAAGCCCTCTCTCTATCCCCATCATTGGAGGCTTTTTAAGAACAGGGTAGGTGAACCTCTTTCAGGGTTGGCTTAGATGCACTTGGAGCCTGCCTCTGAGAAGTGGGAGGAGGGACTGGGTGACCTCCTGAGGTTCCATTTCAGCCACACAACTATAGGATGTATATATTTGGCATTCATTTTACATTTAATAACCATATTAAATTTGAGATCTGCAATGCAAGTGCTGCCAAAACAAGCGTAATCCAAGAATTACAGTAAACACTGAAATGCAGAATAGGCTCAGTTTGCATTGCGCAAGGCTTGTTCTCACAACTGGATTATACAACCTGAGGCTTGGAGTTCCAAACTAAATGGAGAGCTATGGAAGAACGCCTTAGGCTTCTGTTTCTGTTTAGCATGCCTTGCTAACCAGTAAAAAGAGATGACAAGTCCAGCTCTCAATAAGGAGGGCTTTCACCCTCCGATATGTATGCTTTGCTATGCATGTAACTTTTTTGGTATACTACAAACGATACAGCTTTTGATTTAATTATATTTCTCTTCATCATGACATTCTTCTGTGTTGTGTTGTGATCATCCAAACCTGGATCTGTGCAGGGGGGTGGACTAAACTGATCCTGGAAGCAGCTTCCAGCCCTGTGATTGTTATCAGCCTTTATAATATTGGAAGTCACGGTATTGCTGTCACACTGGTATTGCTACACAAAGCAAGCTGGAAAGCGTACTGCCATTATTCTGTCTCTAGAACAGAGATGGCAGGGAATCTGAGAAGTTGCCCTGAAAATACAAAGCAAAGAAACTATTTTGCTATTTTTTACAGATCAGCCATCCATTCCTCAATCCAGAGCAATAAGCCTTACTTTATAGGAGAAGTGCTATTCAAGGCAACGGAAGTAAAATGTGCTAAATTAACTCAAGACATTTTAAGGGCTTAAATATGCATTTAAGTGCTTTAAGCATCAAGTTAGATCTAAAGGTGCATCTACACTGTGCTCACTTTAGATATACCTACAATAGATATACCTACCTTTAAATTAGCTAGGTCAAGTACTGTTAATGATGTAGTCACAGCAGCATGGAACTTAGTTCATTCTAACCAGTTGGGTATATATTCTCTTGCTTCGCAGCTAGATTTGCAGACTGTGCTAAGCTTCATGCTATCATAGCTTGACCACTACCAGTACCTGAGTTAGCTAGTTTAAAGCTACACTGAGCATGTCTACACTGTAGTGTGCGAACTGGGGTGTAAATATACCCGGAGACCCTGGAAACATGACATGCAAACACCAATGCAACTTCTGTTGCTTTAGCACATTGATGAAAATTATATCAGTGTCCAGCATGGACAGCCAACCAGCCAGCCAGCTCTCCTTGTGTAGCTTCTGCAGTAGCTGCTATTACAGTGCCTTGCCACTGCTGGTTACAGAGGTGTATCATTCTGTTGCACTGAGCAACTGACTGTCCCAGAATAGAAGTGGGCACAAAACACGTACACGTTTGCGTTTAAAACTTACAGCATTCTAGTTTTACGCCTGATTCTTCCCGGGATAACTCAACACTGGGTCCTAATAAATTACACTGATGGACGGCTACACGGTATATGCCTGCAACTTTTTCACACTGATGTAATGTTGTGTAACAATGGTATAAATATGTTATGGTGCCAGCCCTAAGTAATAAAAGGAGACTGCATGGCTATGTGCCTTAGTTTCCCTTTCTGGGAAATGGGGATAGTAGCAACACCTTTGCAAAGGGTCTTGAAACCTAGGGGTAAAAGTGCTATTAAGAAGCCTGTGGTAGAACTCACAACCCCTAACTCCACATCTTTTTTCTGTAGCTGAACATTTTCTCCTTTCACCTAGTCTGTATTTGTTGGTAGCAATCCCTAAATCTCTAGGGCTTCCCAATTCAGCTATGTTCTCTACAAAATAGTTCTTCTGTAGATGACATAGATTTAGATTTCATAGACTTCATAGACATTAGGGCTGGAAGGGACCTCAGGAGATCATCGAGTCCAGCCCCCTGCCTAAAGGGCAGGAAGTCAGCTGGGGTCATAGGATCCCAGCAAGATAAGCATCCAATTTACTCTTGAAGGTGTTCAATGTAGGTGCTTGAACCACCTCCGCTGGCAGACTGTTCCAGACCTTGGGGGCTCGGACAGTAAAGAAATTCTTCCTTATGTCCAGCCTGAAATGGTCTTGCAGGAGTTTGTGACCGTTCGACCTCGTCATCCCTTGGGGCGCTCTGGTCAACAGACGTTCCCCCAGATCCTGGTGGTCACCCCTGATAAACTTATAGGTGGCCATCAGATCACCCCTGAGCCTGCGCTTTTCCAGGCTAAAGAGTCCCATGGCTCTCAGCCTGTCATCGTAAGATCTGTTTTCCTGACCTCTGATCATGCGCGTGGCTCTCCTCTGGACTCTCTCAAGCTTCTCCACATCCTTTTTGAATTGTGGGGCCCAAAACTGGATGCAGTACTCCAGCTGCGGCCTCACCAAGGCTGAGTACAAGGGGAGAATGACGTCCCGGGATTTGCTCGAGAAGCATCTATGGATGCACGCCAGCATTTTGGTCGCTTTACTAGCCGCAGCATCGCATTGGAGGCTCATGTTCATCTTGTGGTCAATGATGACCCCCAAGTCTTTTTCTTCTGTAGTGCTAACCAACGTAGTACTGCCGAGCCTATAAGGGTACTGCAGGTTTTTCCTCCCAAGGAGGCTTCAAGGATGGAGTGCTGGTGTGTGGAAAATGCAAAGGCTAGTAGACCTTCTGGAAGCCTGGACAGACTTCAGCTGGTTGAAAATATATTACTGTTGTTACCTGTTCCCGGAATTACTGTGGAATGCATAGACACTTGTTTCACTGAATTGCTGGGATGACGTTGAACACCAACTTCTGGTCTTTTGTTTCCTTTAGGCACCACCGGATGGATTCCTTTGATTTCTGTCTCCTTTTCTATGACCAACCAATGTGGTAGATGGTGGAAACTCTATTACTGGAGGTTTTTAAAAGCAGGTAAGGAATGGCTTTGGTATGGTTGATCTGCCTTGGTAGGAGGGGATGGATTAGGTTGCCTCTAAAGGCCCCTTCTAGGCATATTTGTTATGATGCTATAGACTTTCAACCAGGTAACCCTGACTTTGCATAGCTGTTTTTATTTATAGCTGCTAGATGAAATTCTACTCATAGGGCTAATTGTGTTCCTGAGACTAACATGCAAGGTAACCCTTCCCAAAAGGAAGTGCTCCTTTCGTCTGGGAGAAGTAGCTGGCTGTGTTAATCTACCTTTCTCCTGGAGTTAAGGCAGGGGCAGGCAATTATTTTGGGTGGAGGGGCACTTACTGAGTTTTGGCAAGCCATCGAGTGCCGCATGCCAGGCAGCCAGGGGCAGATAAATATTAATTTTCTAAACTTTTCAGGGGCCCCTCAGGTCAGATAGAATGGCCTGGTAGTTCGTATCTGGCCCATGGGCCACATTTTGCCCACCCCAGAGTTAAAGGCACTCTTAGCAGGTCAAGAGACCTTTATAGCCTTCAAAGATCCATAAAGTTCAAGAGACCTTTATAGATTAGGGCTGGAAGGGACCTCGTAAGATCATCGAGTCCAGCCCCCTGCCTAAGAAGCAGGAAGTCAGCTAGGGTCAAAGAATCCCAGCAAGATAAGCATCCAAATATTTCTTAAGTGTCCAGAGTTAGGTGCTTACACCACCTCCCGGGTGAGTCTGTTCCAGGCTTTAGGGGCTCAGACAGTAAAGAAGTTTTTCCTTATGTCCAGCCTAAAATGGTCTTGCAGGAGTTTGTGACCATCGGACCTTGGCCCTAGAGGGGTGGGTTGAAGGTTGAGTAGCCTGGTACCCATGGACAAGCACCGCATCACTTTTGTGTACTTTCTTCTCTCAGATTTCTGAGAATCGCATGGCCGGAGGGGCACCAGGGCAAAGCCACTGGAGAACAAGAGCCTCTGCATGGCACTGAATCTCTTTTCAGAGTCCCCTGAATCCATATATCCTCACAGGACATGTGGACCAGACTTTTGTCTTTTACAGTTATAATACACTCCATGCTCTGTTCTCCTCTCAGTGAAGGAAGCTTTTTTTTTGCAGGGGTACCAGAGCCATCTGTTCCTGGGCATTACCACACTGGGGAACCTTCTGATCCTTGGTTACAACAGTCTGACTTCAGTGTATATGAGAGCTGAATTAGATCTGTCACACTGATATGTAGTCAAATCATTCATTTTTAAAACTTGTGGGAATGATTTAGAGCCATTTTTAACCTGCTGACTTCTACTTTCTAGCTAGAGGAGATAGACCCCTTCCACAGAGCACTATATGATAACTACACAGCAGTCAATACCCAGAATCATAATATATTCTTGTATACAGTCGTAAGTGACTAACTGCTCCACATGTTCTGTAGCACAGGCTGGTGGTTGGCAAAGTTTTCTGGCAGCAAGCTAGAATGACCCAGGTTGGGTCCAAAGCAAGCTGGCACTAGGACCTGACTACCTCCACTGCCACTGTTTCTCCCTGCAGCCTGGCCGTAGCACAGGCCAAGTCCCCCACTGCTGAGGCACCCCTACTCTTTGGATCCAACTCAAGGGTTGTAGGTTGCCAGCCCCTGTCATAAGCTATTAACATCACAAGAACAAAAATCTGCCCTTTTAAGAAAAGGCCTTACCTTCTTGGTATCCCAAACATGAAGTATTCTAGCTCTGAAAAAATACTGCAAGTTAAGGACAACAGGATATCAGATTACTTCCTCTCTCTTACTTCCTCTGTTCAGCTTGTGTCAACTTTTTTTTTTAATCGACATTTATAAAATGCTGAAAAGCCTGCCAGAGACGATTTTGATGCATATGTTAGTAATACTTGAGCCTTTCACTCAGGCAGATGAAATTGTATTGAATAGACTATATGAATTGAAATTAAAATGGTTTAGTAGTAGACCCTGAGGCCTTCGTTTAATTATATCATTTCAGAGAAACTGATATGTTTAAGTATTTATGAAACAAATAGAACTGGGCAAATATGACAGGAAGGATTTTTGTGAATGTGGGTTCTTTTTTTTTTTAATTTCATTTCAGCTGTGGTTGCCTTCATGTGATCTAACATAAAGGGTTTTTCTTTGAAGATCCATCATAGAAGCAAAGTCACAAGGATCAAGGGGGAGGGGAATCGTAAAATAATAGTATATGGCCTAACAGTTAATCACAGCAAAGCCGCACTGCAACATCACTTGGATGTCAGCTGTAGCAGCAAAACATGGGTTAAACGGTTGTTAGCAAATAAACTAGACAAGATTGTGATAAGAGTATGGCTGTTCAGTGTACACTATAAAAAGCAAAATTCTTAAATATAGTATTCCTTTCAAATTATTTAGTGCTGAAAGTATAATGATTTGTCTTGCATCAGCTACATCTGCTGATCATAACAGGTAGACTCAAATGTCTCACATTCATCCTGTACAAACTGAGTATGATTTAAGTCTCAGAGGTTCAGAGTAAACTGATCACATTTCTTTTGGGGTTTAAGGTTAGCAAAACTAAACAAGATCTTCACAGCTGATCTTCCAAGCTGTCCCGGCCCCTCAAGCAAGACTAATTTCCCCTTCACTTCTCAACTCCGGTAGCTTCAGGAGTTCTTTGAGGTGAATTGCGATCCTGTCAGTACATATCTCCTCAGTCTGTATTCACTGAAGTGCAAGCTAAAATTTAACTGCAAATCCAGAGCTAAGTTTTAGTGGGTTTGGGATTCAATATGAACATGTTGTTTAGCCCTACTTGCACTACAGTAACTTTCAGAAGATGGTGGAAAGTCAGTGGGTTAGGTTCATAGGTAGTTAGCATGACTTAGTACTGCTAGGTAGAAGGTATTCTATACAACCTAGGTCAGGGCTGTCCAGCTTCTAAGTAATTGGGAGCTGCGTACCCTGTGGGCCACACCAGTGAGTGTCATGCGCCCCTGGGCTACACACTGCATGGCTGCCCCTCCCGTCACACAGCATGCCCACACCCATCCCCACTGCAGCACGCATCCACATGGGTGCTACCCTCTTCCTTGCAGTGGCCCCACCTGGATGCCCTATTCAGGATCAAGCCCCAGTGGCGGCCATGACACCTCGTAATGGCCACACAGCTCCTGTCTCACTGTCTCCTTAGGGACCCTCCTCTTTTCTTTCACATATCATGTCTTGATGTCACTTGTAGTGTACAGGGAGGCTGCCCCAAGGGCCCACAGTGTGCCTCAGTTCATCAGGCAGCAGTCCTTCCAGTGCCTAGCCAGTCCAGGTCTTGCCTCTAAGGCATGAAATGACCCTCTTGGATATATTGGTGCCTCAGAGGACCAGTCATTTTATAGGCTGTGCTCATAGTCTCTGTTCTGCTCTGTAGCCATGCCCATGCCTCATAGATGTTGCTCCCACTCTCATTACCACCCTGCATAGTTTTCAGCACTCAGCTTTAGTCCACTGGTTGCTCTACCTGTGGACTCCTAAGCCTAGGCCTGCTTGCTCTGGCCTGGTTCCTCAGACCTAGCTTGTCTCCCTCTGCCTCAGGGGTTCAGGCTCTGGCCATCTTGGTCACAGCCTGCCCATCTCATCCTGGCCCAGGACTCGGGCTCGGACCCTTGGGTGGGCCTCTGCCCTTTTCTGGGTTCAGCCTCTTGTGAGCTCCAATTCCACCAGTCAGCTGTCTAGCCCTCTCAGCTCTGTCCCCATCTCTTATCCCTGCCCCTTTTACAGGGCTCAAACTCCGAGTGCTTCTCAGGGACCCCTGTGTGGCCTCCTAACCATCCCCTCAGCCACAACATTGTCCTCTGGTCTTTGCCATCTCTACCACTGCAGAACAAATGACCCTGCACATTTTGTTACTTACAAAACAAAGATCAAATGAAACTCCAAGGCACCCCCCCGCACAAACTTAAAGCAAAAAAGAAAAGAAAAGAAAAGAAAAAAAAGAGGCTTCACCACCTGCATGCTACTTAGGGGCTCTCCATACCATCCCTCCCAGCTCCCCAGCAGCATGCCCCAGAGATCCTTTCCCTTCCTCAACCAGGGCTAGACTAACTCTGCTGGCCTGAGGGCAGCTCTTTTATACTGACAAGTCCCACCCCTTCTGGCCAGTCTGTCCAATCACGCAGCACAAGCTCAGGGTTCTCTCATTGGCCTGGTTTGTCCTGCTTGGGTTCTGTGCACCTGTTGCAGGGCTGCTGGTGATTGGAAACCCTGTCTCCTCTCCCTGAGTTGTTTTTGTTGCAATTCCCCCACCCTGAGCCACCATGACTTCCCTTAAAGGACCTTTGTAGTTGGAAGCCCTGCTTGTCCCCCAGCTTTCTCGCAGTAATAGGGTGAGGGGTCCCAGTTACACCTGCTCCCACCACTGCAGCATGCGCCTGTGCAGGCACACCATCACTGCAAGGCATGTCTGGGTGGGCTCTTCCCACAGCTGGACCACGCACCTCATTGCCCCAACTTCCCTCTGAGCACGCCGTGCTGCGCCATACTTCGCTGCATTGTCCTCTGTGGGCCAGCACAAAGAACGCAGAAGCCAGAGGAGGGAGGGGAAGCCTGGAGACTCCAGCTGCAGCTGGAGAGATAGGGAGAGTGGCAGCCTGGCTGCAAGCCACAACCTTAACGCTTTGCGGGCTGCATGCAACCCACAGGCTGTCCTGACCTAGATCTGGTCTCTGTCCTGCTGCTGTGCTGTTGCTGCTGTGCTGTTGCAGCTGTGATCAGCAGAGGAGCTCAGCTGAAGCCCCTTGCCTTTAGATTTGAGGTGTCAGGCTAAAGTCATTCTCTTATGAGGCTCTTCAACTCTGCAATTTGCTCATTGCCTCCGTTCACAGGCCCTCCAAATGCCTTATGCCCATTAACGTAACTGAGAGTCTTTCCAGTGACTGTTGGGAACGCTGGATAGGAACTCTCTAGGCATGCTGCAGAGTCTATCTTTTCTCTCCACTTTTGAAGAGGAAATGAGATAAGGTCTGACTGGTGGATGGTAATTGTCTGGAACTGTTATTGTTATCCTGGGATGACTATTGTGGCTTGAATGGATCTGGGTTTTTTGCTTTTACTTTGTTTATAATAGCTGAATTTTAATTATGCATTGCAAGTAAATATCTGCAGAGGCTCGGCAAGCTGACATAGATAAATATTCCTTCCTCTCACACCACGCACACACCTGCCTAGCTCCTAACACACATCCGTAGTGTTCGCATTGCGATGTGCTACTCCTCCTTTGCCCTGCCCACCCATAAATATCAAAGTATGCAACCACTCCAATGGGTGATCTTTGCACTGTACTTAGCAACATCAGGAAGTAATCATGGCTAATTGTTATGGCTGTAATTCCAAACCTGACAGCTGGCAGAGAATCGGAGTTCACAGTCACATTTGCTAAATGTCTCCCTAATATGTTCCATCAGAGGCTTATGGCAGCGCTTTGCAAATGCTTGTCTCTTGACTACTTCTATTGCTCCAGCTCTGAGCTGGCTGCTGCCAAAGCTGTCCTCCTCCAGGGCAATTATTTGCACAGTGTAATTTTTTGGCAGCCCAGCTGACAAATGTTGTTTTCATACAGGCTAGACTAGGTCTACATTGTAAGGGGTTGAAACTATAAAGATTGTAGAAGTATCTCAAGCGAAGGAATAAACAGCGGTTGTAACATAAATGTGGGTGCCATCTGCTCCTGCTTAGACCAGTGGCAAAACTTCTGATTTCAATGGGAACAGGACAGAGTCTACAACCAGTCTATTCTGTTTACTGAAAATATTTTCTTAGTACTGACAACAACTTGCACCGAGGAAAGAAGCTGAAGTAAGGCAACACTAGAAAGGATTAGAGAGTTGAGAAGATGGGAAATGGTGTGAATCTCCCAAAGGTTAGCTGCTCCATGCAGCTCAGCATACTAGGCATTGAAAACTTGTTACCAGATAAAATACCACAATGCATGAGCACAAAGTGAGAGGGATTATGTAGGATGTGTAGCACACCTTCTACATACCACAGGGGTGTCAGACCTAACTGACACCCGCCCATTGGTCAGATCTGGAATATGAGGCCACATCATCTGTCCTGTGGGGCTGTCTATGGGGCCAGAAATTTGGTGGCAGCAGCGATAATTCCTCCTTTTACATCAGCAGATCATTTTGCCACCGAATTCCCATGCCTGTGGGGAGCTCTTTGGCTTGGGTCCAGCCTTCAGGCCATATCTGTGACACCCCTGACCTATCAGTGCTAATTCATGACAGCTGCCTATGAACCTAACCCACTAGTTTGATGCTATTTATTAAATGGAGTTGGTACCATATAAGGGGCCATTTGTTCTTGACTTAAAACCTACCATGTTTGTTGGAATTAAGAGACAGCTAGGAAATAATTTTAATCAGAGACTGAAGCGAGATTTTCAGCAGACAACTACCTTTCCACGCCAAGTGGCATTCCCTCCAGGAAGTGTGGCAACTTGGGAAAGCCCACTCTGCTCCTTTTCAGGCCATAGTATTTCTTGTGAATAAACAGATGACTTAATACTCCAAGGCTCTCCATCTGGCATTAATACTTAGGTACTTTTGAAAAGTGCCACACAATCTGAGAGTAAAAAATAAAACCACTGTCAATAGGATGACGGTGTCAAAAGAGCTGCTATGAATGCTGCAGCAGTCAAGGAAAAGCAAAAGCTTGACTTGTATTTGAGTGACTCAGGAGTGATGAAGGCCAGCATGCTGCAGCAAAAACATAGGCAGTTCTAGGAGTGGTGGACAAAACCCAGACTAGTCACCAAAACACATGACTCAACTTTGTTTTGCTTTTCAAGGGCTATTACAGTAAGCACTGACTCTTGTACGGGAACTGTACTGGAAAGAAATTACAGTATGATCCATTTTATTAATGGCTCTTCAAAACAGTTTGGGTGAATCTATATTTTAACTTTTTATTTATTTTTAAATCTCTGAATCATAGCAAATGTTCTAGTATCAGAGCTGGGCTCCAAAAGCTAAACTGAGAGTGGAGCCTGCAAGTCTGAATTTGGGGTAACTTAAACCTCCTCTTCATCTGAGTTTGTTATATGCAGCTTATTGCTATGGTACCTCTTCCAGCTGCTTCACTCTGTGTACATGATACACAAAACCAGAGTGCCACTAGACTCCCATAGGCTGATTTAAACTAACTTGTACTTACCAATATGTAACTTGTAGGCAGTTTCTTTTAATTTAGCACTGAATTTAAGAGAGGCTTATCTGGTATTACCAGCACTCAAGAGACCTATGGAAAGAGTAGCAAGAAAAGCTACTTACAAGAAGGTGTGGGAAGGTATAAGTTTACCCTTGATATATTATACAGGGGGTTGGATCAGATGGTCTAATGGTCCCTTCTGACCTTCAACTCTATGAATCCAGAGGAAAGCACATCTTATCTCCCCTTACAGCTCTTTGGCATGTAGGCTACCCCAGTTTGGGTTCCTCCTCATACAGCAGTAGATTAAAGTAAGTAGTTCTAGGGAAGTCTGATTGTAGTGATGCAAATCTTTTATTATTATTCAGTTATTCTTCCTATCACACTAGAGGCCTCAACCAGGGATAGGGAGCTATCACAGTAGCTCAGAGGTGGTCAATTATTTTGGTTGGAGGGCTGCTTAACAGGTTTTGGTGAGCTGCTGAGGGCTGCATGGGTAGCCCTGCTCCTTGACAGTAACCCCACCCCATCCTGGGACTGGAAGCCCAGCCCCGAACTCCTGACCTTTGCCACTGGAAGTCCCTCTCCTTACCCCCCAGAAATGCGCCTTTTGGGAGGGAAGAGTTGCCATCTTGGAACCACAAAAAAAAAAATTCAGACATTAAAAGTCAAACACGTACTATAATATATTTCTCATGATTTGTATTTGTATAATGTATGTAGAGATGACTGCATAGTGTGTGTGACTGTGTATGTATGGTGGGGTGTGATACCAAGAGCACTGGGGCTCTTGAAAGAAAAGATGACAGGGCCCCCAAACTTAGAGCTTACCCGGGGTCCCAAGTAATTCAGCTTCTGCACAGAGGTAAGGGCAAAGCACAATGCTCCTAAGTTGAACCAACTAGGCAGCACTTTTGCCAGTACAACTGAAGTGGACCAAAAGACTTTGAGATAAATAAGACTTCAGGAGAAAATAATGACTGTCTTTGGAAATGGTTGAGACAGGGTAAACAGGGAGAGATCTTGTTTAGCTTTCATCCTGGAAAAATAACATTTCTTCCTTTCCAATGCAGCACAGTTGACTGATTTGGAAACAAATGTGTTTTCTCTGGAAAGATTTATTTGCCCAACAGACTTTTTTTTGTTGGCAAAAAGCAATAGGTTGGAAGAACAAGGGTCGTCTTGTTAGCAGGTTTAAAGGGCTCAGTAATTAACTGGTACATTTGAAGGCATAGCATGCAGGATGCTTGCAGCAACCAACATTACAGTGTCATGTGGAAGTGCTTTGAATGGGCTGACAATTTCAGAAAATACAGTTTAATTCTTTCCCAGGTTTAGAAACCAAAACTATTTGATTATGAAGTGAGCAATCATGTTTATTGAGGTAAGGATGCTTACATGTCCTTTACGAGAGCAAAGTTTAATTTGTGAAGGGTTTGAAGGGGTTTTTTTCCCTCCCTAAAGGTTTCTTTCTTGGAAACAAAGATACACTTATTTCATCTGGAAGCAGCAGCATGCACTTTTTTACAAATCCTCTAGCAGTACATAGCAAATACAAACTGGCATCCTGTGCTTCAGTAAAGTTGAAAGCCAAGGGCCGTTTAGTCCTAAGTCATCACTTTTTGGTGCATGGTACATAACAACATTCTGCATGACCAAACCTATCTACCTCTTTTTCTTTGGTAGTGTAGGCAACTATTAACTGCAGGCAAAATTTTTAAGGCTTGGTTCCTAAACTTCAGGTTTTACAGCCATATTATAGCTCCTCAAATGCAGATAGTTTCATTTCCAGAAGGACTGAGCACCTGCAGCTCATGGGAACAATATGATTTATAAGTGCTCAATGCCACTGAAAATCAGACTGCTTTATTTTGGTGCATAAATGTGGATTGAGGAGTTGGACTTTAGGTGCCCTTGTCTAAACATTTAAAATCAGTGAACGCATCTACATGTTCATTAGTGTGCTGTAATTATGGTACATTAAGTTTAGTACCTGTAACGACAGGTACTAACTTAATGTGCCATAATCAGTGCTACTGTGTATTAGCGCAGATGAATGTTTTTTTGTGATGCTACTCTGCAGTAGACTAAATCTACTGCAAATTAGTGCATCAGCATGGGCTTTGCCCTCTGTGCTAATGCTCAGTAGAATTAGTCTTCTGCGCATCAAGTTCATGTAGATGTGCCCAAAAAATTCTTTTATTATTCTTAATAAGAACTAAGAGAAGACAATGGAGTCTCTTCAAGTCCCTTAGGCTTTAAAACTATTTTTAAAAATAGTTTCTATTTTTAGATTATTTCAAATTATTTTTAAAAATTATCGTAATTAGCTATGCGATTAAAAAAATTAGTCGCAATTAATCGTGATTTTAATACCACAGCTAAACCTCAAAATTATGTGCAGAAAAACTTGAAATTATGCAAAATTATGCAGGTACTTCATATGGTTGGGGGATGGGTGTGGGGGAGTGTTGGGGGGAATTTGTGAAGCTGTAGGTATATGTGTGGGGTTTGGAGCCAAGGGGAGGGGGGGATCCCTGTACACCCTGGCAGGATGTGTGGTACTGTGGGTGGGCTGTGGCTTGGGAGTCTCAGGGCGCATACACAGACACAGACACACACAGTGCCCAGCAGGTAAGTCTGTGGAAGGAAGGGTTGTGGGAGAGGGAAAGGGCAGTGGTGGGGGGTAGATCAAGGCCTCTATGGTGAGGGAGGGAGAGGTGCAGGAGCTGGCGTGAATGGGACCAAGAGCTGGGGCAGATCATTGGACAGAGCCATGGGCAACTCATCTAGGGGCATGGGGGTGTGGCTCCCCACTGCTGTGCACACCCCTAGGGGAGGCATGGAAGGCATGTACCCTACAGATTTGTGTGCAGGGAAAAAGCAGGCTGCCTGCTGCAGGCTGGGCTTCTGCCATGCTGCCTTTGTCCTGGGAGTTGCGCGCTGGCCGCTCCACGCTCCCTGCCTGCCTAGGCAGGAGGCAAAGCATGGCATTGCACAGTGCCCAGGGCAAAGACAGCAGGGTGCAGAGCCCCATCCTGCAGTGGGCAGCCCTCCCATGCCTCTCCTCCACACAGCAGCAGGGAGCCCCACCTCTCCCACAGCCCTGGATGAGTCACTTGCAGCTCTGTCCGATGACTTGCTTCAGGCCCATTCACCACAGCCCCACTCTCTCCCTCACCATGGGGCCCTCGATCTGTCCCTCAAACCCCTTCCCTCCTCCACGCCCCTTCCCCTCTACAGACTTACCTGCAGGGCACTGCTCTACAGGCCACCGGACTGTGTTCCTGGCTGTGTGTATGCTGCTCATATGCGTGTGTGTGTGCGTGTCCATGCCTGTGCTGCACCTCTTCCTCTGCAGCCTCCTGGAGCCCATGCCTGGGCTCTCCTGCATTGCCACTGCTGTCCTGCTGGGTGGCCTGGAGGTGGCAGTGGTGATGGCAGAGCAGATCCCGGGTGCAGGCTCCAAAGCCACCTGCGCAATTAATGTGTTAAAAAATTAATGCAAGAACCAATTAATGTGTTAATCATGCACATTAACTACGATTAATTGACAGGCCTACTTAAAACTTAGACTACCATGTTATACATGTGTTTCATTTATAGTCTGTAGCAGTTATATCTCAGGTGAGGATCAGCCACTGAAATCTCCAATAATTTCTGTTTCTTAGTGAGAGACTTTTTTACCTTGCCGTATTAACACTAAGTAGTACCTTATTCTACAAATATTCCACAACTCCCCTTGCATCCCTTTGCTAGACACTACCTAAGGATAGAAGCACATCTCTCACTGCCTGTAGAAAACCACTCAAATGATACCCAAGGGCATTTGTGGACAACACGGGGTTTTAATTCTCCCTAAATTCAAGTGGTGGTTTTTTGAGAACACCGCTTCAATTTAGGGCAAAGTAAACCTCTGGGTCATGTACACCCATGTCCTTACCTGCCTCTCCGATGGTGAGGAGGGGAGAGAGCTGCCAGCGGGCTGAGTGGTCCCTGAACTGGGAGGGGCGGGGGGACTGATGCTTCCCTTCACAGCAGCAGCAGCTCCCCCCCAGGCAGCACCCACCCACAGGCACCCAGCTCAGGCAGTCCCAAGGGGTACTGCAGCTGTGGAATGAAGTACCAGGCCCCCATGCAGCTCAGGCAGGCAGGCAGCCTCTGGGGAAGAAAAAAAAGAAAGAGATCAGACTCACTGCTTTTTTTTTTTTTCCTTCAGTGCAGCCTGCCTTCCTGGGTTGCTGCCTGCAGAGCCTCTAAGCCACACGGGGCCTGGTGATTCCCTCCACAGCTGTAATGTAGCAAACTAAAACTCCTTGAAGGTGTTTTAGTTTGCTGTGCCCCAAAATCATTTGCTGCACCCCAAAGTCATTTAAGTCCTCCAGTGACAGTGATGGGGGTCAGGCAGAGTACTGATGGAGGGGCCAGCTACTACAGCAATTCTCTCTCCTCTCTACAGAGCCAGGCTGAGACCAAGTGCTTAATTATATACAATATATTACTATAATAAATATTTAACATAAAACATGAAATATCTACAATAAAGCTTAACATATGACACTAGATATTATATCCAACAATTCACATAAACCATATAACTTACAACATGTGTAATAATTAATACATTGAACAGGTTAGTAAAGGATACAACATGATAAACACATACGGGGAATCAACTTATATAGCACACAAGCCTCCGTGGCTCACCAAAAGCATCCAGGAATGTCTCCTTGCTAAAAAGGAGGCTTACACACAATGGAAAGAAGGGGTCATCACCAGGGAGGACTATTC
>NW_017728906.1:148950345-148966321 GCF_001723895.1 Crocodylus porosus | reverse complement strand
CCGACCCTAGAAACTATGAAACTATGAAACCCAAATCAGTTAATAATATTTCCTAGACCTACCAAGTAACAATACAAATATACATATTAACACATTAAGAACATATAAATCATATAAACGTCCTTGAAGAATACCCATAGCTATATAGACCTTGACACAACAACCGTCACCCAAAATAGGGAGTGAACTCAGTACCTCCCCAAGGAGTTTCCTTGTAGCCCCTCCCCTTTAGTGTCCTGGGGTGTGGACATTCCCTTCCCGCAATGGAGGCTGGAGGCAGCAGACCCTCCTGTCCTGTGCCCACCTCCCCTGTGGGGCCCACTTCTCTAGCTACTTACACTTCCTCTCTGAAGCAGCCAAGGCTCATCCTCTGGAGGCTGATCCCATGAGAGCCTCTCTCCAGCGGTGCCTTCGGCTCTCCTTGATGACCTGGTGCCTCGCACTGCGTAGCCGAGGGCTCTCTCTCTCTCACAGGAACTGAACCCTTACAGGCTCTGGTTCCCTGGGCTTACACTAGGGATCTTCCCTTTTCCAGGCCCTGCTCTGGGAATCGGGGCTTTTTTAGTTAAAGGTGGAGCTGCACTTCGGGGCTCCAGTCACTCGGCCTAGGGCTGGGGCTAATGAGCAGCCACAAGCTGCTCCCAGGGAGGATTCTCTGTGCGCCGACCCGCACACCAGGTGTGGCCCAAGCAGCTGTGAGCTGTTCCCAGGTCTAGCTCTCCCTGTGCCGATCTGCACACTGACTGCCCAGCTGCTTGCTGGGTTTGCAGGCTCAAGCTGCCTCAAGCAGCTCCTTGAGCCTGATCTCCATGCACCGATTCGCGCACTCCTGAAGCTCAAGCGGGGTCCCGAGGATGGTCACCTCTGGAGCTCCTCTCTCCTTGCTGTTCTTCGTTGTCTCTCTGCAGCATGCTGAGCATGCTCCCCTTTTATACTCTTCAGGGGCTCAACCCCCAAAGTTCTCCAGACCTGGCTGGTGCAGTTCCAATTCAGGTCCAGCTGCTCCTTTCCCCCTCCCTTTGGAAAACAGCAGGGCATTGCTTCCCTTGTGCTGCCTCCAGATTGGTGGGTGAGCTCCACCAATCAAACAGCAGACCCTTGATCCTGGGACTCAATCCAAGCTCTGAAAAAGTGAGCCTACTACATATAATTTGGTATTTTTCTGGTTCAGAGATGGCAAACCCCCTTGCTGAAAGGGGTAATTCTGGGGGGCAAGGGGCAGGACTTCTGGTGGCAAAAGTCAGGGGTTAGGGGGTGGGACTTCCAGTCCCAAGATGGCAATCAGGCGGGGCACCTGTCAATGGGCAGGGCAACCCATGCAGCTCACAATGGCTTGCCAAAACTCAGGAAGCAGCCCTCCACCCAAAATAATTGCCCGCCCCTGGCTTAGATCATCACATCTGCAGTGCGGTCTGTGGCAAAGGGCAGCACACAGTTGTGCTATCCCTGAAGCACCCTCAGGGGATAACCATTAGGC
Organism: Crocodylus porosus; assembly: GCF_001723895.1. NCBI lineage: Eukaryota > Metazoa > Chordata > Crocodylia > Crocodylidae > Crocodylus > Crocodylus porosus. The sequence goes on along the minus strand of NW_017728906.1, from coordinate 148,964,844 downwards.
ATGTATGAATAGGCAGTTATTCAATTAGGCTTTGGATCCAGCTACTTCAGATGCCAGGGATCTGATCCGGAGCTTCGGATCGGTTTCCCGCTTTGATTCGGCCGAAGCGGCTCTGAAGCTTCAGAGCAGCTTCAGAAATCCAGCCATAGGGTATAATGGGGAAAAATGAAACATCAATAACTTTGTTGTCTTTTGTCTGATATGGATGAAATATGCAGGGTTGGTAGCCTCTGCTGAGAGCATGAGGCCTGCCAACTTTCAAGAAGATAGGTGCAGGGTTTGGGGGGAACTGCACCCCAAATTCTTGAAAGCAAAACTCATGTTACGTGTATGTGTTACACCATGGGGGGGTGAAAACTGCAGGGGTGGTGGCCACTGCTGAGGCCACAAAGCCTGCCAGCTGCCAAGGAGATAGGTGCAGGGGCTTCTGAGTTCTGGGGCCCTGCACCTCTACCTGCTGACAGGCAAAACTCGTGACATGGGTGCTTGTGCAACTGACTGTCTCTGTCTTGGGGCAGTTGATTGTCTGTATAGATTATTTTCTCTCCTTAGTCTGTGGTTTTGTAAATGTTAATCCTTGCTAATTAACTCGTTATCTAGTAGCTACTAGTAGCTAGGTCCTGTGTATTGAGCTGGTCCCTGAGTGAATCATGATTGATTGGTAACTGGTAATACAGTAGCTTAGCAGCCAGGCCTGCAGCAGTTCCCCTCCCCCTACCCTGTGCCCCAAGACGGACAGAGTTGCACAAGCACCTATGTCATGAGTTTTGTTTGTCTGCAGCTTCAGGTGCAGTTTCCCCCAAACCCCTGCACTGATCCCCTTGAAACTTGGCAGGCTTTGTGGCCTCAGCAGGGGCCACCACCCCTACAGTTCTCAGCCCACTGTGCCTTAACACACACAGGGTCATCTATGTCACAAGTTTTGCCTGTCAGCAGGTAGAGGTGCAGTTCCACCCAAACCCCTGCACCTATCTCCTTGAAACTTGACAGGCTTCATGGCCTCAGCAGTGGCCACCACCCCTGCAGTTTTCACCCCCCCCATGGTGTAACACATACACATGACATGAGTTTTGCTTTCAAGAAGTTGGGGTGCAGTTCCTCCCAAACCCCTGCACCTATCTTCTTGAAAGTTGGCAGGCCTCATGCTCTCAGCAGAGGCTACCAACCCTGCACATTTCATCCACATCAGACACAAAACAACGAAGTTATAGATATTTCATTGATTCCCCATCATACCCAATGGCCAGATCTCTGAAGTGACTCCAAAGCTTTTCCGAAGTGGTTCGGAAGCTCCAAACCACTTCGGAAAACCTAAAGAAGTCAGCACTTCTATCCAGACATGCTGCTTCGGCATCCAAAGTGTCTGAATCTTCTCCGGATCTGAAGCGCAGTCCGAAGCCTCTCATAGCCCTAGCAGCCATGATTCATAAGCTCCTTCCTGCTCTTGAGATGGAGGCAGTAAATCACAGGAGTCTGTACCTGTTGTGGTACATGCCCACTGATGTGCAGGTATAACTATGTTGGTAGATCATAAATACCAGGTGAGGAATAACTGGCTGTGCTGCAATACTGCAGAAAAGGACATGGGAGATACAGTGAACTGCAACTTGAACATAAGTCAACTGAGTTTGCAAGTCAAGGGAAGTGATTCTTCCACTGCTGAAGCCTCACCTAGGGCATTGCGTCCGGTATGGGGCAACACACCTTCAAGAAAGATGTGAATAAATTAGAAAGAGTCCAGTGAAGAATGACAACAGTGATTAGAGATCCAGGAAACATGACTTAATGAAGAATGTTTGGAAGAACTGGGACTATCGAGTGTGAAGAAGAGAAGTCTGAGGGAGCATTGGTTACCAGCTTCAAATACCTGAAGGTGTAAAGAGGACAGTGATAGAGTATCCTCTGTGGCTGCAGGGGACAGGAGAAAGAGCTATAGTTTTAAATTGCAGCAAGGGAAATCTAGGTGGGATATTAGGAAGAACTTTCCAGCTGTGTGGGTGGTTAAGCATCTGAGCAGATTGACTAGACAAGTTGTGGCATTTTCATCATTGGAAATGTTTAAGTGCAGGTTAGACTCATACTTGGCTGGCATGGTTTAGACAGGGAAGATCCTGCCTTGAGCAAAGGGGTGGATGGATGATCCCCTGAGGTCCCTTCCCGCCCTATTTTCCTATGATTCTATAGTGGTGGGATAGGCAAAGCCAAGGCTCCACCTACTTTTGGTCTCCTTCCATCTCTTCCTGTCCTCTGCATGAGCTGGTAGTAAAGCCATGCTGTGAAGCCTGTTTCCCCTTCCTGCAGGAAGTGAAGCTGCAGTACACCAGTGCAAAGGCGTCTAACTAACACAATCCAAGGGATGCCTCCTTTGGTTTTTTCCGTTTTAAAACATAATAAGAGTGAGTGTCAGGGGGAAGATATTTAAACAAAACAGAATGACAGGAATGAGTTAATGGGTACTTTTTCCAGAGGCAATAATTCTCTCAGGATTGGATGGGTAAAGTGACTATTCCCTTTTCAATTACGCCTCAGTCTCCAGTCTCAAGCTAACTTTAATTAGGCAGCCCTACTAAAATACTATGAACAGTTCCCAATGCAGGGAATAGCCTCTGTCATCCACTAGCATAGATGTATTTGGCCATACAATCCAAATGGGACACACTTGTGCAAAGGAGGACCAGTTAGTAGTGAAGTGAGAGCTCAAGACTAAATGTTTCTAAATGGACTAATGTATGTTTTTCACCACACTAGAGGATGGTGAATCCTGGTCAGTTCAGGTCAAACCACTAACTAAATGGTGTGTGGGCAGCTTGCATTACCCTATGCTCAGTTTGCACAAAGGGACAGTGCCTCAGTGCCAAGACCAGTTTTTGTTCTCATTGACTTCAGGGGCACTGCAAGAGCAGCAGTTAGCCCTTGGAGTCAGATCTCAGAGTTTACTGACAAGGGAAAAAAGCTTGCTTTTGCCTTGTCTTAAAAACAAAATAAACAGCAAAGTGTATGCAAGGAGATATTGGCATGAACCAAGAAACTGGGGAACTGGGCCAGAATGGAGAAGGTCTGGGTTGACATTGTACTTATCTCTCTCCTTCCTAGCATCTTTGCTCCCCAGCACAGGGAACTAATTTGACTTTCCTATGCCTTAGAGCTACTATGAAGCTAAAAGCATTAATATTCTTGGGGTGCTCAGATGCTTCAGAGCCCAAGCGGAATCTCTGAATTTAAACAAATGAAAGAATTTGTTACCTGAAATTACCTTTTAAACAAGCCACAGTTGACTTTAGCGGGGTATGTTTAAATAGGATCATGACACTAAACAGTCATTATGCTGTGCATCACGTATTTCAGTGGTGTCCAGCTTCTTGGGCAGGAGAGCTGCAAATTAAATCTTGCACCCTCCCCAAAGTGCCACTTCAATCCCTTTCTCCTGTGCTCTGCCATCTGCTCCTTGCCCTGTACTTCCTCTGTGATCTACTCCTCTGCTTTCTGCTACCTGACCAATCTGCTGATCTGCTTTTTCCTTGCACTGTCTACTTCTGTGCCCCTCCTTGATCTGCCATGCACCACACAGAGGCTGCCAGAGGCTGCCTGTGCCACTTGTGGCACTTGTGGTGACTCCTAACATATTTTACTCAGGCATTTCATATTGGGTGGCATGGGGTCTAGTGGAAAAAGGATAGTGGCCTAAGAGTCAGGAGGTCTCCTGCACACTTGCTGTCTGAATGTGGGCAAATCATTACACCATCCTGTCCCTTTGTTTCACCACACATTGTTTGTCTCATCTATTTGTACCATATGCTCTCAGGAGGACCTTGACCACAGTTGAGGTGCCTAGCCATTGCTGTAATAACTGTAATTTCCATTGCAATCATAGGATTATGTTCTACTCAAGCAACACCACCATCAGTCCCAGCAAGCATTTGCCAACCTGCTCTGGACAGCTTGCACATATAAGGGATGGAAACCAAATCTATCCCTTTCCAGGATTTTGTATTTCTTATGTCTCCACAAACTACAGACATCAGCCTAAGATTTTGCCACATGCTCTGCTGTTCCTAAGACTTCCCCTGCTGTGTGACTGGTTCACTTTATCTCCAGTCCTCTCCTATACTTCTATAGAGGAGTTCAGCACATATATTTGGCCTAAAACATCTGTGTTTCTCTGCATGTGATTCAAATACCTGATGCCAAGACAACTCAGCAAGAACCTTACCTCAGGTCCTAGATTGTTCTCCATGATCTTGCAGGGTATCAGTAAAGCATAATGTCCTTTTGTGAGTAATCCACTCCTTCACTTAGCAGCACCTGTTGTTGCTGCTTTATCATCATCATCTGGGACTGTGGCTACAGTGGTTTGTGTTCTGGAGAGTCACATGAACTATAGGGGCAGACTTTTCATATATATAGCATTGCTCACCACCCTTGTGTAATTTGCTGTACTCCATGGAGCTGGGGAACATCAGGAAATAACCTGCAGTTCATTCCAGATTTTTGGTTACTCCTTCCCTTCACTTGGGACAGGATAAAAGAATGGAGTAGTGGTTAAACCACCCAGGGAAGGCCATGTTGAGGTGACCTTCTCCTAGGATGGCCATCATAGAGGACATTCTGGTTTTCTGCTATTCTGTCCTCTATTGATATGAAACCAGATGCCTTTATGTCCTCTATTTTTCTCTTCAAGAGAAGATTAGAGGACTTAAAGGCATCCAAGTTTCGTATCAATAGAGGACAGAGGACAACCAGACTGTCCTCTATGATGGCCACCCTACCTTCTCCCCAGAGTTCTAGCTGTGTTAGGGGTGCTCTCACTTATGCTTTGGCTCTCATGACCTCCTGTGGGCCCTGGAAAACAGAGAAAAGCCATAATACAAGGCACTGTGGCCAAGCCCCTGGTGTATATCCAATCCAACTTTATGCATAGGCTGGGAGAAGAGTCCTTATGCTACCTAGGGAAACACCAGTGAGGGATATCTTTAAGTGGTCATCCTTGCTTTCTTTAAAGCCACTCACCATTATTAGGGGAAAGTAAATGAGACTTAGTGTGACTGAAAATCAAGCCCAGTATGTCTTTGGGAGCTTTCTATCACTATCCATATGCAGCTCTTGAAACTGGTGCTCCCAGGAGATATGGACACAGAGAGTCCTGAAGTTTATGATAAGAGTCCATCAACTTAAAAGCAACTAAGGAACTTGTTCGCAACCTCGTTAGACTGTTAGAGTCAAGGTGCTCCTCAAAAATGTCAGCTTTTACTCATTTTTTTTTACTACAAGAGCATACTAGAACAATTATTCTGTTCAAAAGAACTCAAAAGGCCACAACAGGGCAGAATGTTTCTGACACTGCTGATTCCTATTTGAAATATGTTAATCTTGTGACTCATGTGAAAGTATCTGCACACTTAACAGTGCTAGTATTATATGAGACCCTTAAAAGGACCTCACAGCATCCCAGGATGCTATGGCACTCTGGTCAGTGAGCTAGATCCTAGTCCCTGCTGTGGCAGCTTGACACTGTTTTCGTAGTAAGTGTACATCTTGTAAAAGAAAACCCTCTGTGGTGTAGATTGCTCCATTCTGTGCCTCCCAGTTCCCCAATCCAGACCTCAGCCATCTCCTGCAAAGATGGACCTGCATCCTTCTATCAGTGTATTTTTATATGTCTTTCAGTTCATATTTTCCAAAGTATTACATTTGGCAGATTGTCTCCTGAATGGAATCCACAGTTCCATGCCAGAAGTTCGCAATCCGCTATCACATGTAAAAAGTTTGCTGTCATGGTTTTACACATATTACCAGGCTCTGTTCTGGATGGAAACACTCTATATAATCTCTTTAGAGATAAATAAGCCTTATGCTGAAAGTTAAGGCCATAATTTTCTTGATGTTTATACACATAATTTTATCTTGCTCATATGGTCCATTTAACCACAGTTGGTTTGATCCAGGTGTGTCTGACTCTTCATTCTAATTTTCTAAAACTTCCCAAGAGCAGGGAAAGAGGAGGGGGCCGGGGGCGATGTTGATTTTTCCCATTACATATTGCTTGTTGAGCACTACGAATGGACTCATTGTGAATTGCTTAGCAGCATGTGAATGATACTCTAGCTCAATATCCTGAGTTGAGGAAATGCAGAAGCTCTAGTCTGGACTTCGCTTGGAAAAGGATAGCACCAAAACAACCCAGAGCAGGGGTGGAGTGCACAACTGATTAACCAGAGCAGAGACTGAAAGTCATCTGCAAGGAAGTTGGCAGCCTGAGAAGATGCAAGTCAGAGTTCATTTTTCAGAATTCCATTTAAATGTCCCTGTAAAATGGTTTTGTGAGGTTTCACTGCAGGTTAATTGGGTTGCACAGGTGACATTGTTGGAAGACAATAAGGTTTGAAAAGATGCAGCTGAGAACTGTAGAATTTCTGTGACCCAATTTCTCTGATCCATCTGGTAAATGAAAAGGTTAATAGTCTATATATTTTGCTGAGACTAAGTGTTTTCAGAGCTGCCATTATGCAGGAAAATGACACATCATAAAGTGAACAACTTTGATGAGGAAACATTGAGTAGGCATATCCCGATGATGTTCTCCAACTGTACAGAACTGGCTTATGAAAGGATTCAATGGTAATGTGTAGACCTGGTGCAAAATTTGTCAACAGGTATTTGTCATAAAAGAATTGAGCTTTGTAAAAAAAAATGGAGTTTTCTATTTGGTGGTGATGAAACTTATCTATTAAAAGAAATATCAGAAACTGAAAGCTTATAAACAAAACCCTTGGGGGGGTTGTTTCTTTTGAGAAAGCCCCTGTTGAGTCCACTGGAACCAGTTGATTGGGCAGAAGGTATTAGCAATGGGTGGGACTAAGGAGTTATAAAACACACTTCAGTGTTAGGGTCTTACTCCAGTCTGGGAGTTGGCTTTAGCAGAGGATTTGCTTTAGTATGGAGGTGCTTTTATCACTTTAGCAGCTGAGGCTAGGTAGAGGTCTGCTCTAAACTTCTAAGACTGAGGTCCTCCTTTTTGTAGGGGCAACTCATATGTATAGGAAAGGTTAATTCCAGTTTGGGAACATGATGTGGTTACAACTCTGCTCCAGACCTGAAGTGTTTATGCTGGTGAGGGGTTTGCTATAACCTGGACAGTTGCTTTAGGACTGGAATGTAGTAGGATCCTGAAGTTTGAAAACTCAACTTAGCTCAGAAATTTGCTTTAGCTTTTGGCATTTACAGTTAGGAAACTTGAAATGAGGGTGGTTATGATGGGGGCTTAATTTTTGATGAGACTCCTCTTGCTTTTGTAATATTTCCTATGGCAACTTCCACACTTTTAGTGATTTTTTTTATAGCTCTCTTATTCTGTGACCTACAGCACATGTCAAAATCTGAACAGGTCAAGTGAAATCTGTGAGGTTATGTTCTTGCAGTCGCTCTTCATTTCATGTATTATATATTCACTTCAAATAGCTACAAATCATGTGAGTGGCCACTGAAAGGTCCCCATTTGCCACCAGCTCTTGCCTAGCCAAAAGTTTGTTTCTGAGCCTACAATAACTCACTGGGAGTCTTGTCCAGCTGTAAGGAAAACAGCACTGGTAACAGCAAAAGTCTTGTGTGCAATTTTACTGCTTCTCTGAAGATGATTCTATCAGTAATAGAATCATTCTGCTTAAGCACAGAAGAGTCTATTATATACAGAAGCATTCAAGCATGCAGTATTTCACATACTGCCCAGAGTTAAATAAAAAAATGCCTTGTTAGATTAAGGATGAAACTAGGAAGTACAGGTAATAGACTAGAACAGTGTTGGACTTGAGGGGGATCCTGGGATTTTCACAGAGGCCCTTATTCAAGTTCTTTCACTAAGGAAAGGGAGGGCTTGGGTTCATTTACCATCTTTAGTGCTGCTAAATCAGCCCTGCCAGAGTTGCATTGTGTCTGGAAATTGTAAAACGACTCCTGATGAGCAAATATTTTACCTTTGTAATGAGCCACATTGCAGCAAGTGCACTTATTTTCACATTTCACTCCCACCCCTCACTACAGAGGCTGTGAAGTCAAGTGGAGCAGATTCACTGAGGGTCTGAAAAGCCAGCCATGTCTTGAAATGAATGGGAAGCTGGCAGAGAAATGTGAGGATAAGGATGCTCTGTATTTTCCCTTTGCTATATAGATGAAGCTCTTATTGCTGCTAATATGTATCACTACAGATTGAGAAGAGAATTCATCTGTCCCTCAGTTTAACAAAAAGTTAAATGATTTAAATCCTGGAAATGAGAACAGTGATAAAATCCAAGTTCCAATACCTTGCCCAAGTAGGGAAGGCTGCCCGTGCAGGTCACTTGGGAGGGAGGGGGGAGAAATCAGGTGATCTTGTGTTCACAATAGAAAGGCTTTATGATACCAAGAGTTCAGTCATTATTCTTATTTGTAATCCAGCTATCCCTGGAGGCCTAAAACAAGTTCTGGGCCCAGGGCATTAGGTACTGTATGTGGAAAGACAGCAATTTCTGTCTTGAAAGACTTAGTCCAAGCAGACAAAAGAAAAATACTATAATGCTTATTTAATCAGTGGGGAACTGAGGCACAGAAAAAGATTAGCAGACATGTCCAAGGCCACATAGTCAGAGGCAGAACCAGAAATGGCAAGTCTCAGTACAGAGCCCTAAGGAGAAGCTTCTGTTTCTGCCTAGCACATTTGGAACCTTGCCCAGACAAGCATACATGGAAACTAGTTAAAACAGGACATAAAGCTGGAGCAACACTTAAAAATTAATAAATAAAAAATATTTAAAGTCTTATTTGCCACAAGAGAGATCATCAAGGTAATTATTGCCTTTTACAGTCACACAGTGACTTTAATGTCCTTATTTGCTAGGTAAGACCTGGATAGTCTCATAACACTGTGTTTGTCAGCAAAAAGGAAAACAGCACAATAACAGGTCTTGCCATTAGAGTGGTTTCACATACTTAAGTACCCATCTGGGAAATGGAAAGAGCTGTTCCAGCCAATTAGGCCTCCTTTTCAGCTACGGAGAAGGGTTGTAAGTCCTCCAGGTTCCTCCCCAATTCTCCTTCCCTCCCCTGATATTAACAGTTTGCTAGGAACAAGACAGCCACAACATCACAGAAATGTCTTTCATCATCTTCCAGTGAATAGAGAGTATTTGGCAAACAAAAGGACCAAATTCTGAAAACTGGCTGCCAGTTCCTTAATGGCTGGTCCTCCATTAATATCCGAGGGAGTGACTTTTTTTTTTTTCAAATTAAATTGGGGCAGAAGAGCTGGATTCACACTGAATAGGCTGTGGACAAGTATGTGACACCACAAAAGCGATCTTGGTTGGCATGTCATGCTTGCACAGGACATGCTTGGGCATTATGTCCCCAGCTCCAGGCAGGCCAGGGAGAATCTGTTTCTTGCTGTAGTTTTGGAAAGCATACGATCTGTTTCCCTTTCCACTTGCTTCTACTGTCTATTTAAGTAGGAGGCCAGAACCACTTTTATTTTCCCCACCTAGCCCAGCCTGTCCTTGGGAGGTGCTATAGAAAAGGGAAAAATGCTTTTCTGTTGTCCGTCTTGAGCATAACAGATTCTTCCTTTGCATTGCTAGCAGCAGTATCATACTGCCTAGTTTAAGGATGGGGAAATGGTTAGTAAGAGTTTTATTGGGATACATTCCACATGTAACTAATTCATTAGACCAATGATTCTCAACCAGGGTGCTGCAGCACCATGGGGTGCCTTGAGATCCTTTTAAGAGTGCCCTGGGGTGCCATGCAATGTTAGCACTGTTAGATGTGCAAACACGATTCACAAGATAAACTCAGGGATTTCAATAGGGATTTTCAAAATGTTAAAATATTCTGATCTCTGTTGTGGTCTTCTTGTGTTCATTGCAACAGAAAAACTGCTCTATTATTTTTCCATAGTCAAAAAATGAGGGGGAGCTAAGAGGTGACATTTTCTGAGGGGTACCTCAAGTCCTAACAAGGGGTGCCTTGAGCCAAATGAGGGGTACCTTGAGTTTAAAAAGGCTGAGAACCACTGCATTAGATATAGGTATATATGGGGTCTTTATGTATCAAATCTCCAGCCTCATTGTATAGGAATAGAACACAACTATGATTTCTTGCCTCCCATAGCAATCTAAGTATCATCTATATTTTCATAATTTCATAGTTGGTAGGGTTGGAAGGGACCTAAGCAGCTCATCAAGTCCAACCCCCTGCCACGGGCAGGAAAGAATGCTGGGGTCAAATAACCTCAGCTAGGTGATTATCTAGCCTCCTTTTGAAGACGCTCAGGGTAGGGGCGAGCACCACTTCCTTGGAAGTTGGTTCCAGCTCCTAGCCGCCCTGACAGTGAAGTAGCGCTTCCTGATGTCTAGCCTGAATCTACTGTCCATCAGCTTATGGCCATTATTCCTTGTTACTCCTGGTGGTGCTTGGGGGAACAGGGACTCTCCCTGCCTGCTGGTTCCTCTTGTCAAGTTTGTAGGCGGCCACCAGATCCCCTCTCAGCCTTCTCTTGTGGAGGCTGAACAGGTTCAGGTCTCGTAGCCTCTTTTCATAGGGCCTACCCTGCTGCCCCCAGTCATGCAAGTGGCCCTCTTCTGGACCCTCTCTATGTTGTCCACATCCCTCCTGAAGTGTGGCTCCCAAAACTGGATGCAGTATTCTAGCTGCGGCCTGACCAGTGTCGCATAGAGGGGGAGGATCACCTCCTTGCACTTGCTTATGATGCATCTGTGGATGCATGATAAGGTGCGGTTAGCCTTACTGACCGCGTCCTCACACTGCTGGCCCATATTCATCTTGGAATCAATAATGACTCCAAGATCCTTTTCTGCCTCTGTGCTGACGAGAAGGGAGTTCCCCAGCCTGTAGATATGCTGCTGGTTCTTCCTCCCCAGGTGCAGCACCTTGCACTTGTCAGTACTGAAACCCTTCCTGTTCTCACCCGCTCACCTCTGTAACCTGTCCAGATCTAGTTGCAGCCTGTCCCTCTCTTCTAGCATGCCCACTTCTCCCCACAACTTAGTGTCATCTGTGAATTTGAACAAGGTACTTTTCACCCTCTCCTCCAAGTCGCCAATGAAGATATTGAACAGTGCAGACCCAAGGACCGAGTGCTGGGGGACTCCACTGCCCACGTCCCTCCAGGACCCACCCACCACCACTCTGTGACCTGGTCATAGAAGGCAACCAGGTTGGTCTGATTTCACACCAGGTTGGTCTGGTTTCATACCTGTTGTCCCAAGAAAAAGTGCTAGGAATGTGCTGGCACTTTTTTCCAGGTGAAAACTGGGATTCTCTTACAGGTTGTCCCCTAAATGACCTGTTAACAACCCACCAGCCCTCTTTGATATAGATCTTCAACAGGCCCACTGTTTTGCCTGTTTCTATCTAAAGTCCTATCTTCTACCTGAAGTCCTATCTTCAGTCCAAAATGTCTGATACCTTCCAGCTTGTGTATTTTCAGGCCAGCATAGACTGTAAACACATAGGATCAGAGATCATGCCCTCTTAATCTCTCTGTCCTGTGATTTGCTAAACTGAATCACAGAGCTTAATAATGATAAAAAAGTCCCACCGTGAACCAAACTTATTTCAGCTACAGTGAAAGTCTCCTGCATCATGCAGCATGCAATAGAAGTTTAGAAACATAACTTTGAAATCATTTTTTTGAAAGTATATTTTTTTAATTCTCTTTTTAACTCCTCAGTTTACAAGAACTGTAGCTGCTTTTGAGGGCCTGAGGGTGACAGATGGAGGAAGATTAAGAAGACAAACTATTACCTCAGACCTGAAAAATGTTTTAAAAACTGAGACAGTCACATTGATGCAATAGAGAGGTGATTTTAACACCAGATTTGTGCTTCTTAATGAATCACAAGTGTGACTTTAAAAAGTATACCTAGCTAATAACAAAGGAAAAACTCTTTTTTACTTTTGACATTACTAGCTGACATTTTTCTAGGGATAGTGAGTGATTTACAAATTGTCCCTGTGTAGTGAACCACTGAGGTCAGCATTTCTGAAACCAAAATAGTGTCTTTTAGCCTCTCTCTCCACTTTCCAGTGAGTTTTCTCTTAAAATATTGCAGCCACAAGTACTCCCTTATATAACCATAAAGTACCAAGCAGATCTGTCAGCCCTCAATTAATATAAGTTCATAATAGGGCTACACATGGTTCCCAAGGTACCTTTACCTGGGAATATGAGAATGGTCTCCCAAGATGAATGAAGTATGTTCTTGGTTAAGGAATGTTTATGAATGGAACATGAAAAATTGAATTTATGCTTTACTGTGTGCACCCTACACAGGCATGCCCAAATAAAATGCACTCTGTATTTACACTCTCACAGAAAGAAGAGTCACAGGGAAGGAAAATAAAAGTGGGTTCCCCTGTCCTATCCACCACCCCAAGGGAGATTCATTTACACTGGTATATATTAATATTTGTTCACTTGGCAGGATGGGCAATATTTTCTCAGATACCCATCCTTTGAATTTCTGCTCGGGAAGAGTAGCCTCTAATTGCTGTCAGGTAATTAAAGTTGCCTAGGGGATGCATTGATACATCAGTGGCAGTATATGAGCCAGATGCCTTGGTATGTTAGCTCTCTTGGTAATGCAGCTCCATGTTTTTGTATTGTGTACCATATGGCAGTGGCTTACTTATAGCCATTTTGCATAGTTGTAGCCCATGGGTGACAATTCATTGACAGAAGCAGGGCTGCAGCTTACACAAATAGTGGTGTGTTCACTGCCAAGTTTAAGCTGGTCCAGGCACCAAGGAATGGGGATCTGGATAAGCCAAGTCCACCTGTGAGCCTCCATGCAGCACAGCCACACTTCTCATACCCCTGTACTAGCATTCACAACTGGAGCAATGTGCTAGAAGTGCACCTGGGATCTTAGCACCTTACCTATTCTAGCTGCTCTATTGTTTTGAGGTATATTGTAAAAAAAAACATAGCTGTCTTTCCTGGACCCCTCTCTGGTTATATTTTTAAAATTTGCCAGCTTATAGTATATGAAACACAGAGGGATGAACTGTTTCTGATTTTTGCCTGCAAAGTCAGTGCAGCAGGAAGCAAGTAAGGGCTATATGTCAAAGTGGGAGACATTTCAGAAGCTTGTGACCCTATGTGTGCAGAAGCAGGTCTTGTGGAAGAAATCCTGAATGCTGGCAAAATGGAGACAGCCATTGTAGGCTGCCGCTGCTGCAGGTTTTCCCTGTGCAGACCAGCATTTCCAATGTACAGAGAAGGATCGGATTAAGGTACTCTGCAAACCTTTGTAGCTACATAACTTCTGCATGTAAAAAGTCACCTGCATGGAACATGTAAGACACTTGCCCCCAGTAGAAACTATGGAAGTCCTTTCTGGGAAATAGGAACTTAGGATGGAAAGGGCTTCCCGAGTCACTGGGTGCTTATACGTGTGCTCCTTTGTGTTCTAATTAGCATCACTGCAGCATCACATGTATTAAGCTCCTGCATATTTTTAAATGGCCAAGGAGCGCTTTATATAAAGGCCATTGAATGAAGTTTAGATAAAGCATCCCATGGCCATTTTTAAACATGCAGGGGCTTAATATGCATGATGCTGCAGCATTTTAATTACAGTGGCTGCCTGGGAACCACTCTAATTAAAATGCACGCCTCCACTACCACCACCTTTGAGCATGTGTATAGGCAGCCACTGAATCCAGTCTCCTGCTGTCAGAGGCAACCACATCATACTGTCCTTGCAGAAGACTCTCATACAAGGGACTAAACTGATGCCTGGAGCCACCGGATGATAGTGAACATGGAACATGCCTTCATGGTTGTTACTACTACTTGCTTAGACATACGTGAGCTAGCTTTAAACTGGGTGCTGCCAGCTTGGGTGCTGTTCTCAGAGTCGTTGTGTTAACACAAAGCCAAGCTTAGGCTTCAAAATTCACCCCAAGAAGTTGGGTAGGTTTCCTGAGTTTTAGGCTGGTACAAAATTGGACCTTAAGCATTCAGGTGTGTAATTTTATTATGGGAAGAAGCTGCCTGTTTGGCTAGGAGTCTGTGTGAGGACTTTTGAAGGAAGGAGACACTCAGAGTAGCTCCTTCTTGAGGCAGGATAGTAGTTTCTTGGCTGGGATAAGGAATTTGCCTGCATCCCATTTCTTCTTACAGCTGTTCAGGGATTCAGGACTGTGCCATGTTGCAAGGTGTTGTTGGATATGCCCAGTAAATTGAACCCTTGTACAATGTGAAATTGGATATTGAAAAGATGGTCAGAACATTCCTGTTTTGCCTGCATTGTCATTGTAGCAGGATGCAAGTAAGGAGTATATGGAATACAGTTCAGGAAGATCCAAAGAGTATCTTCCTTTGAAAGAAATTTATCATATTTTATTAATTCCCATCCAGCAACCTTAAGTTGGCTTTGTTTTGACCCTTATAGGCATGGCCCTGCTTAGAGACATGTTATACAGATCTGGTAATGGTGAACATGTAGC
>NW_017728906.1:148947225-148950245 GCF_001723895.1 Crocodylus porosus | reverse complement strand
AGAGGGGAATCCCAAGTGGAATCTGACTTGAGATATTAAAGGTCTAAAACATGAAGGAAGGATGAAAATGTTTGCTGCTATGTGATCATATTAAGATAAGCCACTGGCATTTGCATATTCTTACAAGTTTGTGAGATACAATGATTTTCCATTAAATATTGCTGTTTGGGGGTTCTGGTATGGCATTTCCATTTTTCAAATTTGGTAACACTGCAGCCTGGGCACACTATAGAAAAAAAAATTACCTTAGGAAAACACCTGTCTATTATCAATTTCTATTCCAACTGGGAAAATTTACCCATCCAAGATAGGGGCACAAGTACTTTCAGAGTTCTATAAAGTTCAACTTTCCCTTCCTTTCTGGAGCAGAGCTATTGTTCACTCCACTAGGAGTTTGTCTGAGGACTGCTGGAAGACACATAGGGCTGAGGCCCAGCCACATTCTCCAGTGTGATTGCTAAACTATGCTGCTGTTTCCTCCACTCAGCCCAGGTCCTTAAACGTGCTGGGGAGAACAAGCTGTGGTTTTAGTGCTGTGATTCAGTACATTTCCCCACCTCTCTGGACTTACCCATGGGAGGGAAATCCTTGACTAATGCACTTTAGAGAAGGAAAACTTTTAGAGTTTTTATATGGCGTCATACATCTTACTGCTGCTGTCTAATTATACGGGGCAGAAAGGAAAGTTTTTACGCAAACAGTGTGAGTGGGTGCTATAGCTGGAATGTTTCATGGAACTGGGGTATAGATTTCTGTGTAAAGGTATTTGTCAGGCTATAATTAGGAGGATGCTCTAGGTATAAAAGGTAGTCTGAGTAAAGGTGAGCAAGAGAGACAAGGGAGGTCTAACCCATCTTTAAGTAGGACCTTCATACAGACAACACACTTGCTAGTGCTTTATCCAATTCCATTTAATGACTTAGTCACTGGATTCTCCACCAGTCCCCCTGAGGCACTAGTGAGAAATTTAGCTGACTTTGCTGTTTCAGGATGTTAGATTGTAATTTTCCTTTGCTTGGTTTGATCCTGTTACTCCACATCACAACTCTCGTACTATCCTTAACAATTAGCTTCCTGAACTGGACTTTAAGCCCTACAAAATACTTGGTTATTATTATCACATTCCCCATAAGAACAGGACATAGTTTTTAAAGCGTGTTCTTGTAACCGTACAGGTGTTGTGTCCCTCCTAGTCCTATTTTAAATGAAACAATGTGGAGAATGTTGAGTATTGAATATACATTTTCAAAAACAGACATTTCCCAAACCAAGTAGGGTAGATCACAGCAACAGCCTTTATGGAAAATGGAAAGCATTTTGGAATGGTTGTATTTCAGAAAGAGGTTTATTGGCTACAGTTTTAAAAGCTCCCAAATACAAAACTTCTAAAAAACATAAATAAAGCTCCAAAGCCTGTGTGTATGTTTCAAAACACGGACATTTTCTAAATCTCTGTTATATGAATCTCTTCCAAACTGCATTTCAGTAGTAAAATTGAACAGATAAATGGAAACAAAACCCAAGAGTTTAAAAAAGAAGGAATAGTTTCAATACTGTACTTTCCCATAAAAAAATAAGAGAAAAATTTTACTGAGTCATTGGACTCTCCTGAATCCTGGCTCCTTCTCCTGTTCATAAGCAAGTTTTCAAAACTTAACAGTATTATGATCACTGCAGTGCCGTTGACACTGCTGTAAAGGCTGTTTTTTGGTTCTCTCTCACCCCTGGTTGCAATTTTCAAAGTTGTCTAAAAACTTTGGATCAAAATGAATCTTAATAAGAGCAGGCTAGGGGGGACCTCAGGAGATCATTTGTTTTCACCCCTTACTGAAGATATGAACTTGCTTGCCTAAACCATCCCAGGAAAACATGTCTGACCTATACTTAAAAACTTCCAATGACAGATTCCACAACCTCCCTGATAATCTGTTCCAGTGCTTAACCACTGTCGTTATTAGAAAATTCTTCAAACTAAATCTTCCATGTTGCACTATAAGCCTACTACTACTGTATCAGTGCTCTGGGAACAAAGAAAACAGTTGATCACCATCCTCTTCATAGGAAATATTTTTTGTATTCAAAGACTCTTACTAAATCCCCAATGACTCTTTTGTTCTTTTGAATAAATAATCCCAACTTCAACTTTTCCTTAAATATCATGGTTTTATATTTCTAATTTTGTTGCCCCTCCTTCCCCCCCCCACCTGCCAGATTCTTTCCTGCTTGTCCATGTCCTTCTTGAAATACAGTGCCCAAAACTGGACACAGTACTCTACATGAAGCCTCTATTGTCCTGAATAGCGTGAAGGAATAGCTTCCCATGACTTGTATATGCTACTCCAGTTAATAATATGTCCCAGTATAGAATCAACTTATATTCAACCCTAGTTCATTGTTGACTTATATTCAGCTTTCAGTTCACTGCAACCCAGATGTTCTTTCTGGAAGTACTGCAGCCTAGCTAGTCAGTCACTATTTTATATTTTACATTTTATTGTTCCCTCCTAGGTGAAGGACTTTACACTTGTCCTTGCTGAATTTAATCCTATTTATTTCAGAACCACTTTTCCAATTTATCAAGGTCACTTTGAATCCTGATCTCTAAATATCTGCTATCTTATCCATCTTGGGGAAACCAGCAAATTTAATAAATATATGCTCAATTGTGTCTTCCAAATCATCATTGAAAATATTGAACAGTTTTGGAAGAGATGCCTCCTATTAATTTCACTTTATTTCATTGATTACTCCTCCTGGAAAGCAAATTATCCAACCACTTTTACATCTGCCCTATAGTAGTTCCATTTAGACTGTATTTCTTTGACTTATTTATGAGAATGTCATGGGAAAAACACCAAGGTATAACACCTCCACTGTCCTCTCACTGTCTACAATGCCTGTAACCTTGTCATAGAAATAAATCAGGGTTTCATAGTTTCTAGGGTCGGAAGGGACCTGAGTAGATCATCTAGTCCAACCCCCTGCCATGGCAGGAAAGAGTACTGGGGTCAAACGACCCC
>NW_017728906.1:148922376-148947214 GCF_001723895.1 Crocodylus porosus | reverse complement strand
GGAGGTGAGACTGACTCCTTTTCCACCTCTGTGCTGACAAGAAGGGAGTTCCCCAGCCTGTAGGTATGGTGCTGGTTGTTCCTCCCCAGGTGCATCACTTTGCACTTGTCTGTGTTGAATCCCATCCTATTCTTGTCTGCCCACCCTTGTAACCTGTCTAGGTCTGATTGTAGCCTGTTGCTTCCTTCTAGTGTGCCCACATCCCCCCACATCTTAGTGGGTTGTTAGGCAGTACTTGCTCTTGACAAATCCATGTTGGATATTAGTTCTCACTTTGTTATCCTTTAGGTGCTTAGACATACGTTATTTGAAGATATGTTCTTGTGTTTTTCTAGATATCAAAGTTAGACTGATTAGTCTGTAATTTTCTGGATTTCTGGCATGAGTCATTTCAAGCAAGCTCAACTTACTATGAAGGTGGATAGACAAGGTAGGCAAAGTGAAAGAGCTGTGACCCAACATCATCAGGATCCACTCCTTCCTGGGACTGTTTGCCATGTCTGTAGTCAAATAAGCAGGTTTTGGATGGGCCTCTTGAATCATCTCTGGATTCACTGATGGCTTCCGTATGTACTGAAAGACTAGCAATCCCTCGATAGGAGGATGATAATGACTATATTTAATCTTTTTTCCAGTTCTTCTGAGACCTCACTTGACCTCCAAGAGTTCTCCAAGATAATACCCAATGGCTTTGCAGTTATCTCAGCCGATTACTTGGGTTCACTAGGATTAATCCTGTGGCTTTTCTGGTTTGAAAACATCTTGTTTATTTAAATGATCCATCCCTTGTTCTTTCAATTCTCTTGGGTGAGTGAGTAGCTGGGTGTCCTTGTTAGTAAATGTGTTCACTGTGTGATAAGCTCATCTTGACTGGGCACGGAAATGAAAAAAAAAAAAGAGCACTTCAGCCTTCTCCACGTTATTATCTTCTCCTCCTCATTCACTTTCTTTGCTACCTTTTACGTCCTTTGCTAGCTATACCTGTATTGTCCTTCGGTTTTTTTGATTTTGCTACTCCATGCTCCTACACCAAAGTCTTATAGTCATTGTTAGTAATATGGCTAAGTTTCCACCTTTTGTAGAATTCCCTTCAAAAATCTCATCTTAGATCTATTGTGAGCAAATTATTGTCATTAAGGATACCATTTTGAAGAAATACAGATCAACCAATGCCATTCTGGAGACAGAAAAGTTCCTTTTAGCACAAGTACCTATGTGTGTAGATGGAGAACCCCAGTTCAAATTCCAGCATTTTGGTTTTCAAATGTCAAACAGTGATGTTCAAACAGCACTACACATTTTTAGGTGGCTTGGTCAATACAGTCCAAATCAGTATTAACTAATGGATGTTACCATCTAATGGCTGTTCAGTAGCCTTTCTAAAAGCTATTACACGTATACACATGTGCATAGGTACACATGTGAGTTTGTACATTCATATATGCACAAATGCTTAATGCTCTCCTCTGTGAAGCAGTTGTATATTTTTATTGTGGTCTCAGGATCAAAATTAACAAGAGCTGACTATAAGAGTTAAAAACCACTGTTTTTTTGTGGAAGGCTTTTTTTTCCATTGTTGTCAGAAGTTGCCACTGACTCTCTGATGAATCATGAGGTCTCTGATAAAGTGGTGATTCTTTCAGTTTTTTTGTTCATCCAGGATTAATATATTAAATTTAACTTCTGACATGTTCATTAGGCTTGGACTGGAGTTTCTTGCCTACCAAAATTATTTTCTGGGTACAGCCATGACTGTACATAGGGAATTGGGAATGTCTACGGTTATTAATAGTTCCTGTCATTCTGGAAACACTGGCATTACAGGAAGGTTCAAATCCCATCACTGCATTACCTTTTTCCACTGTTATAATGCACTTTCATTTTTCACTGTCCTGTTTACTAGAACAAAAAAAAAAATCAGAAATGAGCAACTGTAAGCAGAAGGCTCCACTTTTGGGTTTGTTTTAATATGGGTTATATTGCAGCTTTGTTGAACACTACTGGCTAAGTCTCATTGACCTGATTGAGTGAATTTCCTAGAGGCATGTGAAAATGGCAGTTTCCCCCCTACAATCCGGAGCTGGTGAAAGATGACATTTGATTTCCATTTGCTGAGTCAGGGAGTATAGGATGGAATTTGGCAAGCCCTGAAATCACCCTGTTCATTAAATAAAGGAGAGAGGGTGTGTTGAGGATGGTAGGTTAGATGAGGAAGGTAGCACAGACTGCTAAATCAGTCTGCCATTTCAAGCTACGATTAAACTACAGCAGTCCCTGTGTCAGGGCACAGGATTATTGGGGTTGTTACCATCTAATGGCTATGAACTCCTCTCTCCATCTGCCATAGGCTCTTTCATTGAAGAAAAACACATTGTAGATCCCTCAGCATAGAAGTGTGGGGTGCATACCAATTCAGCCAGTAACTCTTAATGATCCTGAACTGTGAGAATCACCAGAGGCTGGGGCAGGGAACTGCACAGGAGGTGTGCATGCAGCTCCTTTCCTCAAGAGGAAACAAGGTCATTCTTCCCTACATGTCAAAAGACCCCTTGGAAATCTGCAGGTAGAATGTTTTACTCTTCTGTCACTTAGCTGCATATCATGTCCACACATGGAGCTGTCACTAGCAGTACTAAATATACCCTCACTGAGAACTCGGGTGACAGGGTGGTCATTTACTTAGTAGAGCAGCAAGAAGTGGGAAGAGAATTGAATGATAGCCAGGAGGTTCAGCCAACCATGAAGTCTACTTCCAAGGACTGAAATAGATTATGGAGGTGGAGAGGCTGGGAGAAAAGTACCTGTATGGTGGTCAGAGCAAACACATATGTGATAAATGTATCTAGCTCAGTGTATTCTGGGCAGGGCCCCAGACAGACAGCTGCCCCATCAGTGAAAGAGCAAATAAGAAACAGTTTTGGTCACACAAAAGCTTTGTTCAGTATAAGGCCAGGTAGAGCCAAGGCAAAACTCAACCACTCAAACCATTAAAATCAAGGAAATGACAACCTGAAATAAAACTCTTCAGTGATACTTACCACTCACACACCACATTTGCCTTTGACAAAGACGGGCACTGCATCTCCACAAACAGATGGAAAAGGAGCATGTGTTGGCCTTTCATGAGAGAGAAGAGATCCGATTCCCATTGGGGAGCAAACCCTGAGCCCTGCCCATCACTATAAGCCCGTTGCATTGGTAAGCATACAGGATAGTGGAGGTTTAGAAAAGACGTTTGGAATGATCACTGTGATCCAGTACTGTGGGAAGCAGAAACAGTTTATGGATGGAGGTCAATGATTACTAAATACTCTTTCATAGAAGTTCCCTCTGGGCAGTATGGAGTCTTCAGTGCAACAAAGACCAATAAACCTAAGTTACGTGAACAGCATGCAGGACTCTACTGTGGAAAATAGTGACTCTGAACAATCATAAGGGTCATAAACATCAGCTCTTAGTGCAATTTTCAGTTCAAAAGGCTAATACAATATTTGGATGTATCAACAAACAAAATCTTACATAAGTCTACAAGAATTATATTTAATTATATTTCCTCTGTATTGGTACCAGTGTAACCTCCTCTAAAATACTGCATCCCACTGCAGTGTCCACAATTCAAGAAGGATGTGGATTAAAGTGGAGACCAATCAAGGAAGAACACAGGAATGATTAAAGAATGGAAAACACAGAAGCATAGAAAAGTAGGGTTGGAAGGGACCACATGAGGTGGTTTAACCCAGGCTCCTGCTCAAGGCAGGGTTTTCCTCGAGTAACCATCCCAGCCAAATGTCTGCTCTTAAAAATTTCCAGGGATGCAGATTCCACATACCTTAAAAACTTCAGGATCATAATCTGTTTATCTTCAGCAAGAGATGATTAAGGGGTAATTTGATCACTGTGTTTCAGCCTAGGGAACAAAACTTTAAAATAATGGGGCTCTCCAGTCCAGTAAGTAAAGGTTTAGGAAGAACTGATGGCTGGATATTGAAGTTAACCAAAATAGAAATTTTAGAAGAGAGGGTAATTAACCATTGAATTAACTTACCAAATTGTGGTGGACTCTCCATCACTAGCAGTTTTTAAATCAAGATTCAGTTCTTTTCTATAAAAGATGTTCTGCTTTGAACAAGAATTCATTTAGAGATGTTGTTGCCTTGATGGATCATGATGGTTCCTTTGGGCTTTATAAATACAGGAAAACTTACATATGAAGGTAGTGAGTTGATCCTTCATAGAAGGAGGAGAATAGCAGATTTTTCAGTACAGTAAAGACAGCTAGGAAGAAAAGCAGGATCCTTTGACTACATTAGGAGGATTGAGGCAGACATTTCTCTTACCAACGGCATAGAAATTACCGCAGAGAAGAAGAACATAGTAGTGGCATCATCTGATAGCACTGGTAGGGTTAGAAGGAAGATTATTTGAGGCACTGGGGGCCACTCCTTATTTTTGCATCTCCAGGTGGCTTTGCATCTGTACAAGGCTGAGAATCAGGATTAATCTACTCAACAAATGAACACCACCCCCACCAAAACTGAGGTAAATGTGATCTGGTAGTTTACACGTCAAATTCCTAGAAACTGGGTTTGTGTCAGCGCATCATTGAAACTTAAGACAAATGTATTTCAATGCTTAATGGCAATATAAATGCTCAGAGGCGCCAGTTTGGCTTCACTTTAATTTAATAGTGATGAAATCTCTATGGGCGTGCCTTGAAATTTTCTTGTGAAATTGAGTAGAATGGCATCTGATGAAATAATCCAAGTGACTTCTTCATGTTCCCATAGTGCAATGGGATCCTAATGGCATCTCCAATTTTTAATGGCCTCAGAACAGACTGTCTTCCTCAATGACTTCTTAATTAGTTCAGCGTTATCTTGAGTGTGGGTACCAATGGCAAAGACAACTCTTTTATTTTTATAAAAGAGTTAGCAAAAATACATATGTAGAAGATACACATTGCTATTTTGAACATAAATGATCCCAGACATTAAAAATAAAGTCTTAGTCTTTTCAGGCTGCTGAAAATCACTTGCACACAAAAAAAGAAAAGGGTTGCCAATGAGAGTCTGGTTTTAAGCTGGGATTTGGGAACAAAAATGAATAAAAATAATCAAAAATCACAAGTCACAAAGACAAAACAACTCACAAAGAGAGTGCCAAATTGTTTACAAAGTTATCCATTAAAAGTTAGCTATCTTTTGATTTCAATTAATTATATAGCTAATTAGTAGCTGCTGTGAATACCCACATAATGGTTTGCCTTTATTATAAACGATATTTTGCCCTGGATTATATCCAGTTGAAATCAAGGTATGCATTAGAATTAAAGTTTTAGACCAACATAAGATTTCAATAATAAAATTTTGTTATTTCTCTGGCAGTTGTTCTCATGTGACACAATTAAAGAGCAAAATTTGGTCCCTGTGTTTTTCTGCATCACTTACAAATACAAAATTTCATATATGTGAATTTTCTCTGTACTGCCACAGTTTAGGAAATATCCACAAACAACTCTGCACATGACAGAATAATATGAAATAGGAATATGAAAACTCTTAACAAACTGCCAGTATTTCTTGTGGGTAGTACTTGAAAGCTCCCATGAGAGATTAGAGCCTCATTTTGTAAAAAAACTTGTATGCACACTGTGAGGGGGTGGGGCCTAGGAGCGGCCGTGAACTCCCTAGCGCCCCCTACCATCACTCAAGGTAGACTCAGCACCCTCAGAGTCTCACCTGCCACGACTTTGATCTTAAATGAGTTTTAAATGGGAGGCTGCCTTTATCTCCCTGGTGAACGGTACGTAATGGTCCTGCCCCTACTCCCTTAAGGGGTATGCGTGGGACGTTGTGCGGTCCCTTACCCTCTGGTGCTCTCTCTAGCACCCCGGGCTCATCACCCGCCTGGTGTCCCTGGGCCTGGCTTGACACCGCCGGCCCTTGGGCCTGGCTCTCTGCCCACTGCCCCGCTCTGGGGCCTAAATCGCCCACCTCTGGGCTTTTGCGCCCTTCTCAGGGCCTCTACTGTGCCTCCGGCGCCTCTCGCCCCTCTCGGGTCTCTGCCGCCCTATCCATGGCCGTTGCCCCCCCTTCTGGGCCCACGCCTGCGCTCCTTGCACGCGCTCTCTGCCCCCTCTGGAGCCTTGCCCTCTCCGCGGCCATTGCCCTGCCTCTGGGCATGCGCCGCGCTCTCTGCGCGTGCCCTCTGCCCCTCTGGAGCCTTGCCCCCTCTAGGGCCCATGCCGCGCTTTCTGCGGCCGTTGCCCTGCCTCTGGGCCCGTGCTGCTCTCTCCGCACACTCTCTCTGTCCCCCTCTGGGGCCTTGCCCTTTCTAGGGCCCACGCCGTGCTCCTCATGGCGGTTGCCCTGCCTCTGGGCCTATACCGCGCTCCTCGCACTTGGGGCTCAGGTGGCCGCAGCCATGCCTGGCCCCCTTGACCCTTCTCTGGGTCTTTTGCCCCACTGGGCAAACACCGCACCTCTCTCTGGCACCGACACCGTGCCTCTCCGGCGCAAACTGTAGTGCCCCACTGGCACCGTGCCCCTACTGGGCACTGGGAACCCCCAGGCTGCTAGGGAGCCCCCTGAGGCCTCCTCACTCCCCTACAGCCTCACCCGGTCCTCCGGTATAATTATAACCAAAACGCCAGCCACCTGGCTTCAACATAAAACACAGAGCCTCCTGCTCATAACATAAACACTGAGCCCCCCACACCAGGGCCTCCAACCATACCTCTCATCAAGGTGCTCTCATCCCCAGCATCATCGCAGCCAGTCAGCACCACAATGCTGCCACTACCAATTCAGGCCACTCAGCTCGGCTGCGGCTGCGGCCGCGGCCGCGGCTGCGGCTGCCAGAAGGGAACTGCTACTGGGCCCAGGCCTGAGCTGTTATAAAGGGCCCGGCCCTGCCCCCTTCCAGTCACCTGACCGGCTGGTTGCCCTAGCAACCTGCAGCTGCATTGCCCTGTTGATTGGCAGCTCTGACAATCCGCACCTGAGCTACCCTGGTGACTGACAGCTCACCTTATCTCCTTCTTAGGCATGGAGCACCCCAGTGCCTCCGTGACACACACATATAATAATGAAGATTGATTTCCTGTTCCAAAGTGTTTATAATCTGTGAAAAATACACTTCTAAGACTAAAAAAAAAAAATTATTAAGGAATATAGTTACATCGAAGTTGGGTTAATTATTAACGTGTAATAAATTTAGTACCTTGATGATAAGGTGGATTGGTAATAGTTATCCAGTGAAACATTTTGGCTTTCTTGAGTTGGTACAACCTGTGGGCAGCAACTGCATCTAAGGATGATTTTATAATGTGCTTCACATTTTAAAGAACTTCATCCCACATTAGAAAAAAATGTTTCCCATGATCTGCGTATTTCTATATTCAGGCTAGAATTTATATGGCTCCTGATAACAGTGATAGCTGGTGACCTTTCTTGCTCCAACAAAGGACCCATAGGCCGTGTCCACATGTGCATGGACATTTGTTTCCCTGGGGACTAGTAGCAGCAGCACAGGGTGTACCACTGCTTCTTGTCCCTGGGGAACACCAATGACACACACCCTGTGGCGCATGGCAGGTTACCCCATGTGGGGTAGGGGAGGCTTTACCTGGGGTCCTCTGCCTGGCCAGGCTGCGGGTTTGAACAGTGCACGCTGCCACCATGTATGCTGCTCTGCTTATTTTTTGCATGGTTTTTTTTGACCCTGGGATCTCCCAGGTTCAACTCCCCCCTCCCCATGCTGCTACTTTACAGTGCAGAAAACAGCTGAATATGCAGTATGTGACACTACAGACATGTCTGCAGCGCCTCATACCGCATGGCTGTGCTTGTGTGGACCCAGCCATATACTGCAAATACTTAAATATGGGTTTAATCTTATATGTAAGAATAGTCTCATTGATTTCATGTAGACTGGAAAGCTATGTGTATCAAATGCCCTTATTCTACAAATCTCTTAAGTGTTTACAGGGCAATAGTTATTTTAGCCCATTTACCCAACCCTCCTACTCTTTGTCCTATATTTATTACCTGTTTGAACTAAAATATATGTTCATGACAGTTAACCAAATACTGGTCCAACAGAAGCCAATTGGAATTTTTCTGTTAATGAAACTACATTTGACAATCCTGAAAATACAATTGTTTAAAATAGAGGAAACCCAAGGCTGAGAAGTTAGCAAAGATTGGCACCACAGTTAGTAACAGAATTTAGTGGACCTGACACTTTGCTTTGGTGGGGTAAGCATTTGACCAATAAAGTCCAGTCCTGTTTGTTGTGTCTGCCAGTTTAAAAATATATGAGCAACTTAAATTTTGTGGTAAATATTTTTGAGTCAGGTATTTGCCACATGACTGTCACACCCACTGGTGTTTGGGTTGCTCAGACTTAACTCTTAGGCATAGTGCATGGATTATGGAAATAATGTAACTTTATATGGATTGGCAAAACATCACCATGCTATAAAGCAGTGGACTGTAACCTTTCCAGCGCACACGGTGGTCTTTTGATTTATCCCTTAGTGCTGTAAGGCTGTGGGTCTGCCCACAGAAATTATTCCAATGGAAGAGATGATTGCACTTGGCCAGGTCAAGATAATAATTTCTATTTTCCTCAAAAAGATTGGCTATTAAGGGATTTACTTTCTATGTGAAATAGCTGTTCTAATTTCCCTGCCTTCTGTTAAGCTTGGGAAAATCGCATCATGGTTTTATACCACATATTTTAAAAAAATGAGCAAGAGACTTGTGGATTATTTAAGACCAGCGCTATGTCCAAATTGGGGCTGTGATCAGTAAGAAACAAACGTGATGATTTTACCTTGTCCTCCTTCCCTTGTTAAAAGGCTAATAGCAAACCCAAGGTCTTTGTTTTGATTTTCAGCATTGTGAGAACTCATTCTAGCATCTCCCCCCTCACACCTACATTACTTAAGTGATGGAGATTTTTTGTAACTGCCTGTTTTATGAGCAACTTTCTTAAACATAAGCAACTTCTGGAATCTATTCTTGGTATCTTTCATTAAAGATGAAGTACGGAGCAAACTTCTATTGCACCATTAACATGATTATCTCAAGAGAAAAGAGAAACTAAACCTTGGTTGTCAGTCTGTACAATTAATGTTAAACATATGATATATATGGCTTTTACTAACATTTATGTTAAGATTATAGCTAAGGGTATATCATAATAGGCAGTATGCAAACATATAATAAGAAGCAGTGCCTGTACTGCAGAGCTTACAGTCAAAGTAGACAAGGAAGGTAAGGGTAGGTGGAAGGATATGTTACTATGTACATTTGCAGAGAGGAACTGAGGCAGAGAAAGATCAAGTAACTTGCCAAGACTACAGAGTAGAGGCCAAATATTGCTCTCAACCAACTTCATACCTTGGAGGAATATTTTGGAGACTGTGGTCTTATGATTCTGGCAGGGAGGGGAAAGAAACGTAAGTCAAACAATGTGACTCTGAATTGCTTTCAGAAGAATGCTGCTGTTGGTTGACAGTGATTGCTCTTCCAAGTATCCAATAATCCTGGCAATTTCCAAATGTTCTCCTCAGATCCTACCATATTAGTATAAGAAGCAGAGCTTCTCAGAATATCGAGGTGTTCAAATCTCCAGATCTAGACCCAGTCTGTTTGCTAGGTATGTTCCATGAAATACAGCCTGTGGAATTACTGGCCAAGAAACACCTTCATCTAGGAAGTCAGTGTATGGCTGCTGGGCTGACAGCTATAGAGACTGAATGCAAATCAATGGGCATGTTACACATGTCATAAACTCCAGAGCATATCTTGCCAGAGTTTATTCCTCCCAAGTGTGCTATTTGCACATGCACCTGGGACCACAGCACATTGAGCTGGGTTGGATCAGCCCCAGCTTGCAGAGGGTCTGGGGGGTCAGTCTGCCAGCCCAGGGCTGCTATGACCTTGTTCAATGTGCTGCAAAAGGGCTGGCTAGGGCACAAGGGTGCTTCAATACAGAGGTAGCTAGCAGGCATCCCCACACTAAAGCACCCTCATTCCCCATCCAGCCAGGGCAGCATTGACATGTGAGTTGCTATGGAGTAAAAAACTCTGCAGCAGGATTGTACTTGTGTTTACAAGTACTAACCTGCTGTGGAGTTAATTAGTTTCCTCTGTCCTAATAGCATTGCGTGTGTAGATGCAAGATGTTTACTCTTGAGCTAATTAGGCAATTCTGGAGTAAACAACTCATGTAGATGCACCCAATGAATAGCAACTCGCTTTACCCCCTTCTGGCATAGGACACTCACTCTGACCCTTCAGAAGCCCCTGATGATGTGAGTAGCATTATTCCCCACTTTCTCCTTGCACACAATGTGGACAGACTGGTTGATTCATGTAGATAAAGATCCAACAACCCTGTTCTGTCCCCACCCTGTCAACTTACTCTGCCACAACCTGTTGCACCGGTACATAGTAGAGTGGAGGCCCCAGCTCACAGAGGTGAGCAGTCTTGCTTTCAGACTCTCTATAGCCTGCAAAAAGCAGAGGATGAAATTTCCACTTTAACTCATTTACAAGTTAAGTTCAGATATAAATTAGAGGCTCAGTAACTCCTCACACAAAGGTATCCCTGAAAGTGATGCTGGCCAGGAATCCTTAAAACTGTTTCACAGCATCCTTGACCCTCATGAAAGAAGTTATTTTGTTTTTTTGCTCTAAAATTAACTCCGCCCTGGTAACATATTACTGATTGCCACAGTAAAATCATAGGCTTACTTTCATCTACAGCTTCCCTACTGCTGCTAAGAGGATGATCCTGCCTCTTATTAGCCACCATGAAGAACAAGTGACGTAAATGAAGAAGACAGAAGACAATAAAGGTCAGTGACCTCAGTCAGATTATGAGTTCAACTAATAGTGTTTTGAAGGCAGCAAAGAATTCATTGAGAAGCATGTCAGCAAAGGAGGAAGGAAGCACACTTTCAGAGATCTTACAGAATGGCTTGGTATACATACAAATTGCTGCGTGTGCTCGACTGGTTAAAAGCAATTCATTAAAAACAACTGCTCATCAAAGGGGGAGTGCCATGACAGCCTCCTGCTCAAATTTCCTAAATTTTGCTTTGATGCAACTTGCAGGCTTTCCTGCTTTGCAATTTTCCATTCCACATCTCGCTTAAGTAGGGGTTTAATGAGAAATGACTGCAGTCAGCTAAACTGCCTGGTTGGCAGAACCTCCCAACTTAGCTGTAGTGATCCATAAACAGAACAAAAAATGCGGGTGGTTATCAGCTGATAGTGTGCATCTGTTTGAGTGCGTGCATTCTTGTGTGCTTGTGTGTATGCACAGAAAGGAAATAAGAAGAGCAGCAATCAATCCCGACAGAAAGGGGAGATATTTCACCGGAAATAACAGATGGCTTTGGGCCATACTTATCTTGCTGAGAAAAGTGCCTGAGTGTCTTGTAAATTGAATGTTCCAAACCAATTTGGCATGCTTCCTTGATCTATCTCAGAAAAAAAGGACAAACCACAGATAGAAAACATCTGCTTTTTTATAGTATTTTTAAATTCTTTAATTTGAAAGGTAATGGATAGAAAAATAGGATCCCTCTGAAACAAAAAGTGGAGTGGTTTCATTGAGCCACAGTTCAGAGCCCTGGCTCTTGCTCTATAGGCCACTGTTAATCTACCTGGAGGATGTTTTAGCAACACCACCAAAGTATGTTCCATAAGTAGCAAAGAGACCATACCTCAGGGGGCATCTGCTTTTCATCCAGTTGAAAAGTCTATAAACTGTTCTCCATAAACATCCATGTTCTCCATAAACTGGAGCATTGGCCGTGCTTCTGTGTTCTTCATCTCTTTCCACCTGGTCTCATACTTGTGGAGTCCTGGAAGCCCCTTTCTATCCTGGTATGGTGGAAATCTACTCTTAGGTCTTTCAAATCCCTCTTCAAAGCTCAGCTCTCTCTCTCTGCACCAATTTGGGCTATCAAGAATAAGGAAGAGGAGGCAAGAGTAAGGAAGGGGAGGCAAGACATAGTGAGTCAGGTGTCTGGGTGTGTACTCCAGCTGTAAATTAAAAGTTCTCAGTCCCAACAGAATGTCATTGGAGAGGCTGTCAGTGCATACACAGCCAACCTTCCCTAAAGAGTCTCCACCCAGGAGCACAGTAACCTCAGCTGGCTCTGGGACATGCATTCCCATCATTAGTAGGAGGTACCTCAAGTTGCTGAGGTCAAGAAGTAATCTGGTGTCAGTTCACCCCTAAACAAGCTCCTCTAGAGAAACAAACTCCTCCAGGGGCTGTCTGCTTTGAGTAATATGCATAGGGATGGATCTGAAGCTCCCTGTGAGTAGTGTCCAAGGGTCAACTTAATTGAGGGATCACCATGAATAGAAGGAGCCTAAGGAAGTGTGATCTACACCCTCACTGTCTGTGTTTAGTACTGCACAATCAGGCTTTAAGTTGGGTGGTTTGGTGATGTGGAAAAAAAAAAGTGGGTGGGAAAAGAGTGGTGCAGGAATCTCTGGAGAAGTAAACAAGGGACAAATGTTACCTCTGCCAAAGAGCTTGGTCACTCTTTGTAGGGACAGAACAGCAGAGAGGTGTAAATAGGGAAGCTGTGCACACTGGGCAGCCACAGTGCCAACGGAGGTGGTGTGGCCACCCACTGCTGTGGCAGCAGATAGTTTTCTGCCCTCCCCTAAAGGCAGCACTTGGGGATCTAGTCCTGGTCATTGCCACTCCCCTCAATTTTGCTCCTGGCTCAGCGGAGTCGTCAGGAGGCTTCTTGGACAATTAGAACCTCCCTCGTGTGGAGTTTATAATTCCTGCGTTGCCCCACTGATTTGATGTAACGGTAATAACTCACCAAAAAGTACTGCTCATTACAATGAAGGCTGGTGATGAGCTGACTAGGATAATGATGGAGGGATCAGCCAGGCCACTGAACTGACTGGGGCTTTGTTATTTCATTAATCATTGCCTATCTTATCTGCTCCTTAACAATCCTTTCCTCTCAACTGATTTAATTGTCACCACATTTAAGCATCTTGCCTGACTGCTTTGTTCTAATTAATTGACTGACCTATTGATGGTCTGGCTCTTATTTAATTGATTCATTGATTGTCAATCGCCTTCATAATCTATCATGTGTTTCTTCAGTCACTGACCCCCTACTGCAGTATGCCTTCACTAATACCTCTCTCTCACCTAATCCATAACTTCCATCTCTGTGTACTTTTACTTTTACTCCACCTAGCCCTTGCCACCAGACCTTGGCCATCCTCCCTCTCTCTCTCCCCAACACCCCTTTCCCCCTTCATTCTTTTCCCTCCTCTTTGCTACCTGTCCCAGCCCATGCCCTCAGTAATCTGACTCTAGCCTTCTGCACCCTTCCCACCAGTGCCTCCATCCTATTTGCCCCTTCCTGTCTAACCTGGCCCAGATCAACAACACCGTTCTCTCTGGGGCGATACCCCAATTCCAGAAAGATTGTTGCTGTTCAAGGCCTCTCCCTTTCTCTATTTCTCTTCTGCCCTTTCTCTTCCTCTCTCATCCCTGCATTCTCCATTCCACTGCCACCCTGGGCTTCACTTCCAGCCTCACCCTGCACTTAATCAAGGAAATAATGTCAGTATTTTCAAGTGTTTTCTCTATACATTAACATTAGCACCCCAATGAGATGGATAAAAATCTTCCACTCCCACCCCTCTAGATTGTTGTTTCAGGGTATTTGTTTATAGGCTGAACAGACCTCACTATGTTATTCATAGATTCATAGATATTAGCGTCAGAAGAGACCTCAACAGATCATCGAGTCTGACCCCCTGCCTAGCCAATGTTAGTTACATTTGGTTCATGCATGGAAGGTTTTTTTTGTCCCCTTACAACTGTGAGGCCAAGGTATTTCTTTCTAATGAAACCTTCTTAGCTCATGCAGATCCTGAAGTGCATCCTAGAAGCTAAACCCAACCTGCCGGCCAGGAGTTCTGC
Organism: Crocodylus porosus; assembly: GCF_001723895.1. Classification (NCBI taxonomy): domain Eukaryota; kingdom Metazoa; phylum Chordata; order Crocodylia; family Crocodylidae; genus Crocodylus; species Crocodylus porosus. Next base: position 148,933,222 of record NW_017728906.1, on the reverse strand, counting down.
CCCTCTTCTTTTTATTCAGTGTTTACAATTCCTCTTGCTATCCCCTATCTCTCACTATCACATTTCCCTCCAAACACAGTGCAGACCCCAACATGTCCAATTCTTATTTAAACTTTTGAACACACATTGTTTGAATTTAAATATGTGTCTATAAACAAAATACCTCAACCACACGCATGTGTAAGCTCTCCTTGGGATTTCAGTTACAGTAACAAAACCATTCGAGATTTACTCTTGCAGTTTACACAGTCATCGGAAAACAGCCCTATGGAGAGCATGATACAGTAGTTACCATGGCAGCTGCCAGGAGAAGATTCCATTAACTGATCACAGCACCGTCTCAGAGCAAATTACCGGGTGGTGGATGAACTTTTGCACCTTTAAAAGTGTCTCTGGGGGCAAATACGTTGTTATGTGTGGTGGAACAACAGCATACTAATGTGCTTTAATGATGTGCTACTCAATTGTCATCCCCACACTATGTCATTGGCAATTCTCAAAAGTATCAAACACCCTTTTCCCTCTCAGGTTTATGTTTAACAAAAGGGACTACTTTAGTTGATGGTCACAAGTCAGTACCCAGGAATCCATGTCCCGGCTCTCCCCATAGTCTGCTGTAGATGGATTCTTTGCCAACAGGCTCAGGAGAGCAACTAGGATCAGGCAGGGCCTGGTGAATGATCCGCTCATTTTATTTTGTGAGAGTACCTCCAAGTCCTGGTTCAGCCCCATTCTGCTAGCTACTATCAGGGGTGGCACTATGACAGTGCAAAACTGCAATTTCATTCAGCCCCAAGTTGGAAAGGGACTGAAGAACTTAAGGACATAAGCAATGGGTTAGACTCTAGGTCCATCTAGCCCTGTATCTTGCCTCACAGTGGCAGAGTGGGAGAGGGTTTGCCTCCTGAAATTGTACTCTTGTATGAAGGCCCAAAAGCAATATCCTGCCCCAACCATTTTACCAGCACAGCGACAGCCCTGGTCCCATCCAAAACAACCCAAGCAACCTAATGCTGGGATGGGAATGGCAGGGAGATGAGTATTTATTTATCTGATGAATTCCAGTTTCTTAAAATAACTTTTTATATATCAGTATAAAATGTTAAGTATCTTTAGGTAGCTGCTTGCTTTCCTGAGCTCCCCACTGCTCTCTGTCCCCACTGTGTCCTGGCATGGCTATTTTAGAGTCAAATGAGATAACAATAAAGATATTAAAAAAACAACAACAACAGCTCATAACCTGCATGTCACAAAACTAAAACTTCCAGCAGCACTAAGACATAGCAGCACTATTCACCTGCAAACACACATTGGGGCCAGAGGGAGAAGTGCCAGATCTCATACATCGGGAATCTATGTCTGAATTGTCCTTCCTCTGTTCCTCTGGCCAACTCTGGTCTGGGCTCCTGAGCAAGCAAGCAAAGTTTACTTGGGCTGTCTCTTCCCATCCCATTGCCCCCTGCTCTGGATCTAGTGAAAAACTGTAGGGAGGAAGGGCCCATGGTAGCAAAGAGAGAGACAGTGGTAATGAAAGTTGATGAGGCAAAAATTATGACCATGAGAGGGAAAGCAAAGAAAGTAATCACTGCAGCTGCAAATAGAGGAAATATGATCTTTGGGCTAATACAAGTTTGGAAACCAAGCTGTCTGGAGTCCGTTACAAACAGCCCTGCTTCTGTGTTCTTCAGTTTACCAATGAGTACTGTGAATAAAGATACTACCTCACAGGCAGGGAAGAGCACCTTCAGCTCCTGGGATTGAAGTAGTAATATTATTTGAGACAAACACTGGAAAGCTCACCCGTATAGCTTAGTTTAGTAAGCTCTACTCAACATACAGAGCCGGAAATGCAGGCCCCTGTTCAGTCTTCTTAATTTTTTCTGTTTGCTTAAGTGCCATACAGGCTTGTCTTGTTCAGAAAAGCTGCCACCCCCAGCCATATCAGCATCCTTCTCAAGCAAAAAAAATGGCATTTGATACTGGGATTTCAGTGCACCAAAGATGACATTTTGTTTGCAATAAGTAGCAGATGTAGGTAAAAACAAAGGTTATTTTGCCCAATCCTAGTTCTTACCCCAATGTAAGATTTGGTTACAGCTTTTAAAAATCCTCCACATTGTGTATATTATAATAGTCATATAAGAAGCTAGTAGAAAGTTCCCATGAAGGAAGGTAATGAGAAAACTATAATGTTTGAAAAGAAAATAAACTTCCAGTGGATTCAAATTGAGCTTGACCTCAGTAAGTTATCATTTGCTTCCTGTTTGCTGCCAAAATACAGTAAGTCTCAGAGATGGGCTCCGCCTTTCAGTGTCTGGGTCTATAAATATAATGGTGAACTTGTGGCACAATGGCCATCTCTATTCAATAAGCTGCATTTAGATTGAGAGACAGGGATTGAGTTCTGTTCTGTATAAAGCATCACTGATTTTTAAATAGGTAGATGGTTTTTGGCTTGTTTGTTTGCTTGGTCTATTTTTAGAACAGACTTGGGAGGATTTGATCTGGATTAGGTCAGACCTACACTGCTGCATCTTATCAATTATTATGATTATAACCATTTCAAGTCATTCATCACCGTAGTTATCTTGGCACCATTATCTGAATTGTTTGATTTGAGAAATGGTCATGCTCAAATGCAAGGCAATTCAAGTAATGACAACCTGCATTGTGGTACAGATGTTTAATCCATAAAAACGCTATGTTTCACTCCAGATGTTGCATTTCAGATGAACTACCTGCATAAGTAAGATGCATGTGCCTACACCCTCATATGCCTACAAACTGACCTGAAGCCAAATAGTGTCCTAACTTTAGACCAGTGGCTTTCAAAGAGTAGTTCACAAGACCAGGGCAAAGTTTCCACAGATTCCACCAAACTCTTTACCCTTTCCAAACAAAATCTTATTGATAAGGATACAAGATGTTCTGTGAAAACTGTTGATGGTTCATAATGATCCAAAAAGTTTTGGAGCCCCTACTTTAAAATGGACAGCTCTAGTAACCACAGTTACTAGATCATAGGAGATAGATGAGGGCAGAATTGTTTCAGGAACTCTTTTAATTAAATCTGAACATGGAAACTAAGTATTATTCTCTTCAAATTCCCTTCATGGGATTCTTGTTTTGGTTTGCCTGTGGTATTACTACACCCCACTCTGTCATGTTGAGTTGTACAACAGGGGTGACTGCTTATGGCTTTGTCTGAGCATTGCTCACTCATTTCATTTTTTCTGCATTTTCATCACTTTTTTTCTGACACTTTTGAATTTCGCTGATGTTTTGCTTTATTTCTCTCAATATCTTTTATTTTTTCCTAAGGCAAAAAAAAAAGTTTTCATTATTATGTTTCACATGGGAGCTAGCCAGTTCAGTGGAGACGGGCTCCTGCAAACCTCTCCATGTCAGGGCTTGTGGATAGGATATTGCTTTAGTATTGTACTTTGTCCTAGTACTTGAATCCTTATCCCATGGATCTGCTTGCGTGGAGCTGTCTGGCTCTATGGATTTGTCCATTTGCATATGCAGACATGTTGCGGGGGCAGGGACGCACAGCATCAATGTGACCATCCCACTATCTCAGGAAGGATCTCAGTGGGGAACTCAAGGACCTGTACTTAAGGACCTGTGCTCATAGGGCTGTGGTAAGAGAGAGGAGGACATAGGGTGAACACATCCTCTTAACTTACTGATCAATGCATACCAGTAGCTGTAACATATAACTGTGCTGCCAGAGAGCTAGAGGAAAGTCACAGGGGCTCTCAGGTATGTTGTGAGAGATGCAACCTCTCCATGGATGCTTCTTTCCCTATAGTAGAACCCAAGATCCTTGGGAATCTACCAGGCTGTGTGGCCTGTCCAAACTCCTATATATCACTGAAAGAGCCTGTATGAAACTCATAATTTCCTGCTCTTCCCTACAGTGGGAAAAATTTAGCCCTCGCATTTTTACCCTATTCTTACTCAGGCAAAGCTCTCATTTGGAATCAAATGTCAGTACTCCTCACTTGAATAAATAGTTACCAAAATAGTTTTAGCTCTTAGTCAGTTGAAAAAAGTACTGTATATTGCTGCATAGTTGGCAGTATTTCTTTAAGTGAGGTCCAGGCTTGGACTAGCAAGGCCTTTGTGTGGTAGAAGTAAGTGGCATCGGCAGAGCTGGCTCAGTAAGTCTGCAGTATGGCTCTAGTCAGTCCCGTTGGATGCTGTGTGTTCAACTCATCCTTAGCTTGAAAAAAAATATGTGGCTATTTCTAGTTGCTAAATTTTAGCAAAAAGGTAAGTCTATTATCGGAGTTAAATTCTACCATGTCCTGGGTTTGTATACAGAAACAGAGGAGTTATTTCCAAATGGTTTAGCCACTGCTATATATGTAGACAGTGCCTGATCATACTATACACAGAATGCACAGAGGTTGATTATGAAAGGGGCCTGGGTCTTCCCACTTTTGAGTAGGCATGCCACCAATTACACCTATGCTTTCCCATTACTGATTGTGTGGCTGGTGCACGTATATTCTGTGCATAGAGGTAATAGCATTACTAACAGCTAGTGGATAACTTCTTACAGTCACAGCCAGGGATTAGGGGCCCACAGAAATAAAACAAAGGCCTCCTCTGCTTTGTAGAGTTCAGAAATAAGATGCAATAGGTGGATAAACTGATACATGGCAGAGCACAAGAGAAAATATTGTTTTCCGGTATGTGACCCTTTTGGATAACAGTCACGTGCCTATTCAGTGCTGCTATCACTGAAGAAAATACTAAAAAGAAATGTTTACCTATAAACAAAAGGAGCTAGATTTGAGCTGTCTTGCAAAATTTGACCCTCATTCCCCAGGAATGCTCTTTATACCAGTTAATGCCTCTTAAGTTATTTTTCTAGCATATCTTAAAAACTAGTTAACTCATGGTACTGTAGTAAAAATGTCTGCTGAGCTGGGCATTTGATCTTTTTGTAGGCTACCCTGGTGCTTTTGTATTTCCTGTCTTGCCTCTCTTTCTAAATCAAAAACTCTTAAAACAAAAATCCAGTCCTTTATGAAATGAAATACCTCAAGAAGGCTCAGGAGAAACTTGATTTGCTTGTAAATAAAACATCAGTCCAACAATTCAGTACATTTTATATTTTTCAGCTAAATTCTATAGTGGGGTCTTGTGTCATGTTTGGACAGCTGTTACCATTAAAACTCTTGCCAAGTAAGTTTAAAAAAAACCTACCTTCTTACTGCCATATTAGCAAATACACCAAGAAATTTACAAGCACTTCAATGCCAAATTCTGAAACCTTCCTGAAACTACCTTTAGATTTACTATAGATGGGAGTTCAAAATTGCTATACCCACCAGTCTCCTTTATCTACCAAAATTTTTTTTATATATGTGTGTGTGTGTGTGTGTGTGTGTGTGTTATATATGTTATATGTATATATGGGTATAGATATAGATATAAAAGTTTATATATATAAGTTTATGTGTGTGTGTATATTCATTTGTTTATTTATTTATAATTTCACCTTAGGAGCTGGTGCATTCTGAATAGAAGGGTTCCTTTCTAATATTATTAATTATTATTATTTGTGGGAATAAATCAAGCAAGAAGTTTCATTTTGTTATGAAAACCATCACAGAATTACACAGATGAATGAAAACAAATAGCCCTTACACTGGCTATTGGGTAAACTAAATTCCCTAGTACCCTAAATCACTTTGCTAAAACAGTACAGAGACTTTTCTCAATATAATCCTGACAGGAGGTTTTTAATTTTATCAAGATGTCATGCACATACAGAGTGAAATAAGCCCATATATTCATGAGCTACGTGGAAACTTTTGAGATGGTATGAAAGGAGAAGGAAAGGCAGAATGACAGAATCTTTTTGGGGGGCTATTCAAGCAAATCTGCACAGGACAGAAAGTTTGTTCACATGTTTTTTGAGCTGTTAATTACATTGTACTCTGCAGGATTTTTCCAAGCCCTCATTGCTGCTCTATGGGCTGGAATATCAGTGTGAAGCAGGGGAGGAGGAATTGGCAGAACTGAAACTGGCTGTTCTGTTAAGAGAGCAGATCCATAACCAGGCTAGGATTCAGTGTCTGGATAAAATGCTTTCCCATCTGAATGATGAAAGTGTTCAACCCCTGGATCACCAGTTTTGGACTCTGAATTACGAGGAACGGGTGGAAGGGGGTTCCACATTTGCTTTTCATCAGATAATTTCTATTTTAGCTTTTTGCAAAGAATTGTCTTTTGGTCTTTGCCTAAATCTTCGTTCATAAAACACATGATTTATTTCTGGTACCTCTGTAACCTGGTGATTCTGTGCCACATGGAAGTAGATTAGAAGCCAAAGAAGAATGCTCTTGTAACCGTCCATGCCTCTCCCACCGAGCGTCGCATATCTGGGTTTCTTTTGAAGCTCGCCATAGCCTCCTGGGCTGCACAGCCAAGCTACTGGGAGTGGCCTTGGGTCATCTCCCCAGGGATCTCTCCTGCCACGTCTTTGATGGTAAATGATATTCTAGCAGGAGGATGGTGTCTGGTCCCGTCTCCCCTGGTACTCTCCCTTGGTCGTCCTTGCGGCTATTGCTTCTTGGGGCTCCACCTCCCTTACACCCTGCCTAACACCAACCGTGATGTTGTCCATCGGGGCTGGTGTTCTGGCCCTCACCAACACTCGGATTCTCAGGGGCTGCAGGCATGGGGTACAGGTGGTACTTGCACTGAGTGTCTGCCGCGGCCCTTCTGTGCTTCCCGGCTCACGCAGTGCCTTACTCCACCCAGGTCTCAAACCCCCTTGTTGCATTGTTTCCTCCCTGGGTTTGGTACCTGTTGTCTGGCATCCACATCCAGGTTCTATCCCTGTCATCTCTGTTGGTGTCCCAGTCACTGCTGTTGCTGGCCTTGGTCCACATCAGCCTCGTAAGCACCTCCTTGGGCCCTTGCTGGCCCAGCTTGCCCTCTGTGCTCCCTTCTTTGGGGCGCTACCACATTCCCTCCTCTTCAGGGTTCTTTGGGCTCTCTGGCCTCTTTAGGCTGGTTGGAGACACTACTTCTGGTCCTCCGGCTTCCTTCCTGCCAGGCCTTTTATCCCAGCGCCAGGTGGCCACCCGGTCAATCCCCCCCCCAGCATGTTTTACAAAGCGCACCCAAACAGATGCAGGATCTGTTCCCAGCTCCTTCTGGCTCCACTGTGGGTTTTTCCTTTGATCTTCAAGCCACCGTGGTTTCACTTTCTCTGCTATCAGCTGCCGGTGCAGCATCCCGCCGCCTTTCTCCTGCCTCCTGTAAGTTTCTTCCACATATTCCCCCATTTAAGTTGTCTTGGGGCATCTTATCGTCTTTTTTCTTCCTTTCGATGCACCTCAATAGGAAATCAGCACTGCGATTAGCCATCCCTTGTCAATACCTTACTCTGAACTTAAACGGCTGTAGTGACAATGCCCATCGTATTATCCAGGCATTGTCATGCTTAAGCTTATTCAGCCATTGTAGGGGGGCATGATCAGTAACCAGGTCGAACTCCTGCCCCATTAAATAATATGTAAAATAGTTTACCACCCATTTTATGGCTAGATACCCCTTTCAATGGTGGAATACCTGGTTTCCACGTCATTTAACTTTAAGCTAACATAGGCGATCGGGCGATCTACACCCCCTTGCTCCTGGCAAAGCACTGCCCCTATGAATGTCTCGGAGGCAGTGGTCTGTAGAATGAAAAATTTTGAGAAGTCAGGTATTATGATGACTGCCTCACTGCACAAATCTCTTTTGATGTCTTCAAATCCTTTCTCCATTTCAGGCATCCACTTAATAGGGCCCTGTACCTTCCCTTTTATAGCCTCTGTTAGTGCTATGGTTTTCTCCACAAAGCGGGGAATGAGTTGTCTATAATAGTTTGTTAGTCCCAGAAAAGCCCACATCTGTCACTTTGTCTGTGGAGGCAGGTATTTTTTTATTGTAACTATCTTAGTAGCTAGAGGGCATATCCTACCTTGCCCTACTCTGAATCCCAAATAATCTATCTCTCGCACGCCTAAGGCGCATTTTTTTGAGTTAACAGTCAAGCCTACCCGGTGTATTTCTTTCAGCACCACTCCTACATGGCATAAGTGCTGTTCCCAGGTCTGCGAGTAAATTACTACACCATTGTTGTATGTGGCTGTATACGTCATGTGTGGGGCTAGGATGCGGTCCATCAGTCGTTGAAAGGTTGCTGTGGCCCCATGTAGGCCTCCACCTTTCTCATACCATGACCACCGTTGGTGTATGTATTTCATGTTGTATCCCTTGGGCCCAGCCGGGCCTCTTGTCGAACACTCCATGGAACTTCACCACCATCCTCCCTTGCTGGTTGCACTGTCAGGTGTCAAGTTTTGATCCATACGCTGGTTGACCACCTGATTCTGGCCCTTCTGGTAGCTATTCTGCCAGGTCCTAGTTCCTCCCAGGGGCCTTCTGTGCTCAACAGCCAACCTTCCAGCTCCTGCCATGCCTTCAATAAGTTGACATGATAAATTTTCCATTCTTTTCTATGCCCAGGGTGATGGACTTCGTAGTCCACAGGCCGGACCTGCTGCACAATTTCAAACAGGCCTTGCCACTGTGTCAGCAACTTGTCAGCTATAGTGGGGAGCAGTACAAGGACCTTATCCCTGACACGGAAATCTCTGGCATGGGCTCCTTTGTTGTATCCTTGTTATTGCTTCTGCTGGATGTCGGCCAAGTGTTCCTGGGCCAGCTGCCTCGCTTTCGTTAATCGTTCTATCATTTCCTGTTGGTAGCTGTGTAACCCGATTTCAAGTCGTCCTGCATTTTCCCATTCCTCTCTTAACCCTTGTAATAGCCCTTGGGGCTTGTGGCCTTATATCAATTCGAATGGAGACAGCCACATGGATGCCTGTGGGACATCCTTCAGTGCAAAGAGGAAAGGTATTAGGATCAAATCCCACCTCCTCAGTTCGTCCTGGGTAAATCGCCGCAATAGGCATTTAATTGTGCCATTTAGGCGTGCTACCAGCCTGTTGGTCTGCAGGTGGTAGACTGAGGTACAGAGTTGCCATATCTTCAGCAGCTGACACATGATCCGGATAACCCTGGACATAAAGTTTGTCCCCTAATCTGTGATTTTCTCTCTCAGAACTCCCACCCAGGACACCCATTTTAATAATTCCTCTGCAATTTGGGGGGCTGTTACTGATCACAGGGTAGCATGTAGCGTAGTCAATGATGACTAATATGTATTGGTGCCCAGTGCTACTCTTTGTCAAGGGCCCCATTACGTCTAGTGCTATCTGATTGAAGGGTACCTCAATGAGGGGCATCTGTTGCAATGGTGCCCATAGGGGCTGTCTCTCTTGGACCCTCTGACACTCCAGGCAGGCCTCACAAAGCTGCATAATGCCATCCCTCATCCCTGGCCAAAAAAAAACACTGCCAAACTCTGGTCACTGTCTTGTCTGGCCTGAGATGGTCACCCATAGGGTTAGCATGTGCCAACCTCCATACCTTCTCATGGAGCCTCCTAGGGACTACTAGCTGTTGGGTCCACTCCCCTCGGTCTGGGCATTTTGCGACTCAGTATAACAAACCCCAATGTACCCAAAAGTAGGCGTCACCTATGTCCATCCCAGGCCATAAGGTCTCTTCCACCACCCAAACCACTTCCGTCTCCTGGATCCTCTGTAGCTTGCTGTCCTCCTCTTGGGCCAGCCAAAAGTGCATGCCATCAGCATTCATCCCCAGGCTAACCCACTCTTTCTCGTTGGATAAATCCGAATCTTCATCCACTATCCAACCTTCCCCCGGGGCTATCTCCCATGTCTTAGTTCTTCCATATGCACTTCTAATACTTCATAGAGGGCTGGCCAATCCTTCCCCACAATCAAATGACCATCCAGTCGTGGGGCCAGTCTGATGTGTAATCTGATGCGTAATCTGCCCTTATGACCAGTAATCCTCACGTCCATGAAGGCCTTTTCATATTGTTCTGTTTTGCCGTGTATGCAGCACATCTGAACCAGAGGGCACCATTCAATAACACTCTTGGGGATCACCTCTGCCCATATCAGTGTCTGGGAGCAGCCCGTGTTCAGTGTAGCCTGTAGTGGCTTGCCTGCCACCCACACCATCACCATCGAACAGTCCCATCCTTCTACTTCTTGGCCACGCCAGAAGCTACAGTTCATTTCCTCGATTGGTTCACGGGCCTCGTGGTACTCCTTCAACCCTGTCATTTCTCTGGCAGGTCTTCACTTCGCTGGGGCCCCTAGGGTGTATTCCCAAGACACGTGTCCCATCTTACTGCACTGGTAGCATACGAAGGAGGCTCTTCTCAGCCAGACTGGCTGACCTGCTCCACCGGGCTTTAAACTAAGCTCGTTGGGGGATGGGAGGACTACCGTCACTGCTGGCCTGCTGAGCAACCCTTGCAAAACCAGCGGGCCAAGTCACTTAAGGGAGTCTACCCCTGCCCCAGCCCTGGTACAATCTGTGGGCAAGGCAAGAGCCCTCAAGGGGGCACTTGCCTGCCTGTACACAAATGCCAGGAGTTTGAGGAATAAGCAGGAGAAGCTCATCCTCCTGCTTAATGCAAATAATTATGATGTCATAGGGATAACGGAGACCTAGTGGAACGCCACCCATGACTGGACCGTGGGTATAGGTGGCTATACCCTGTACAGGAAGAATAGTGTAGATAAAAGGGGCAGGGGTGTAGCTCTCTATGTTAAGGAAAGCTACATGTCCCTGCAAGCTGATATGGGTGACCAGGTGGACGACTGGAGACCCTCTGGGTTAAAATCCATGGGGAACACGGCACAGGGGACACAACAGTGGGAGTCTACTA
>NW_017728906.1:148916056-148922365 GCF_001723895.1 Crocodylus porosus | reverse complement strand
TGCATCCAGTTTTGGGCTCCACAATTCAAAAAGGATGTGGAGAAGCTTGAGAGAGTCCAGAGAAGAGCCACGCACATGATCAGAGGTCAGAAAAACAGACCTTACGATGACAGGCTGAGAGCCATGGGGCTATTTAGCCTTGAAAACTGCAGGCTCAGGGGTGATCTGATGGCCACCTATAAGTTTATCTGGGATGACCATCAGTGTCTGGGGGAACATTTGTTCACCAGAGTGCCCTAAGGGATGACGAGGTCGAACGGTCATAAACTACTACAAGACCGTTTCAGGCTAGACATAAGGAAGAATTTCTTTACTGTCCGAGCCCCCAAGGTCTGGAACAGCCTGCCATCAGAGGTGGTTCAAGCACCTACATTGAACACCTTCAAGAGCAAATTGGATGCTTATCTTGTTGGGATCCTATGACCCCAACTGACTTCCTGCCCTTTGGGTGGGGGGCTGGACTCGATGATCTTCCAAGGTTCCTTCCAGCTCTAATGTCTATGAAATCTATGAATCTTCACCTACTATAGCGTACAGGCCCCCACTGGGGCTCATCCTCCCTCTTAGGGTTTTCCCCCGTATTTCTGTAGCTCTTTTCCCACAGTGGTTCCCCTTCTGAGGGAGTGAAAGCCTCTGCTATCCTTAAGGCGTCAGCGGCTGTCCGAGGAAGGTGCTGGCGCACCCGTAGCTGGGTGTCCTCATCCAGATCCTTTACAAATTGTTCCAGTAGAATCTGGTCATCTAGGGCCTCTCAATTGACCTTCCCTGGCAAGTTTCAGGGCCTGCAGTCTTCCTTACTCTTTTGGGCCCAGAGCAACCTGCGATAGTGGCCTGGGGTGAGTTCTAACCACTGTAATGTTGCTGCCTTGACGTTTTCATAGTCATAAGCCTCTTCCCATGGTAAGGTCCTGTAGCAGCTTGTGCCTTGCCCAGTACTAGTGAAATGAGCTGGCTGGCCCACTGTAGCCGGTCCAGCCTGGCCTGGATCACCGTTCTGTCATATGATTCAATGTAGGCCTTTATGTTGTCCTCTAATGTCATATGATGCATTTGGAAAGTAGTCCAATTTTGGCGCATCCATTCCTGTTGTATGGCTTGCTGTTGTTGGACCTCAAGCACTTCTGATACCGCATGCAACATCTGGCTTAACAACTCAGTCTGGGGGTTTAGGTTCACCTCCATAATTGAATTGGCCTCCAGGGTTTCCCTGGCTTCATCAATCCCGGCCAGTGCACCAAGTTGTAACCTTCCATGCCTCTCCCCCTGAGCATCGCACATCTGCGTTTCTTTTGAAGCTCACCATAGCTTCTGGGGTGCACGGTCAGGCTACTGGGAGTGGCCTTGGGTCAGCTCCCTAGGGGTCTCTCTCCTGCCACGTCTTTGATGGTAAATGGTATTCTAGCAGGAGGATCGTATCTGGTCCCATCTCCCCTGGTACTCTCCCTTGGTTGTCCTCGCGGCTATTGCTTCTTGGGGCTCCACCTCCCCTACACCCCGCCTAATGCGAATCGTGATGTCCATCTGGGCCGGTGTTCTGGCCCTCACCAACGCTCAGTTTCTCAGGGGCTATAGGTGTGGGCAACAGGTGGTACTTGCACGGAACGTCCGCCACGGCCCTTCTGTGTTTCCCAGCTCACACAGTGCCTTACTCCACCCAGGTCTCGAACCCCCTTTTTGCATTGTTTCCTCCCTGGATTTGGTACCTGTTGTCTGGCATCCGCGTCCAGGTTCCATCTCCGTAGCCTCTGCCAGTATCCCAGTCACTGCTGTTGCTGGCCTTGGTCCATGTCAGCCTTGTAAGCAACTCCTTGGGCCCTTGCTAGTCCTGCTTGTCCTCCGTACTCCCCTCTCTGGGGCATCACCACATTCCCTCCTCTTCAGGGTCCTCTGGGCTCTCTGACCTCTCTGAGCCGGTTGGGGACACTACTTCCGGTCCCCCTGGCTTCCTTCCTTTTATCCTGGTGCTGGGTGGCTGCCCGGCCAGTTGTCCCCGGCATGCTTTTACAAAGCGTGCCCAAATGGATGTGGGAGTCATTCCTGGCTCCCCCCAGCTCCACCGCAGGTTTTTTTTTTGATCTTTGAGCTGCCATATTTTCACTTTTGCCACTATCAGCTGCTGGTGTGGTGTCCTGCTGCCTGTCTCCTGCCTCTGGTAAGTTTCTTCTACAGCCATGTAGCTCAAATGCTGTTTTTTTCACCTTTTGCAAAGACCCTGAGTAGTAGTAGCTGTTTTCTGGTTTTGGCACAGAGCTCACCCCAGTGCTGTGAAGGGATCACTGTGACCATGCTAAAGCAGACGTCTAAGACCAACATCCCAAATGACTTTTGCTGCCAAACAAAGGTGTGGCCAAGTAGTCTGACCACAGGGCTGGGAGCCAGAAATTTTTCAGTTTTGATGTTGGCTCTGACATTGACTCCCTTTGTACCCATAAGCATGATATTTAAACAGTCTGACTCAATGTCATCACCCATGAAATGGGGTTAATGATACTTATTAACTAGTACCAATCCCCTGGAGAGACTGAGAGGATTCATTCATCTCTCAATGTTTGGGGAAAAAACCACTTTGAAGCAGGGAGCAAAGAATTAGAGTAATTTGCTGAAAATGTAAAACCAGTACAGTTTAGGATCTTTTGAAACTAAGGGGAAACTTTAGAAAGAAACGGTCCATTTAGCTAAGCTTTAAATGGCAATTTAGGTTGAAAAATACTTTGTATATTTTATACCTCAGCGCTGGACTGGATACAAAGCAAAACATGGTCTTAAGAGACATTAAGAATGCTTCCTGGTCCCCTATCCAGGCTGACATGCCTCTGGCTCTAGCTGGTGTTTTCTACTTTATGACTTACTAAAATTACCTTACCATGTGGTCAAAATTACACTAAATACTTTTGCAGTCTGTGTGTGTGTATGTGTGTGTGTGTGTGTGTGTGTACAGTAAGACATTCTTCTTCAAAGAGAAGTAACACTGACTCAGCTCGTCCTTTGGAGGTGTTTGTGTTGCCATTGCCATGGCAACAGAACAGGATTAAAATCCAGACCTGAAGAAAATTGTTCAATGAGGCATAGATGTCAGGAAAATCATAAATCCATGCACTGGCTTTTAAGGGATACAATGATTCTATCTTAAAACAGAGCAGAATTCCTGGGTTTTCTGCCTAAAAATAGCATCACAGCCTTTATTGTGTGCAAGTTATTATTATTATTTTTAATATTTTTATTATTATTTTTTTATACCTACCGTGCCTTTGTTAAAGCAGATAGCTGAAGGGGAAGATTCTGGAAAGCTACTTTCTCTCTCCTTCTCTCTCTTGTTCTGCCTGGGGGATGGTGTTCATAGGTACAGATGGAGCTGCTGTGTCTGTGTAAAGCTGACCCTCTTCTCTCCCGCCCCTGACCCAGTTTTCATGTGACATAATTGTTCTCTAGGAACAACCACAGCAGTAGTTCTATCTAAACTGTGTCTCAAAAAGTGGACTTGAATCTGAACCCTCTAAATTACAGGGCTGAGTATAGTTGGGATACAAAACTTTGATCCAAAACTGCCCCTACAATTTTGGTTTGGATTTTAATCCTGTTTTCTGGTTTTATGTTGGGTATACCTCTATGCTTTCGTGAGATTTTGGTGTTTTTCTACCCAAACTCTGTCTCTACTCTGATGAATAAATATTATCAAATTTAACAGAAAAGCAACCTTCCCTAGTGATACCCACCATTCAATAATAGAATTCAATAAAAAATACACTAGGCATCCTCTAAAAGCGAATGGAAAATTATCTCCAAGCTCCAGAATGGAATGGAATGGCTACAGAGATCTGTAGAAATTTTACCAGTGGCTTTTCTATAAGAAAGTTACATAGAGGCCTGGTTTGGCCTTAAACTTGCATTCTGAATCTCTGCTTTAAACAGAAGCAGGTCTGGATCTGAATGGGGCTTCTTCAGACCCATCTTTGGTTATACCTAGTGACCACAGTACCAATAGTTGGAATCCATGTGGACAAAATGGGCATTTAGTGTTGGAGCTGGGCATTACTTGGGCTTTGAAAAGATTTTCAAACCTTGTTGCAAACCCAAGTGTAAACCGGCTCATCTGTTCTGACATGATGTTTCTGCATATATTTTTAGTAAACCATGTGGTTTCATTTCATAAAGGGAAGGCTAAGAAGAATGCCAGTCAATTTTAGGATTAAGCAAGACAGGTGCCCCTTTTCAGGATGCTTTTTAATGATTTATTTAAGCCTAATCAAACAGTTAGTCCCTTGGTTTGTTTAAGGCTTGGATAAGTAAACCTGAACAACATTGTGGCAGATCTCACTAGTTAAACATTTACAAATGCCAAGACTTTTCAGGCTTCTGTTTATCAATATCTCTGAGGTTCTGAGGGAGACTGGAGTTCATGTCTTGCTTTTGTGTGCTTCTTGCACGCTATGTTAGGCAGGCACCATGCCATAGTAGGGTAATGTCTCTTCTGCTCTTCTGCTCTAGGTGAAACCAGTTTTTGCACTGGCAATGGCAGGCTCCTGGTTTTGTGATTGCACCATATTTAACAGCCTTTCAGTTCTGGGTCACTGTGCCCTATCTTCTGCCCCCAGGCTGATTGCAGAGCATTTTTAATGCTATCATGCCGATGACACTGCATCAGGTGTATATAGGCTATGTAGAGATATTAAAAAAGCTGGAGCCTGAATTGATTCAATCACAGGTTAGTCTAACCTGCATAGATTGAACTGTTTTGCAAGTGAATGGACATTCACTTTTGATTCCAAAAATGCAGTCATATGCCTGCATTTGCCTGCATTCAGTGGCTCAGGCTAGAAGTCGGGGGGTGCTACAGTAAGCCTTCTCTTCTGTTTGGCAGCAGCCGCAAGGCTGCAGGAAAGATGACCGGGGGTGGAAGTGGCTAGGCCCTGGCAGACCACTGACTATGATTGGGGAGGGATTTAAATCCCCACCAGGGCCTGTAGGGACCCCAGCTGGGGTGTGCCTGGAGGGGGAAGCAGAAAGCAGCCCTTACCAGGTTTGTCCCCTAAGAGATGGGGGCATGGCCAGACACTGGCCAAGGCAGCACCTCAGGTGAAGGGTGGGTTAGGGAGGGGGACTCAACTCGCCTGTTTCCTCTCTTGGGCACAGGTGTGGGGACCTCAGCTGGGGTCTGCCTGGCTTTGTGCCCTGCTGGCTGTTTGCATGGCAGGGGGAGTTGCCATAGCTGGCTTGGGCAGCAGCCTCAGGCAAAGGGAGGACAGGGAAGGGGATTCAGCTCCCCTGTCTCCCCTCTCAGGCATGGGCACAGGGACCCAATTTCAACAAGCTTAGGTCACTAGTAGGGGAAGTGCTGCAGGACTAAGGACCAAAGGTGAAAGGTGTGCAAGACAAGTGAGCAACTGTTCACCAGGGCACCAGAGGGGAAAACTAGGAGTAACGGCCACAAACTTCTGGAAGACCGATTCAGGCTCAACATTAGGAAAAACGTCTTCATAGTCAGGGTGTCCAGATTGTAGCAGAGTGGTACAGGACTGTAGCCTTCGTCACATGTGTAGGCCATATATTTAAGGGCTTGCCCATGTCATGTGGTTCCTTCTAATACAATGCATGGCATATCAGTTGGCAGATGAAAAACCTGCTTATATTGTAAGAGTAAATTGAAAGGCTTTTCCCTTCGGAAACCTGAGATCAGGATTCTTTTTTCTCTTGCTCTTGGAATCATTTCTTGTTACCAGAGAATGTGAATTCCCATGGTACAAAACCAGGACTGGAGGGAAGCATTATTCAGGAGCTGTTGATGGCCTACAGCAAGGATGCTTGTTTTGGAAGCTGAAGAAATTCCTATGCTTCCTTAGCAATCTTTCCCTAGTGTCACTGGATCTGGCTGTGCAAATGGAATTGGGGGCTATTTGGAGGGTCCTAGTGATAAACTTACATTCATCCTGGTTTTCATTATGTCAATTTACAAAGCCTGGGAGAGGGACTTGATATTTTTAAAACTATATGGAAACAGCTCCATTGTTTTCGGATGCTTGTCCATATTTTCCATACTTGGGTAGCACAATGCTTATCCTATTTGAAGCCTCTTCCTTCCCCTGAATAATGGATCAACCTGCTGAAGGACACAAATTGAATTAGCTAGACTCTCAGGTAGTGTAAACTAAGGTTGCCAGCTCTATATGAATCTATTCTGGGAGGTTTCTGGAACACCACCGTGCCCGCAACAATGATGACCCAAGGGAGATGGGAGTTCAAGAAGAGTGGTTGCTTCTCAAGGAAGCGATCCTCAATGCACAAGCTAAATCTATTCCAACACGGAGGAAAGGC
>NW_017728906.1:148900624-148913591 GCF_001723895.1 Crocodylus porosus | reverse complement strand
TGCCCTTTGGGCAGGCGGCTGGACTCGATGATCTCCCGAGGTCCCTTCCAGCCCTGATGTCTATGAAATCTATGAAATACAAATGTGTCTGTGTGCTTGCATATATTATAGTGGGAAGACTTTATGTCAGGAAGGCAAATGCACATTACTGTTGCATGTTAAAAACTCACTGGACTACTGTATAAACCTTATTCAACATTTAATATTTATTTTAATGAGTGCCCTATCATTTATCTTCCGGGTGACTCTCAGCAGTCTCCTGGAGATTTATATCTAATTGCTGGAAACTCTAGGGCAATCCTGGAGGGCTGGGTATAGCTCCCCCATCTTCAGTGTCAATTTACACCTGCTGGGTGCATCTACACATGCCTCTACAGCGCTGTTGTTACTACATCATCATTTAGTCCTTTGAAAAGGAAGTAATAGCCCGTACTGTACCATGCCAGTGTCATATGGTTATTTCTAGCTGTTATGTTGCTGTAGCAGTGTGCTATACCAAGGGCTTGCATTGCTAGGGCGACGTGGCTACGGTGTCATGGTTTGTGTCTGCTGATACCACGTTGTTGTAGGATATTGCTATGGCGACATTGTGTCGTGTATAGATGCACCTGCTGGGAATTTGGTCCAGCAGCTGAGGGACACGGTTACCTTTATATAAAAACACCTAACTAGCTAGAACTAGACCATCCTCCCTCGGTCCCACCAGTCCAGGCATGTGACACTCAGGCAAAAAGAAACTAGCTTTTCTTTGGCATAGTGACAGGTCCCTCGCCTTCTGCTTGGGCCACCATCATATACACACAAGTTCATAGGTAACAAAAGGTCTTCTTTGTACACTTCTTCATAATGCCTCCCTTCTGATCCCTGCTGCACTCATTGTTCTTACATAGGTATAAGGTTAAAGGCAGAGGTATATAGGCATATAAGTGTAGCTATCAGCACAGGTATAAAGCTATAGCATAAAAGTTTGTTTGTATATGTATGATTAAAACAGTGAAAGTAACAAAGAAACAAATTATATTGGAGTAGCCAAAACTTAGATGTGAACGGAAATGAGACAGATGTCTCTGCAGTTGAATTTATTTTTGCTAGTTCTCAGATTTGCAGGCATCCAGCAAAATGTAATTTGATAATAACCCCAACTAGTTACAGTATCCAAGGAGAGTGAAAATCCCCTCAAATGGGATGAAACTCAATCCTGCCAGAATTCTGTTGAATCCCCTCCGGTGTATTTCCAAATCACATTCCTCCATTACTTCGAGTGCTGCCCCAAGAATCAATCATAAATCAAGTAACCTGCAATATAGTTATTTTTATGCTGTGGCTATAAATTTCATGGAACTTTGGATTTCTTCTGAAATTTAATTTGTGTCGCTGAGGGAAACCTTTCCATATTGAAAGGCTTTTGCTGTATTTTTCTTTGCATTTACTGAATTATAAGTACTTTGGTTTAAAAGAACATTGTTGTGGTAAAACCTGACTCTATTTCCTCCCCAAACCAGCCCATTTTATCCAAGTTCACTTCCAGTTGGAAAAGCTGTCCTTTAGATCAAGAATTACAACTAATCTCACTGGAGCAACCTAATCACATGAGAGAGGGTGAGCACATGTATATTGTAACCGCCTTTCTTTTTTCTAGCCTACTTTGTTATGATAAGGCTGCAACAGTATTAATAAAACTCTCCAACTGAATGGCTTTAGAAAGTAGCATTTCCACCATCTCCTGCTGATTCACAAGAAGAGAGGTCTACAGAAAAAGGCTTGACATGGCATCTGAAACCACGAAACATTTAGCAACTCTGGTTCTGTTGTTCTGTTCCCATCTCATCAGCTAGGATGATAAACAGATCTGGTTAAACATCCAAAATATTAAAGACATGTCCCAAACCAGATCTTTTGACCCATCAACAGTGTGCTGGAATTCTAAGAAGGCCGGGTCGATACGCACCTTATAGACGAACTAAATAAGACATATATATATATTATAGAGCACAAGTTTTTGTGAGCTTGAGATCACTTCATCAGAAATCTAAAACCCAACATTGTATTAGCTTCATGGGACGAGAGAGTAAAATCCCAACTAGGAATCCTCTATGAAGAGTGGTTCATCTAAGATTTTGGCACCTATACCTACAGTCAAAACTGGAAACTGGGGTCAAATCCTGCTGTCAATTATGTTCAGAAGCCCATCATATGATAAAGTAGAAAGAAGAGGGTTGTAAGAGCTTAGAGCAGGGGTGTCAAGCTTACCTGGCAGGATGAGCGACAACAGGGAACCATGGGAGTTAATGAAACTTTTGCTTGACCCTCAGCTGCCTCAACTGGACTCCGGACCCCAGCTTCTGGTGGTGGGCCCTGTCCCCACTTGCTCTGCCTCCAGATTCCCAACCCCTCTGGGAACCTCATGAGCAAGATTACATGGCTCTGGGGACCAGATCCAGCCCGTAGGCTCTATGTTTGACAGCCCATGCCCTGAGATTTAAAAAAAAGCATGAAAAGAGAATAAGAAATAAGGAAGAAGGAAAGCTCATGATCTCATTTATATTCACAAGAGATGTAAAAAAATAATTAATGCAAGGAAAATCAAAGATTGGGCTAATACAGAAGTATTCTAAAAAGGAAGAGTGAATAAATATTTTGATAAGAAAAAAAAATCCCTAAAGGTGTTTAAACAAGGGCAAAATATAAAAACAACTGGAAGTTAAAATAACAAAAATAGGAGGAGATTTAAAAAATAGGTGAAAAAATGAGTGAAAAACAGAGGCAGCTCTTAAAAAAGTATTTCCATAGGACTGGAGCAATTTCTGGCCTGTAGAGGTGTGAGTTTTTGTAATGCTGAGCTCTTCCTTTCTCTCTCCTCCCTCACTTGTTACATCTGTGTCAAAGGAGACTGTAAGCTCTTCATGGTAGGGACACGTTGCATGCGTCCCTACCAGAACAAGCCAACAACCCTGACCCTAAAAGTGAATAAATGGATTTTGACACGGTCCTTCTAATTATCACGTAGAATGAAATGGCATCGCTTTAGAACTGCCTTCTATGCAAGTGCCAATACGTCCTGTCTGCACCTACGCAGAAGATACATTTCATCCTGTATCTGAATATAACCTACTATTAGGTAATAAATTATCATTTCAGCACTCTTTCAAAAGCAAATCTTCTAGCTACATTTAAAACCAGCTTCTGCCTAAATCCGCAACCTAATTAAGAAGAACCTTATTGGGAAGACCCAGGTTGGTGTGGAGTGTTCCACCCTTCGTGATCCGAGAGCTGAAAATGAGAGAACGTGCACTGACGGCATATATACTTGTATGCACCATCTGCTCGAACAAGGCACAGTCATGAAGGCACGTTTTCCTTTAAAAAATGTAGACAAACTGGTGAGAGTTCAGAGGACAGCAGCAAGAATGATAAGGATGTTAGAGAACATGTCCTCTGAGCAAAGGCTGAAGGTTGGGTTTGTTTAGTCTAGAGATGGGAACACTGAGGGGGGAACTGATAAGCCTTCCAGCGTGTAAAAGTTTGTTGTAATGGGGACTGCGATCGAATGTGCGTCATGACCAGTGAGGGAAGGACAAGAAAAAAATTGCCTTAATTTGCAACAAAGGTTTAAGCCTTCTAACTCTTAGAATAGTGAAACACAATCAGGTGACTTTACGGAATCTCCTTCACAAGAGACTCAGGGATGGTCTAATATATTTGATCCCGTTGCAGAGAAAACTGGGCTAGATGATCTCTTGAGTCCCTTTCTATGAACTAATAGCAAATATTCTCATGCCTGTAAATCAACCCACCTATTTGTAGAACATAAAGTGATTTTTATCTCAGTAATAATGTTTTAAAGAGATTTTTTTCCCTCCAAAACCCTCTGCATTGTTTGTGTTTTGATTATTTTGTTTATTGTTCTAAATGCAGTATAAAAATATAAATATGGTTCTTATTTAGTAAATACAGATTGTCAATACACTCCCAGTTTGGCACAGGTCTGGAGATCTGGAGTTGTTTGCTAAGTAAAAGATTTTTACTGTTACATGATAAAATAAGTGTTCCCCTTAAAAAGCCTTTAAGCAAGAAAGTGCTTTGTTTGGGGAGAAGATTGGTTTGTGGACTAAATCAGTGTACATGATAAGCAGAGTTTAAAGTGTCAAAGGTCTGGAAAACACAGGACATCATTTACAGCTGGTAAAGCTGTCTTAAAGCTTGCTGTAAATCATAAATTACCCTTCTATCCACCAATCCATCTGCATGCCTGTTGTACTTGTGCCAATTAAATAGCAGATAAAAGTATGACAAGTTAAATGGGCAAAGTGAGACCACTCTAAATTGTTTTTAGTTCCAGTTCTTATATAAAATCCTCAAAGAGGGTTAAAAGGATTTTAGTAAGCAAATTAAGTGGTCTGTTATATGCACTACCCTATTACTTGAATGTCAGTCCTGGCTGAGATCTTCATTAGAGTGATTTAAATGAATAATTTGTAAAATCACTGAGTGATTTACTAGCATTTGTAAGTTCATTTGTAAGGTCAGCAAAACTGGTGATTTAATAAATCTCACAGTGGAAGAATAAAGTAAAATAAACCTCCCCAAATGTTGAGGGTATGATCACATAATTGATTTGTCCTAACACCTCCATTAAAATTTATGGGAGTTTGCACATATAAGGAATTCCAGATCAAACCCCTTAGTGCCAGGAGACTCTTCTCTCTCTCCTTTATTCAAGGCTGGATCTAAAATACACTGAACCAAAACCTGAGGATTTGTCAGGATGGTTTTTAATTGTAACCTTTTGGATACAACAGACATCCCTATTTATCCTAACATTCATTAGCAGGAACTCTGGAAAAGTTGGTGCTCTGAGCACACTGGAGGGCATGCTGTCCCTTATTCACTGGTTATGTTCTGGTTAAGCATGGGTGCATCTACACGTGCACCCCACTGTGCAATTGGTACTGTACACTCCTTTAGTACATGTGCCCAGTATTTCTAAAATACCAGTTCTCTATAAAGGTACATGCCTAACAATTATTGATGGAGCTATTCAGCTGTCGGTAAATACCCAACAAGAATCAAATGCAGTGACGGGTGTAGCAGCTGTCACAACAAAAATGCAAATTCCAGGCAATTCTGCCCCTAGTTACTGCATGGTACATGAGGTCACCTAACGTGCATATGCAAATATGGAGTTACCTAGGCACAGGGAAGGTATGCATATTTTTATGACTCCATTAGCTTCACCAGAGGCTAACTTGGTTCATGTTGTATAGGTGTATTTATAACCATTTGGAAAATACAAAAATACCATTTTTCCATATCCTTTTCCTAGCAGGTCCCTCTGGTGTACCCTGCCTGTTATGTAACACATGCCCCTCTCTTTTACATTTTAGCCTGTTCATTTTTCAGCATATTCACTCAAGTGTATGTGAGAGAGGGAAGGAGAGAACTGGGAGAGAAAGATTCAATTAAGAAACTGTGATAAGAAACATTACAGAGAGTTGAGCCCCAAAGGCTGTAGAGAGGGAGGGAGAGATACATAGAAATTCATCTTAGACAGCCTTTGTGATAAGGCCTCAGAAAGCCAGGGAAATCTAAATGTTGACAATGGAGTAAAGAACTTCTTATTTGTCCTTCAGGCATTTTACTGGAGACTGGGAACAAACTGATACTTGGCATGAATCCTCCAGCCTTGCATCTCATGCAGTTATTTATACTTGTAGAAAACAAAGGAAGGAAATATGTCCTTTTGTTTTAGTCACATTTTTATATCCACTTTGTGCAGGTGTGAATGAAAATTACCCAAGATGAAAGGAAGCGGAGGAGCTGGCCCACTTTTTAATGTGGGCATTAATATTGCACCCATTACAGCTAGAGAAATTCTATGCATCAGTTAGTTAAGTTTGGATGGTGTTTAGATTCACCAATCCCCACCATTTTAGAGAGCTTCAAGGTTCTCCAGGAGGGTACTTCACCACACATTAATAGCATAACAAGAGGTGGGGAAGGGGGGCACCAGCCTTGGGCACTGACTTAAAGGGGAGCACCGGAATGGTAGCCTTCTGGGGAGCTGGCAAGAAACCTAGCAGGAGCAGCCCTGGGCTAGCAGCAGTAGGACAGGTATAGAGACACTACAACAGCAGCAGCAGCCAGGGTCTTTGAGTCCCTGGGGCAGGTAAGATTGACCATGTTTTCCTTCCTTCCCCCAGTTCTTTGGAGGCTAGCACCCTCCCCCCAGGTCCCAGGGGATTTTGCCCAGGGCACAAAATTCATTAGTTAAGTCTCTGCCATATAAATATACTTCCATGTTAAACCAATCTAGTCACTTCCACTTCCATAGCCATAAGCCCCCCTTTCCTAATGGGTAGGGCCAATAGGCAAAGAAGACATGTTTAGGTCTATGTCTAGAATCTGTCTAGGTTCAAGCAGTAACTCCCCTCATTTTGCCTTGACAGTGAAATAGCCAGCCATTTACACTTGCTAAAACACAACTTCCCCACAAAATGACTGGATATACAAAGTTGTGCATGGGGTTTTTTTGTACCAAGTAACTGCAGACACTTCATTTAATATATATTGGGCCACGTGTGTGTGTTTTCTCCTATTTTAATGACACATGGAATTGCCAAAATATTGCAATTAACTAAATACATTAATGTTTGTAATATCATATATGCAAATGCATATTTTGAGAAACCAGTAACGTATTGTTGAAAGAGCTCTCCAATTTCCACATCCTTGTATCTATCTCACAATCATTCTGTAGCATCTGACCATTTCACAGGCTTTAATGTATTCACACTCAGTGCAGCCCCTTGGAGGTAGCCAGTGAAGATGGGGGACCTAGGAGATGAGGAGATCTTCAAAGGTACTTAGGTGCCTCACTCATTCCTGTCAAAATTGATTCCATTGGTCGTTACACACCTAAATACCTCTGAGGCCCTTGGCCAGAGAGATGGGACCAGTTTTTCAGCCGTCATTAGATAACCTACAAAAACAGGTAGGTACTGTACATAGAAAGATTTTAAAACGTGTCAAAACAGAATAGGCAATTAAATCCAATTGCTATCAATAAGGAGGCTGGTGCTGACAGGCCCATGAGTCACCTAAATACCTACTGAAAATCTGATCCTACATGATTTACCCAGTCATGTAGGAAGCCAAGTCTCTCAAGCTGCCAGCTCTGCCATTTGCACGCGCTGTGTTTTTTTTCTTGCACAGCTGCAGTCACTACACAGTTAGAGTAGGATGATGTTCAACTGCATGTGTAATTACAGGTGCCAGTTTAGAAAATATAACCAATTTCATCCTCAGGAGACCTAGCACTGCCCAGGTGCTTATACAGAAACTTTCCCTTAAAAAGCAAGTTTTTGTTATGCATTAATTTCCACGAGGTAGAGTTCTGTCTTGCTCTTCTGCTAGTGTGGGCACCTCCCAAACTAGAGCCGTTCTACACAATCAAGTTCTTTATATTACAGGCACCGTTACAGGATTTTGTGGCCTGCCAAAATAATAGCCCCCAGGAGAATCAAATTCCAGTGGCATGGAATTACTCCTTTTGCATCTGTGCAAATTCTGGCTCTGCATTAATTTTTTTTCTTGTTGAGCTAGCAGGCAGCTAAATCAATAAGCACATAAGCAACAACAGACATAGAAGATATGCAGCTCATCAAAGTTTGTAGCTCTTTTTTTAGTAGAGAAATATTGTATAACACTTTTGTGTCACAAAGAGCAATCAAATAGACTGTGTCATGCCACATCAGTCTTTAAGGTGGCAGAGTAATCTAGTGATATGGCCCTGGCTTTAAACTCAACCTGTGTTTAGATGAGTTTGGGTAGATTTTTCTATTTCAAAATGGACATAATGTTGACATGCTATTGGAGGAGAAGTCTTGTAGTTAAAACACATCCTGGAGATTCTGAACATCTTGGTTTGTATTGTGGTGTGAGTCATTTATCCCCTCTTTAAGGATCTTGCAGCTGTAACAGAGGCATAAGCGATGCATAGCAGGGGCCCCCCCGAGAGTGCTGGTGCTCCCCCTGACAGCAAGCGCTCTGGCTGGTAGGGGGCCACAGAAAGCTCTTGTGCCCCCCTAAAATTGGCACTTCCACTGCTGCCGTGCCGCATGCGGAAGTGCTGGAACTTCTGCTGCCGCTGGCATGCTCAGCGACTGGCTGCTGGGGAATCCCTGCCCCCCCCCAGGTTGCCAGCTGGTCACTGGGGGAACCCTGCCCCCAGTCATGCCCTGCTGGTGCCCCCCCAGACTTATGAGGCACCGGTCACACATGAAAAGAGGGATTCTTCCCTACCTTGCAGAGGTGTTGGGAAGCAGTAGGATAACTGACTGTGGGTGCTCAGGGCACCCGCCCTAGGTGCAACATTTGTAGAAGGGAGAATAGGTGAAGGAGCACGAAAGTAGTCACCTCTGCAGCAGTGGCCAACCACACAACAGCTATTGGCACTGCCCTGTGCATTACAGCTGTCCTAGGTACAGAGCTGCCCTGCTACGTCTCTGTTGGGAGGTTGAATCCAAAAATATTTGTAAAATACTTCACAATCCTTAGCAGGCAATGTAAAATTCCACCATCAGAGAGAGAAAAAACCCTCATCCTGCATAATACATTATACTGAAAAGCAGCAGATAGTTCTTGTTTGTACTAAAAGGCTTCCTTCTGTTGGAGAATCACACTGTGACTTTTTCAAACATTAATTTTACCTCAAGCATGTGCCAGATAAATGTGATCCATATTTTTTAAATAAGGAAGCTTAAGACACAAGGAGATAAAATGATTTGCACAGGATCAGTCAAAAATCTGTTTCGGACCCAAAAAGAGAGCCTTGATCTCCTGGGGTGTGTACAGAAGTGCTCCAAGCACATTCTACAGCACTATAATTTAGAGCACTATACAGTCACAGTGCTTTTAAACATGACAGAAGTGCAGTGTTTGGTGTGTGTTTGTGTGGGAGAGCCTCTGAGCCTCCCTGCACTTCCAGCCTAGGTGGCAGGGGGTGCTCCACAGCCTCCTGGGGCTTCTCCACATGTCAGAGATTTGACCTGCGCATGGAAATTATTTAAAGCATTGTAGGTTGCTAAAATGCTGTAAAATACAGTGCTTCAAATTTAACACCTAACAAGGGTTAATTTAAGTCCATTTTTAAAGTTCTGTAAGATCATGGCAGTAAAGCATTTTAAATGGCAAAAAAGCAACTTTTGTACACACCCCAGCCCTGTGCTCACCCGTGTGCCCAGTCATCCTCTGGGTCAGTTCTGTCCTGCTAAGAACATGAACAGTATATTTCTTAAAATATGCAGATCACTATTTCCTTTTAGTTTTTCCAGGTAATTAGGTGGTTAATGAAAAGAGATCAAATTGCATATCTACTCCTCTATGTTCAAAGACTGGTCAGAACCACAAAATGTTTGGTCAAACAGAATTTTGACAAATCAGGCATCTTAATAACCTACATCAGGCAGCAACATGAGACAGCTTTCTTGTTAGCCTAAATCAAGGAAGATTCTTCAGTAATGGAGACTTGGTGTGTTTCAGTCAAATTAGATTTGCATCACTAAATCAAAAAAATCCTTAAGATACTTTTTAAGCTGGTTTTCAGCTCTGCTAAGTGAAGGATAAAACTCAGACAGTGTGAGAGAGTAATGGAACAAGGAGGTGCTTTCTACCAGTTAGATTAAAAGTGTGTGTCTGGCAATGATTTTTCTTCTGTTTTCTGAGAAACACATCAGGAATTGTATTAAAACAGTTCTAAACAGCTGATGGGTTTTGTTATCCATTGACTGATCTTGGATCATTGGTAATACCAAAGAGGTTCTTGTTTTCAATGCTGTGAGCATTGTAATTTAGGTACCTTGGAGAGAAATCAATAGTTTGTTTCACCTGTGAATAGCACGCTTGCTGGATAACCTGACCTGCTTATTGAGACATGTCTAGAAGTCACAGACCATGAAGATTAAGATGTCATCTCTTTTTGTTAATGCTAAGGCCTCAAATCTTTCTTAGACAACAGCTGTTGTAGTGCTGAGCCTACAACCTTCAACTTCCCGAGTCTATGGGACTGATTCTACTGTCACTAACCATGGTTTCAAATCTGTAACAAGGTTCACCGTGATGGATTGTTTGTAGGTTTAAACTGATACGAGTAGACTTTTGTCTTTCATATTTTGCCTTTCCCTCACCCTTCCACCTCAGCGATACACATTTAAAACTGGGAAGGGCCAGATGTTTTCCTGAGTCTCCAAACAGTTGGTGCTCTGATACGGGGTGGCGATGGTGGGGGATCCTTAAATGCGTCTGTGGGCAAAATAAGGACAGAATCAGTACAGTGGCAACCAGGGAAGAGTATCATTGCTTCCTTTTACTTCATTAAGTGCTACAACCATTCCTTTATTTTCTTTAACTAAGCAGTGTCTAATGCAACCAGGGTGCTGTGAGATCCTTTTAAGGCTGTAGTGGTGTGCCATACAATATTAGCACAGTTAAGTATGCAAATGTCTACACATAATTCACGAATAAGAATTTCAGATAGAAATCCATAATATGAAAAGCATTCTGCAGTCTGAGTTCTTTGCAACAGAAAAATTGCTCTATTATTTTTCTGTAGTCAAGAAACAAGTGATAGCTAAGAGCTGGCATTTTCTGAGGTGTGCCTTGAGTCTACCAAAGGTGATTTGAGTCTAAAAAGGTTGAGAAACTTTGGTCTAGTGACACCTGGAGATGTAGTGGCAGAGCATTTAAGATATCTTGCTATGGCTTAAAGGGTGTGAGTTAAAGCTTCATACTAGATGCGTGCTGAAAGCTGCTATCACATGACCAGTCTTTAAGTGATCCCTGCCATTCAGGCTGAATGTGATGCCAGTCACGTCATTCCCTTTTATGCTGTTCACTGTAGAAATTGGTGTGCTTTAACCATGCCAACACAACCGACTGTTAGGTTTAGGCAGGCCCTTACTTAATGAAATCACACTGCCTTCTAGTGTGATTTCATTAAGTCACAAGTCTTGACAAGGACCTAGGAGGTCCCAAATTCTAATCCTGCCTGGCACTACCTCTTCTTGTTGCCACTGATAATCATTTTCCTTTTCTACAAAATGACAATAATACCTTCTTACATCTGCAACCTTAAAGATTCTGTAATTTATATTTAAGACTCTACATTTAGGACGTCAGTATGTAAGTGTTATTGTGATTGTTAATAATAATGATTAATGCAATTTATTATTATAATAGAATAGCACTATATTAATCATATAACTGTTGTTGTTAATAATAATAAAGTAGAAACTCAGTGCTGAGATATGAACAAAGTTGTTGTGACCTAGAGCACTATATCTTCACAGTGAACAAGATTTAAAAAGCTGACAAATATGAATTCAAATTTTCTGTTGGAAATACAGCATGAAACGCCTTCTTTAGAAGTTGAATTGATTAAAAACAGTGCATGAAATTGAAGTTGATAATTAGCAAGCCAACCCCAATAAGAAGCTCTTGGCAGCTCTGGCCTTCCGGCTTTGTGCTAAGTTGTTATCTAGTCTGAGCAGGAAAACACTTTTCTTTAGCTGCACATGAGGACAGAGTTCAAAAGGTTTTACCTAAGGATACATCAACATGGTGAGTTAAGCCATGACAGAAACAAAGATACTGCAGAGCAGATCAAAGTTGGTGGTTTAGCAAAGGCTGGTTCAAAGCTTCTTGCTAGAGAGCTCTGCAAAGCTTGCTGTGATGACAGGAACAAGCTGAGTCCATCTGAGGATGTCATAATGGGCAATGCACGCTGAGTGGTTACCTTGGGATGGCTAACAAATGTGGATGGGCTTTTGAATCTTAACCTTTCACTTTGGCTATAACTTCTGCATTTGAACCAGCCTAGGGACCTTTCAGTCTTGTACATCAACATGGCATCACAATGGTAGTAAAACATGACTGTTCAGACCACTCATGTTTAGCATTTTTAAAAGGAGGTCTACTAAGCTCTTATTTTTTACCAAAATGTTTTGAAACTTAGTGATACCTTGTGAGGTCTTGACCAAAGCTCGCTGAAGTTGATGGAAATACTTTCAGGGGACTTTCAATCAGTCTTCTTTTGTGGGGGGCACCACTGCCAAAGCTCAGGGACCTATGGCAGCAGGAGAGGCAGGGAAGCTGCACAGGAAAAAAAAGTATTGGGCCCCTCGCTGCTTTTTAAAATTTTTCTGGCAGAGCCTGCTCACGCAACCTACCACTGGGCCATGCAGCTCCTGAGCTTCAGGGGGGCCTGGTCCTTCCCTCTGCGGTAGTAATGCCCCCTGGGTGCGGCTCCCTGTGCGGGCTCAGGGAACAATTGGATCCAGCAGGTGCTGCCTCCCAGCTGGTTGTCTGGCAGCTGCCTGCTGCCCCACAGCAGGCCCCCACCTGGGCCTGCAAAAAGGTCCTCTGCTGCCTCCCAGGCACAGAAGCCTCTGGTTCAGCTCCCACCCCAGGTCCACTGCCACCCATCTGGGCCCCACCATTCACCCTGGCTCCACATGGGCAGTGAGCCACAGGTGCCTGGAGCAGTACCAGAACTGAATGCTGGCCCTGCTGGATCTGGACTCCAGCAACCATTGGGAGAGCCACCTACCCTGGAGGAGCACTGGCTGCCATCACCCCATGGTAAGCCCCCTGCCTACTGCGGTCACTGAAGCCCCTGGACCCATGGGGAAATGGTGAGAGGCTGAGGTGTTGGCTGGCTGCCCACTAGGTAGTACCACCCCATGGTCCCCCAACCCAGGACACAAAACCACAGAGACCCCTGTAAATAGTTTTGAAACTGGGAAGAGGTTTTTTTATTCTGGGTGAGTGGGTAGGGTGGTGGAGGGGCTCTGTTTGTTGGGGAATGCGGGGGGAGGAGGCTCTTTTGGTTGAGGGGGGAGAGGAAAGGGGCTCTGTATGTTGGGGAGGGTGGGGAGAGGAGGCTCTTTTGGTGGAGGGGGGAGAGGAAAGG
>NW_017728906.1:148885192-148900390 GCF_001723895.1 Crocodylus porosus | reverse complement strand
GTGCCTCCTCTACCCAGGCCTTGCAGATATTGTGCAGCACACAAGCTGTGATGATGACCTGGAGGAGGTTGTTCTTGGCCACTTGGAGGCTGGCAGTGAGGGAGCACCAGAGGTCTTTGAGGCAGCCAAAGGTACACTCAACAAGGCATGGGTCTTGCCCAGGCACCAATTAAAATGAGCCTGGCAGTTTAATCCAGGTGGTTGGTGTAGGGCCTAATCAACCAGGGCAGCAGTGGGTATGCTGGTTCCCTGATGAGCAAGGGTGCAATGACAATGGTGCCCAGCTGCAGGTCCTACATTCCTGGCACAAAACGCCTGCCCTCCACTAGCATGGCCAGTCCAGAGTTCCTGAGCATATGGGCGTTGTGTGCACTGCCTGCCCAGCCAGCGCTGATGTATGTGATCATGCCCCTGGTGACCACCTGCAGGACCACGGAGTGGAACCCCCTTTAGCTATAATAGGGCCAGTCTCCGTGGGGTGGGCAGGTTGCCAGGATGGGGTGCCATCCAAGGCCCTGATATACTGGGGGAACCCCAGTGCACAGAACCCTGCGACCACTGCCTGGAGGGTTGCACACATAGAGGATGGTGTCTGCCAGCACATCTTGGAGGGTGCCACACACCTCCAGGATGGCCTTCCCAGCAGTGGCCTTGCCCATGCCTAACAAATGCTCCACACAGTGAAGGCTGGCAGGCATGGCCAGTTTAAGCAGCACCAGGGCCAGGCAGGTGTCAGCAGGGAGGGCCCAGTGCATACCAGTGTCCTGGTACTCCAGGTGGGGCCAGAGCTTGTGGAGCAGGTCTGCAAAGATGGCCTGGGTCATTGTAAAAGCATCCACCCACTACTCTTCTTCCAATTTGTGCTGCACCATGTGCTACCACCAGTGCTGGCTGGTGCAATGGAACAAGATACAGTGGGGCAGGAGGCCCAGGACGGCGACAGCAGTTCCAGCAGTGGCATCCTGCAGCACCTCATTGGTGTTGCTGGCAGCAGCACCTGTGCGGTGGTGGAGGGCTTGGTGGAGCACATGCTGGGTGAGCTGGTGGTCACTGCATGTGGGGGAGCTAGGCAGGGTGAGACAGCCATGATCCAGTTGTTGGTCAGCATGGCAGGCCAGCAGGATGATCAAGGTGGCTAGCAGGATCAAGGGACCCTGTTCCTCACTGCCAGGAGGCTGGGGCAGCCATAGCACAGGGACACAGAGGGGACACAAACACAGCTGCCATGTGCTGCCTCTGTGCATACCACACTACTCCTCTGACCACAGGAACTGCATGCCCAGAGAGCACAGAGCAAGTCTGTGTTTTAAAGATGGCTGCCAAGTGCTGGCAGCTGGGGCTGAAGGCTAGAGCTCCCTTCAGTGGCCACAGGGGCACATAGCAGAACTGGAGGGACCTGACAATAAATTTAGTGTCAGGACTCTACACATGTAGACACCTACCCAAAATCACTTACTGAGCAGTGGCTTACTGTGCAGTAAATCTAGTTACAACTAAATGCATGTGTAGTAGAGTTGTATGAAACAGCTATGTCTCATGTCGAGTTCAGA
Organism: Crocodylus porosus; assembly: GCF_001723895.1. Taxonomy (NCBI): domain Eukaryota; kingdom Metazoa; phylum Chordata; order Crocodylia; family Crocodylidae; genus Crocodylus; species Crocodylus porosus. The sequence goes on along the minus strand of NW_017728906.1, from coordinate 148,898,840 downwards.
TTTGGCCGTTTCAGAGGACAGTGATTTGTTTCAGTGTTTCGGATCACTGCTCTGTTCTGATTCAGCTAAATAAGTTGCAGAGTTTTTGACTCTGTTCGGAGATTCAGATTGGCAGGCACAGCTAGGTGGCTGCAGGTTCTCCCACAGCTCCTCTGGCTGTGCCTGTCTCTCCCCAGGTTGGGGGAGATGTGGGAGAAGCCCCCATGGCTTCCCTGCCCAACGCCATCACCCACTAGCTGGCCCCAGCCTAGTCCTGGCACTTCAAAAAAAAAAAAAAAGTCCCACACTCACCAGTTGCCGGAGGAGCAAGTGGAGCCTCTGGGTGGTCATGGCAGAGCCCCCCTCACAGTGTGGGGCAGCAGGGATCACCCCACCCCAGCCTGGCACCTGCACGGCAGCTACCCCATGGCGTGGGTGCAGCACAGCTTGGCAAGGTGCTGCATGCTGTCTTGGAGCTGGGGCCGCTGGGGCTGAGCGGTACCAGGCTCTGGCTGACGTATGGAGCTCCCAGACAGCATGCGGCACCCTGCCAAGCTGCGCTGCATCTGCGTGATGCGACAGCTGCCTCGCGGGTGCCAGGTGGCGGGGGTAATCCCCACTGCCCCGTGCTGTGCGGGGGGGTTCTGCCATGAGCACCCAGAGATCCTTATTGCTGCTCCTGCAAATGGTGAGTGCAGGGCTTTCCCTTTTTTTGTTTTTAAGGTGCCGGAAGGCTCAGCTGGGCCGGACAGGGCAGCTATGGGGGCTTCTCCTTCAGCTCCCCTGGCTGTGCTCAGTGCAGGCTGTGTCAAGCAGATTTGGGTGCTGGCGCTGGCCCCAGCTGGCAGCGGCAGCCTGCCGTCATTCTACAAACAGATCCAGGGGCCCTCGCCCCCTGGGAGGGCTGTGGAGCTGTGCCAAACTCCTTCTGGGGGTGGAGATGTGCCAGACTCCTCTGGGGCCCCCAGATCTGTGTAGAGGATGACAGCAGACTGCCATCCCTTCCCCATGAGCACTGGGATTGGAAGGGACATCAGGGACAGCTACAGATGTCAACATCAGAGCAGTCCTTCCACCCCTCTTCCCCCTCCCTCTTCTTAGTTTCTGTTTCCCTGCAAACCCAGCTCCAAAATATCCGAAATATTTCCAAAATGTTTCAGATGGTTTCGTTTCATTTTGGATTTGGTGTTTTGGGCACCAAAATTGGCCGCAACACCTCCGAAATGAAACAGCTGCCAAAATTTCACACAGCCCTAATGTGTAGACATACACAGAGTATAGTAAGATAGGTCTGAAAGGGAGCCCCTGAGTTATCTAAGCTAGTCTCCTGCTGACATAGACATTCAAGTCATATAATCCATTTCCTAGAATATTTAATATGCTTCTCAAAAAGCAGTTTGTCATGTTGCCTCTGCTCTACTCTAAATGGAAGGATGTTTCAGAAACTCTGCAGATTACAGTCTTCCGGTTTCCAGCCTGAATTTATTCACAGCCAATTTGTACCCATTTGTTCTTGTGCAAGTGCTGTTCTTTAGCTTAAATACTTGGTTTCCTTGCTTGTTGTTTACCACCTCATGTACACAACAATCCTATTGTCTCTCAGCAAACCACAATCTTTTAAGACATGTCTACCCCTCATCCGTACCACTCTCAGGGATAAATGACGCTCTTGGGAATGCTTTGCCCACCCACTCCCAATGGCCACACCCAACTATGTGGTAATGAAACCACTGGAGACTCTCCCCAGAGACACTCAAGCATAATGCAGCAGCTGTGAAGGCAGGTATCACTGCCATATATCCAAATTTGACTGAGGAAAACTAGAGTTGTATGCAGTAACCCAAATAATGCTATTGTCCAAGATCCTGGTAAGACATAAATACTTCTTTATATCTATTGGAAATGCCTTGATACATCATCAGAACGCATTTGCCTCTTTCATTGTCTCATCACTTGGATGAGAAAACTACCCAAAAATTTCTCTTACTTTGCTGTTTCCAATGTATAATCTCTCAGTTTATAGAAAAAATTCTTGTTAATATTTCCTACTAACATGAGCTGGAATTTTATATTGTTGAGTTTCAGACCATGTCAGTTACTTCAGCTCTCAAAGTTCTTCATATTTTTCCTGTATGATATTCTGATCCTCCACTGTATTGAACATGCCTCCCCACTGTCTGTCAACATATTCTTACTTTTTTCTGCAAAGATTATGAAAATATTAAATAAGATTACTTCTAAAACTCATCCTAGAGAAGGTCCATTCATATGCCCTTTCTGCTCTCAGACTTCCCTTCTCATCTCATCATACCCACCAGACAGTTTTTCTACTAATCACCATCTTTCTCAAAAGTAAGTGCAGCTTTCTTCACAGTAAGTGCATTACTGAAGTTAAGATACATTGGATCCACTGCATTTCCTTTGTCTAAAGAATCATTTATTTTAGCAAAGAACACTACGAACTAGGTAAACTCATGTTACATTTTACTTCATTTTCTGTTCACCTTCAAGTTTTTAGTTAGTCCCCCCTACAAAATTTGTGCTAAAGACTTGCATGCTTCTAAGGTGGCATAGATCATTTTTCCCTCATTGAAACATAGGTGTTCTCCAGCTATATGGCATTACCCAAACTTGAAAGAGTTATTAAAAATCCCCAAGACCAGCCCTACAATGCCATGTGCCAGTGCTTACAGAATTCTAGGATGGAGCTTATACAGAGCTCCCCTACTCGAGTGCCGGGAGCAGTTTGAGTTCTCATGAGTTCTACCTTCCTTTTTCATGCTCTCATCCCCAGTACCATTCCGCTTTTGTCTCCATCTTTAACATCATCATCCATACTGAAAGCTGAGGCAAAGTATTCAATCCATTTGTGAACTTCCACTATCTTTAACCTCCACCCCCGCATCACCCACAATCTCCCATTTCTTTCTGTGTCCTCTTCTTATTTTTATAGCTGAATACCCTTTTGCCATTAGTTTTCCTTTCCTCTGCAAAGTCTAACTTAACTTGACTTCTGGCAATTTTCATTCCATCTCTTTCTAGCTTCCTTTGGTGGTCACTCCTTTTTTCCATTTCTGGAAAGCTTTCTGTCTATTCCTAACATCCTTTTGGAAGTGTTTATTTATCCATTTAAGTTTAGAGCCTTTCCTCTCCCTTATATGTTTTTTCTTCGTCTTGGAATAAAAGTTCCAGATATTTTTTTTATTTAAAAATTCCAGGATAATTTCTTTGTCTTGGAATGCAAGTTCCATATATATAGTTGCAATAATCCAAGAACCTGTCCTGGGAATAGTAAATCGAATTAATAAACAGACATCAAGGCAAGTGCCTAGTTGTTTTCCAATCCATCCTATATTATTTGCCAGCATTGTCACAAGACATAGCCTGGGCCTTCCCCACTTTTTGCCTGTTTTGCCAGGCAGACTAACACATGAATAGTCCTTTAGGAAGAATGGTTCCTTACATCAAGTTTCTTGTTCCAAGAGATAACTGAAAATTTTCTGAGGCTATCTTGGTGGAGCTTTGTCAGTCAGTATTATTTTACATCTTCAACTTCTATCTCAAGTGGGGCAAGACATACAGCACCATTGCAGTCTAATGGAATTGACCTATCTATAGCACCTTGTTTGCTAATTACTGGTGGTATAGACATTGCCAAGGTGGGGGAACTTTCTTGCTCCCCTCATTATTTATGGTGTATGAGGTTCTACTGTTGGATCAAGTTCCAGATAATTTTTTATTTAAAAAATTCCAGGCTTTTTTCACAGCAGAGTCCCTGAGCTCCTTAGTCCAATTGCTTTCACTACCTAGTTTCTCTAGTTAATCAACATTTGCCCTTTTGAAACTAAGAACCATTATTATAAACCAACTTTTGTTTATCTTTCCATTTAAGTTATTCTGAGTCAACTCATGATCACTCAATCCTTGGTTATTTTCTATAACCAGCTCTTCTGTAATGTCCTGGTCGCATTACCAGGTCCTCACCTTCATCTCCCCCCTTCCCCTCTCCCCGTTGTATGTTATTCCCCCAACTTAGAGTTCAAATTACTTAAGACTTTTGCTGAACCATACGGTGACTACGTATGTCTGGAACAAAATACAAACAATTCCAGTAAATGCACTTACTTGAAGTTTGTTTGCCAAGTTGCTATTGTCTCCTTTAGTTATGGTTATGGGAAAACAAATGAGATTTCTCAGCTCTTTCTGCTGCTTGTCAACACATCCCAGAACCTCTAGTGCAAGGGGTTTTATCATGTGTTACAATGGTGGTTTCTGTGGAAGCCCATAATTAAAAGTGACAATACAGTACTTGGAGAAGAGACCTCAACCAAAAACCCAAGTATTTCAAAAAGGTGTGTTTGTCTGTACAGACACAGTGTCCTGGCATTTGGGAGGCTTTCTTGCAGAAGGGAGATATGAAATGATCACTAGAGGTTTAGTGGCACTTTCACAAAACTCTTTACCCAGTTTTCTGGACAGATCTATCAGAGGCTTAAAATCTGCTGCCATGAAAATGCTACGGGAGGATAATGACCCTTATTCTAGCCTTTGCCCCAACCTCTATGTACCGATCCTGTGTACTGGAGCTGTAAACAAGCCACTGGGGTAAGGCAAGAATTATCTAGACACAAGGGCAGCAGAGGGCTAATGGTAATGTCCATGTGCTCCTCTTCTCCTACAGGTTCTGGACTAGAGGTGGAAGCAAACATGTTGGGATGAGATAGACTTAACACTGGGAGCTGCAGTGATTTTAGGCTGCAGCACAGCCCCTAGACAAAGAAAAGGCTGCCTCGGATGAGAGAAGCTGGTGATCTTTCATATTGGGACACATAACATGCAAGACTCCAGGTGAAATGGATTGAAGATGACTACACCAGGCTGGGGAAGATGCATAGAAAAATGGAGGGTCAAGTGATCTTCAGAGAAATTTTTCCAGTCCATGTGTGATGATGAGTTTATGAAGACCAACTTCTGGCTCAAGGCATGGTGCCATGACATTTTTTGGGATGCTCAGCCAGTGGGATTCATCTTTGGAAGGGGGAATGTGCTATGAGGTTTGACTCCATATAAGCACCTTTTGGAATCAGGAAGTAGACCTTTTAGAAATAGTGAGATAAGATTGGGAGAAACTATTGCTATGTCCTAGGATAAACTGTTAATCTGTTTTTAGTGGATGGAAAGAGGAAACTCAGCTATACAAGAATCAGCAATGGGGAAGGTAATATTAGTGGGCAGAAGGATGGACAGAAATTCAGAGAAGTTTTAATGCTGATGAGAACAGTATGCAGGTAGGTGATGCATGTAGTGAGTGAATTGTGTCTACTCCAGCTCAGAAACGGAGTGTTGTCATTAGGAACAAAGAGTCTCTCATATAAGAGGAGAATTAAAGAGCTTGGCTTGTTTAGTCTAGGAAAACAAAGGCTTAGAGAGGATATGATTGCTGCCTATGAATACATCAGGCAGTAAACACTAGAGAAGGAAAAGAACTATTTAAGCTAAAGGACAATGTTGGCACAAGAACAAATGAGTATTGACTGGCCATGAATACGTGTGGGCTGGACATTAGAAGGAGGCTACTAATCCTCAAGGGAATGAAATTCTAGAACAGAGTAGCAGGGGATAAAAATCTGACTACTTTTAAGATGGAGCTTGACTGGTTTATGAAAGGGATTATATGATGTGATTGCTTGCAATTTCAGGGGACCAGACATGATGATTCAAGGTGATCCATATTCTTACGACTGCCCTAAATAACATTAGGTGGCATTGTACATTCCCACATCAGCCCAGAAACTGGGCAGCACGAAGATTGCCATTTTCCTTTTCCCTCCCTCTTTGCCTCCTCCCATCTGCCTACTCTGGGCCTTGCAGAGATACAGCTCAGATTCTGGCAGTGGTGGCAACTGGCAGTGTTGCGGATAACTGTGCCTGTAAGCATGGAGGTGCTTTTTTTTTAAAACCAAGTCCCATATCACTGACAGCTCATCAGGCACTGGACTGGTGTTTATTTGCTTTTTCCATTTACAGGAATGTTAATGGAAAATTGTTTAAGCTTAATAGGCACCAGTGAAACTGGTGAATGAGAAAACTTGGAACATTTTTGTTTTAATTTTTCTTTTTCTCCCTCCCTGTAAACCTAGGGAAGTCTGAGGCTTTCAGATCCCATCTTTTCCTGAACATACAGAATATTTTCTATCTTCTGCTTGAGGCACAAGTTCTTCTCATTTGCAGGAGAAAGCGGTGGCAATGTTTTAAATGCACACAAGCGGATGAAAATGGAAAATGGTAAGAACTTGGCCAGTTAAGCCTTGCTGTTTTATTAGAATGCAGGGTGCTAATGGAACCTGACATATCTCACTGCCTTCCCTTGATCATTTCCTTATTTCAGTCCTGAACAAAGCACCAACCAACAAAGGGAGAAACAGAGCCACATCATAAGCTCTGGGGCAGATCCTGCACATCCTCAGTCATGTAAGGTTGGAACAGAGCCGTCTCATGCATATGGGTGTGTAGGACCAGGCCCTCTAATAACAAAGGGCTGGCTCAGGATAATCAGAAACTGTGAGCAGGGTACTGTGGCAATGAACAAATGTTGTATTTGTCACCAGGCAGATTGTACCTGTGTTTGTCCTGGAACAGAAATATCCCAGAATTGACGTGTACAGATATCACCCTTCTAATCGAGGTTTAGTGAGCAGCTGGATACACTGCTGCTTTCCTGCCGTTGATTCAATGACACAATCCAGGGGCAACTGTTCAGATGTGCATTGCTATGTCCTAGGATAAACTGTTAGTACTTCTTATCCCCTGAATTGTTTTAAGATTTAGCCTGGGATGATGGATGTGGTTATCTGAACAATTGCATTTGTCCCAGGATAAAAGTTTCTTTCAGGATCAATGCAATGTCTGTTTGTAGCCTGTATAGGGTACATTTCTTTTTGAGGAACACTGGGGAGTAGGGCCTGACCATCTCAATTTCTGCAAGCACTGCTTCTTGCCATGTGGCACTGGTAAATGGGGCACTGGAACAGGGGAAGGCATGGCTCCTACTCGCTGCTCTCTGCTATCTTGCTTCTCATGGAAGAGGGAAGTATGCAGTTCCCAGAGTGCAGGGGGCTATTAGGCACTGCTGTTGAGCAACAGTTGCTCAGTCAGGCCAGGACATGCAAATAAGCCTTCCCCCTCCTCCTTGCACAAAATAGACATGGAATATGGCCCCACACAACCTATACACCAATCACCAAGTTCATTTCCACTTCCCAAAGACTAGCTTCTGCTTTTATTGAAAACAATAAGAAAGTGAGTCAGAGTAGGGCTGAGCCACAACTTCCTATTGGATGTCTCATCTGATCTACTAAAAAAAGAACAGAATAGAAAGCATGCATCAAGAGACAGAAGCTAGTGCGGCATTCCCAATGCATGTGATTTTCAGTATATGTAGGTGAAACGGGCCCTAAATCAAAGCAGTGGGTTTTAAAAAGTACCATTTCAATTTAGGGCTTATTAAACCCCTGTGTCATTCACACACCCTGCTGACCTATCTTCCTCTCCGGCGGGGAGGGGAGGGCAAGCTGCCGAGGAGCAAAGTGGTCCCTGGGCTGGGGGGTGGGTGTGCTTCTGTCCGTGGCAGTGGCAGGCCCCCCCAGGTGGCACTCGCCCATAGGCACCCGTCTCGGGTGGTCCCAGGCGGCACTGCAGCTGCAGAGGGAAGCATCAGGTACCCATGCAGCTCAAGCAGGCAGGCTCAGAGTGGGCGGGGGGAGATCAGGCTCGCCGCTTTTCTTGGGCAGAGCCTGCTTTCCCACACTGCTGAATGCAGGGCGTCCTGAAGGGCTGCAGAGCTGCACGGAGCCTGGTGCTTTGCTCCACAGCTGTAGGGGCAGCAAACTAAAACTCTTTTGAGTTATTTAAGGTAAATTACGCTGCCAAATTTCTTACAGCAGCTGGAATTAATGTGCAATACACTGCCAAGGCATGCAAACACTGACACCATTAAAGCGGTGCAAAAGCATTTAGCCCGCTTTAAAGCGTTATGCACACACACCCCTCATTTTGTCTACACAGAGGTGTCTTTTTAAAGCAACCAGCTTTCAGGGAATAAAAATCCAGGGTTGAATCCTGGATGCTCCATGGACCTTTGGAGTGGGAAGTTATCTGCAGCAGTGGTGTCAAACTCAGATGAGTTGCTAGGCCAATTTTGGACCTGCAGGCTGGACCACGGGGCTTAATGCAGGCCAGATGTCCCACCTCTAAATCCAGACCATGAGGCTTCTTACCATGGTTGCCACAGCTGCATGTCAGTGCTAGCACCAAAGGAGTTAATACTTATCACAGAATCATGGAATCATAGAAATAAAGGGCTGGAAGGGACCTTCAAACATCACCGGGTCCAACCCCCCTGCTTTGGGCAGGAATACGGCTGAGATCAAATGTTCCCAGCAAGGTGTCTTGTCCAGTAGTCTCCTCTTGAAGATTTCCAAGGTTGGGGACTGCACCACCTCCTTGGGAAGGCTATTCCAGATTCTGGACACCCTTACCATAAAGTTCTTCCTTACATCCAACCTTGTACTGCTTAAACTTCACCCTGCCCCCCTGCAGGTGCTGAAGCTGCTGTGTTGGCAGGGCCAGAACATAATGGTTAAAGGGAAATGTTAACCCCATAGGTGATGGCTGTGCTGGCATAGCAGCTTTGGGAGCACTGGGAAGAAGCCCCATAGGGCATTTATGGAGGTGAATCATTCAGCCGGAAAGAAGCCCCACAGGGCAGATGGTACACCGCTGGAGATGTCTGCAGATCTCTGGATCTGGCCCAGGGTCTGGATGTTTAGCACCTTGGTCTATAGCCTGGGTGCCAAACATACAGCCTGTGGGCCAGGTCTAGCCTGTGGAGCCGTACAGTCTAGCCTGTGGGTCTTGAATTGATCCTACATGCCATGTGCAGTGTATGGATCTGGTCTGGCACACAGGTTGTACCTGGTGTTGTGGGTGCTGCATGCAACATAGGGTGTCAGTCCAGGTAAATTTGGGACAAAAGTCCTATTTCAGGTGTTCTTACCAACACTGGGGGAGTATGCAGGATGCTTGGTCATGCCTCTGAAACAGTAAGCTTCATCCATCCTCTCCACTCCATGCACATCAATCCTAGCAGTGAGTCAGTGAGGATGCCCTGGGTTGATCTAAGATGTTGTTCTTGAGTACAGCAAAACATGGTACTGGGGACACCCCTTGAGACATACTGACTATCTCATTTTCCAGGTTCGTGTACACAGTACAAGATTGGGTGGGTGGGGCTTATTTTCTTAGTGGCCTGACTGATCTTTCTGTTGCTGCGTGGTAGACATAACCTGGCTTACAGGCCTGAAATTCCAGGTTGACCTGAAAAATGTAGGTTATTTTATAACAGCAAAAACAAAATGCAGGTTACTCAGTACAGGCACACACACTTCTTGATGGTTCAATAAAAAGTTTTGGTTTATATTTTTATTGCACATATATTGTTTATGATTTGTATTATGGGCCACAGTCTGGCGCTGTACACACACGTAGGGACACCTAAACTCTGCCCCAAAGACCTACACTCTGAAGACGTGAACCAAGGACAGAAGTAAGTACTATTATTACTTTGCAGATGAGGTGCTGAGACCTTGATATATTACGGGGCCAATCTGATGCTTATGGGAGTATTTCCATTTGCTACAGTAAGTTTTGGCTCACCGCCCATGTCTGTGGCACAGCTGAAAATTGAGCTGAAGTCTTCTGAGTCCCAGAGGAGCAACTTAAACACTGCATTATCCTTATTCTTCAGTAAATTGTGATTGCACATCCATAGTGTTCTTGATTACCCTGATTAAAGGTCAACATTTGTCTATAGGATTAAGGACAACAGGAATTCTGGGAAAGCCTGAGAAATCTGTCATTTTTCTTGAAAATCCTTCGTAGAATTTTAGCAGCTAAATGATGTTTCATCCTTCCTTCTTTCATTAGCATTGTTGCTTCACTTATCCGATAGCCGAAGTGCAGCTTAAATCAAATTAAAGGAACATAAGCAGCAGCAAATCTTCAGGGAACTGCAGATCATATTTTATTACGCTGACTGTGCCAGACAGTGAGACATTAGTATTACCCAACCCAGTTTTCTTAGTTGTTGGGAAGCAAGGAGAGTGTTCCCACTCACTCAGGTTTACAGTATTGTAATCAGCAGCAAGCAGTTGTATCTGTTAATGAATAACATAGAGAATTCTCAAGAAATCACAGCCTTTCTGTGGTATAAGAACTAAGTGTCCCCATGACTTAGAAGTTTGTCTATAGGGCTTTTCTTCACATGTAAGGCAGGAACCTGTGTTCATAAGAGCAACCCTGGATCACCTAGTTCTTTTGCATCCATCTCTGTGTAACTATTTAGAGCAGTGAGGTTTGCAGGATCAACCCACTGTAGAGCATGTTAGCATTCCCTTTGTTGCACTTCAAGGACTCATGCACAGACTCTTTTATTTCAAGATTTGGATCCCGCTTTTATTCACATTAAAACATTTCAAGGATTAGAATTGCTTGCCTTTCCTTGCTACCTTAGCAGTTGGCAATCCAGTTAGATTCAAGTGATCACCCCAGAATGAGAATGCACTTAACTTTATAGTGCCATTGAGGTACTTTTGTCATTTTGAAAGTTCAGTTCAGGATGTCTTTTGGCTTCTGAAGTTCAATCAGTTCTGGATAATAATAATCACTCATTGCCTTGATTTCTGCTGCATCTCTATTCAGAATAAATAATAAGGGACCTATGTATCTCTGAAACACATTGAGAACCTAGCCCTAATAATGATTGAATGCCCTTGCAAGGGTGTATAGAACTCAAGGACAACAGAGCACCAGTTACTAGACTTTGCAGTTCATTTACTGCTGGGGAAAGAAAAGGTTAATTATCTAACAATAAAGCAACTGTTTTCACGGGCGGGGGGTGGTTTCTGCTTCATTCTGAAACAAACAAGATAAGGTTGTGATCTCTAATGTTAAAGCATTCAAGCTGAATAGGGAACTGTCCAGTGTAATCTATCAACCACAGACAAATCAACTAGCAGTGCAGAAAACTCTCTGCCAAAATAAATGGGCTTCGTCATGTCTTTCATTAAACCTTTTTCTGGTTATGACACGAGTCATCAAAACCAACAGGTGCCTGAAAGAGTCAGACATTTGCACACTCACTGGGTTACTCAGACACTGTACAAGTTCTAATAGCGTACCGCACAACAACTACATACAAGACCAAGCCACAAAGTCTGGGTATGGAAGTGAGCTTTCCCATAGCAACAACACTTCGTTTTGCCATTTAAAGGTGCAGGAGCCAACTGTAAAGTTCAGATTGCTTTCCAACCTCCTTCCCTAAGCACTAGGTGTTTGGATGGAGTGGGGATTATTTTGGGCTTCTTTTTACAATTCATCTACAATAAATTAGCAATAGGCAAATTACAGGTTTGGAAAAGCATCCAGAAGTTCAGAGTCCAGATCACAAGGGGAAGCATTTTGCCTCTTTCTGTACCTATGGGGAAATATTAATCATCAGAGGGCCTGATATGGGAAAGCTGTCACGCAAAGCAGCCTTGGAGGGACATAGAGTGAACACCTCTCCATAGCATCTGACATTGTCCCTTCTTAACCCATCCCACTCAGTTTGAAGGCCTAGCTGGACAACTTGGGGCCTGACAGGGAAGATGGTTTTTAATTGCTTATATTTGGAGAAGAGGGAATAGCATTAATTAAACAACAATTCCTCCCACATGGGATAGTAGAGGAAGAGACTGAGAATAGAAAGCCTGGGTTCTGTTGCCCTACCAAAGACTTGCTAGGAACAAAAATCACTTTACCTTACTGTGGCCTGTAAGTGGTATTCAGAGTCTGGGACAGACATTCCACATCAGTGCTTTTATTTTTTCCCAAAGTAAAATATTTTCCATGGCACTGAATAGTGTGACCAATCCAATAATACTCTGAGCATTTTAGCATCTTTATAGCAGAGAATTGTGAGATACTTTATAAAAGTTCATTGATTCACAGGACTGCTCCCTCTCCCCCTGTCCCTCCCCTGAAATAGGAAGGGGAACTATTATCACCCTAATTTGACAAATGAGGAAAATGAGGAAGTGATGTTCAGGTGTGCTGCTCAGGATCTCATAACAAGTCTTTGATAAAGCTGGGAAGAGAATCCAGGTCTCAGCTACATTGACTACAGAACAGTTCTTATGCTGCTAAAGCCACGATGAACTAATGAACTCTGGTTATGTTTTCCATGGCTATTGTACTATACAATTCTGTTAACAAAATTAGCATCATGAAGTTTTCCTTGTAGTTGCTAAAAATGGATCCCACTGTGTCCTTTATATTCTGAACCATGGTAAATATACGAATCACAATACACTGGGAAACTCATGGAAGAGGTGATATCTTTTATTAGACCAACTAAATATTTGCAAACAAATTATTTTATTTATTGTCAAGCTTTTGGGAACACTCACCCTTCATCAGACATTGGAGAGAGCAGAGATTGTAAAAGTTTTCCAAGATGGATATGAAAACATAAATAGTATTTCAGCTGATTTACAGTCTGCCCTAAATCTCACTGTTAGTTTGCAGCACTCTGCAGTGGTACTAACCAGAAAAAGCTTTACTTGAGACAGTTCATCATAAGCAACTTCTTATGTTGTCTTCTGATGGTTATTAGTCAGTTATTAATCAGCTAAGTTGTTTCTATTAAAAAGGAAATAGGTTCATTATTTCTTTGCTGCAGTCCTCTTTGTTTGCAGAGAATTTACATTAAGTCTCATTTCCCTGAACTCAGTGGGAGCATCTACATGAGTTGCCTAATTAGTTCTGCAGTAAAGTCTCAGTGTCTACAAGTGCGGCTTCAGGAAATGAATTCACTCCACCATAGGTTAGTACTGGTAAACACAAGTACTATTGTAAGTCGGTATTCTTTAGTGTGCAGCAACACATGTAGATGCTGACAGAGCTGCTTGGGGCATGAGGGTGCTTCAGCACAGGGGCTGCCTGCTGGCTAGCCCGACAGTGGAGCACCCTCATGCCCCAGCCAGCCCCTCCGCAGCACCTTGAGCTGGTTTGGATCAACCCTGAGCTGGCAGGCTGATCCCCTGGATCTCCTGCCAACCAGGGCTGCTATGACCTGACTCAGTGTGCTGTGGCCCAGGCACACATGTAAATGCAGTGCCTGCAAGCAATAACTCCAGTGTGCTATATGCCAGAATTTACTGTCAGATTATTTCATGTGTAGACCGGCCCAGTAAAAACATAAGAAGGCAGCTTGCTTTTTCAGAAATCCAAGTCTGCTTTTCTGGTGAGTACTGTCCCAAAAGGAGTGCTCTTGCTCTTGCTTTCTTCCAGGGCCTCATTTTCTGCTGCCTCTCTCATTATCGGCTGACTTTTTAGTCTCTTTCTCCTTTCTCTCCTCCTCACTCTACACAGACACATACAGGAGTCATCAATTAGTGCTCCAACTCCTGTGTTTGCACTCATTCGTGCAAGGTGGCAAAGGCATGCAGTAAGGCAGTGGCCCTAGATTTTAGGAGGGCAAACTTCAGCGAGCTAAGGAGGATAGTTGGAGAAGCACTGAGGTCCCGGAGGGGAGGGGAGCCAGGTGTCCAAGGAGAGTGGTCGCTCCTTA
>NW_017728906.1:148878027-148885092 GCF_001723895.1 Crocodylus porosus | reverse complement strand
GGCAGGGGGTCGGACTAGATGATCTGCTCAGGTCCCTTCCGACCCTAGAAACTATGAAACTATGAAACTATTCATTTGGAAAACCCCTTAACTAAGTTTAGCTTCTGCTTAAGTTTTGTCATGCAGGCTTCCATGCTCGGTGGTAACTTCTGCTGTTTTAGCTATGGCTGCACAAAGTGGTGATTGCTGTTACCACCTTACAGTAGTCTCAAATTTCAAAGAATGCAGGTCCAGTTTTCATAAGACACCAGACTGCTTCAGTGACAACTTTTTGAATCTGCCTAGTAGTTATAGTTAGATGTCACTGGAAAGTCTGCATTAGAGACGGGCCATGATTTCAGCTGGAAAGCCACTTAATGAGTTTAGGTGAGTTGTTGAGGGCTGCACACATAAAATTAATGGTGAAGATATCTTTTTAACAAGCTATAGATAAAAAGTAATTCATATGCTAAAAATCAAGCGTTTAGTATAAAATATTTAAATTTTATTTCAGAATATAATTTTTGTCTTGATTTGGGTTTTTTTGAGTAGTATATAGGAGTGAGAAGAGATGTAGGAGAAGCCTGTATGTGACTTGTTTTATGTGAGGATGCCATAGTACACTGACAACTGCACGGATCTTGGTGGAGGAGAAAATTGTCCAGTGGTGAGGGGGGTTACTTTTTCACTGCAGCCTTCATCTGCCTTTGCAGCCATTGACTAATATGCCTTCTTCATCCACATGTTCCACCACTGAGATCTCTATGTTACATTGGACTGCTCTTCGTGTGACACTCTACCACCAGCACTCCCAGCCATATTGTTCTTAGGGTCACTGGCACACAGAAGCCTCTCCACGCTGTCAAAGTGGCAGCCCAAGTAGAAAAGTATATATAGAGAGGCGATTGCATAAAAGCTCAAAATAAGGTCTTACTCATGCATGTTGAAAATTAAGCTACAGAAAAACAAATTCACTCAATGGGAAGAATTAAGTCTCTGGGCATTTGGGGAGGCCTCCCTGCAAGTGCCCTCAGCACCACAATGGGTTCCCAAGCAGCAAGCAGGCAGGCAGGGCACCACCAACCCAGTCCACACGGGCATACCAGGGCCTGAGCACAGCTTGCCTGGGGCCTGCTGTGTGGACCTGGGCAGGCAGGACTGTTCTACCCAGCATTCCTGCAGCATCAGCAGAAGCCAGAGATGGAGCACTAGGACCTGCGCAGCTCATCCAGGGCCTGCCACATGGTGCCAGGCAGGTGGCCAGGTGTGGCTGCTTCTGCCCAGCGTCCCCTACAGTGCCAGCAGAACCTGGAGCCAGAGCTGCCACCCATGCCACCCACACACAAGCTGGATAGGATCAATTGGTGGGCTGGATATGGCCTGTGGTCTAAAGGCAACCCCGTGAGACTTAACTTGGAATTTCAGCTGACAGGGGCTTAGTAATGCAGGGTACTACATGTGTGCATGTGCAATATAAAGAAGACAGATTTAAGGTCTGATTTTTAGAGGTGCTTTCATAAGAGCTGCAGGTTTCAGCATGTCTTAAAATGAGTCTAGTTTTATTTCGGTGCCTAATTACAGATTTAGGAGCTACCTATAGACAGCTGGACTTGAAGATGTTGTCTAACGTTTATGAGTTACAAAAAATTGCATCATGCAGACATGGTTTCAGTAAAGTTTTGGTAATGACGGGAAATCAGCTGGTTTCCCACTTCCTCCAACAATGATGCACACTTCACTTCAGTGTAGTGATTTGACACATACTGTGTATTTGCTAACAAGTCTCAGCTAGCGTGGGAAGTTCAGGGGCTTTTTTTTATTTCAACCCTCATCTGATAGTTAGAAGTTATATATTAGGATCTATGCACTGGCAGATTGTCATCTAATACTGCTGTAATTGTTTGCTTCTTCAGAGAAACACACATTTAAAAGGGTTCTTCAGTACATGATGAGGGCATTTTGAGTGACGCGCTGCATGTTTTTTGTTGATGGATGGCAGCTGGGGTAACATTCTGCAGCAGAAATAAGTGAATTGTGAAATTTTGACATCATTCCAACTTGTTAGTGATGTCAGTAGTGCACACAATGAAACCGGAGAGGGATGACTAAAGAAAAACAGTCTGTTTTATATCTGGTATAATTTAATTAGGTCTGTCTTCCTTGCAAGCGTGCAAAATGAATTGGAGTTAGACAAACACTATTGCTACAGACCTCTGAACCAAGTAGTTACATGTAAAGAGTACTCCTGGGGCCAGGTGGGCAGGCTAACATTAGTGCAAGCTGCCACGTGAGGCTGTGAAGGCAGACATGGTCAGTCTTTTGCTTCTGAGTTGACAAATGGGAAGCATCACCCCCTCAGGCTTCAAAAAGGGGCTCCTTTGGTATTATTCAAAGTACAACATGGGAATGTCATTCACAAGCTAAGAGAGAATAGTATCTAGTTGGTGGTTCCTGAACGGTTAGTCAACCTGGGAAACAAAAATGGAAGAGAAGCACAGTTGTAGACATTTCTGCAGTTTCCAAAGGAACTTGGAGGAATTCAATCATTTTCCAGTCCACCCTACCTCCAAAACTACACCAGAGTATGTAGAGTATGGAGTCCCACTTTTATTCTCATTCAGTTGCACTATAGGGAGGGATCTTCATTAAAAACACCACATATCCTTGTTTTGTTAAGACTCCAAGTTTTTTGCATCATGTTTGGGATCCTTTGGGACATCTAAAATGTCCTGCTTTTTCCTTTCATTTCATCAGTCAAAACAAATGGTTTAGTTCGGGAGGACTTCTTTCTTTTTTTTCCTGTGAAGTTATGAAAACAGTAGAATTCATCCTGACCTGAAAAGCACAGTTCAGTAAAAGATGTGCTCACTGTGTAATGAAGCATTTGGGAAGAGAAGAGCCGAATGAGTGTAGATCTTCTCCAGCTGTTCTGTTGCTCAAAGTGAATGTTAACAACAACACTTGCTTGGTGTTTCATGCTAAATCCATTTAGAGCACTGAGACTGGGATTTTTCAGGGAACTGAAAGGGACTTAAGTGTCCTGATTCCATTAACATTCCAGTAGTGCTCTTAGGGCTCTTTAATAATCTTGGGCTCTGGTCCTGGAAAAATGTCTCCACTGTGAGAAAACATGCCTGCTTACCATGGAGTCAGAGGCTGGTGATAGCTGCATGAGCAGAGTTTTTGCAGTACAAGGTAAGAGTGCTTGGGTAGACCTCTAGCAATCTCACTGCAAACTCCTCCCAGTGTTTAATTTTGAGAATATGGTATCTTTGATCTTAATTCATTAGAGGAAGCAACCCCAAGTGAATTCTATATTCCTGCTTCTCCCAGGAGCAAGCCAGGGGCTATAAAGCCAGTATTTGTTTTATGTATTCTTCATATTACCATTTACAATAGCTTTCATTGCAGGTCAAAACCATTGGGAAGTCAAATGAAAATGCTTTCTAATTATGATCCCTGCCCCAGGTACAGTTCCTTAAGCATAATAGTAGCAATGACTCCTTGTGGCAGGAAGCGATGAATGATCTCAACCTTTTCACTCCCTTTGGGAGCTCCAGGGAACTCCACAATTTTTACTACCTAACTTGGCAGATGCTTACTGCTGTGAATAGTCCTACTGGCTTCAATGGAGTGGTACCAAGCACTAGAGCCAGTGGCTGCTCTTTTATACTAGGAGCTGAAAGCATCCTATTGGAGCTGTTGGACTGTTAGAGCTTAGCAGAAGAGCTGGCACTCTGCAATGTGGGGTTGTATGGACTCATGCCTCTGAGGCACAGGGGAGAACTTGTAATTCCTAGTCACCATTGGGTAGTACTTGCCATATTGGGAACTGGGGTTATCAGGAAAAGGCCAAAATGAAGGGAAGTGAGCAGCAGAAAATACTGAGGGGAACACACAATTGGCTTAAAAATTAGAGTACAGCTTCTGCTAAGAGTTCAAACCATGGCTGTTCTCTTAAGCAGACATTCCAGCCTCTTCCACTACATACTACTAATTATCACAATTGTCCATTTAAGCTCTCAAGCAGCCCTTGCTATTGTAGAAAATGTTAAGAAAGACATGTTGCTACCCAGAAGAGCTTGCTGTATAAGGAGGTAGATAAGAGCTCAGTGGGAGATGTGGGAGGTGCTACCTTGCATGGCTTTGGATTGTCCTTCTGCATTGCAGTGAGAGCAATATTAGCATGTGTGAAGCTTGTGCAAGGAATCTAAGGCTGGGCAAAGGTAGCAAACTCACCATCCCCAGAGACAGTGTCACTTGCACTTGCACAGGTCTGTTCAGAGTGGCAGTCCCCTCAATCAAAGTAGTGCAGCTGCCCTACCAGCCACTTAGGGCAGGCTAATTAGCATCTTCTGAGTGACGGTACCAATTAGCCTGCCCACCTGCCTATAACTACACTGCCTCTGGCTTAGGGGGCAGCAAAATAGTGCACTTGAAGATACCACTGCCTGGGACAGTAAGTTTACCATATAGACATAGTATAAGTGAAGAGAATAGATTCCTGGCATTCTCTGCTGGGAAGGGTATTCCAGGTACACAGGATGGTATGAAGAGGTGAGGCAGTACCAAGTAAATTCAATAAAAAGTTGTGTATAATTAGTGCATAAGTGGGTGAGGGGAACAAAAATAGAGGTGTAACAGTGATGCATAATAGTTTCATAGTTGTCAGGGGCTGAAAGGGACCTTACAGATCATAGGGTCCAATCCCCCTGCACTTGGGCATGAAAGACTGCTGGGATCAGATCTCATTGCTAACCAGTTATCTGTAAATTATATATATTCCTATACCTTTTTCAATCTTCAGTCCAATACAAAGTGGTTGTAAAATACTCCCAAATCAGTGTGGTACTCATCTGTAGTAACTTTGCCCTGAGATACATGACTACAAGCAGTGCAAAGTAAAGAAGAATGAGGACCACAGAATAAGTGTAAGGAAGCAGTAACAGCTCCAATATCCCTTTCTCGTATGCTGGGGGAAAAAAACCCTGCCAGTACTGGTTGTTCTAACAGGCTTTCAGATAAAAGGAGTGAATGAACTTTAACAACTCCAATCACATTGTGAACAGTCATAATCTAAAACATTTCCCACCATATGGTTGCAATAAAACCAGTTTTTTACAATTGGGAAAGCTGTGCCCTCTGTAGAGCATTACTCCAGTCAGGCACGGAAAATACTGAATCACCACTTTAAATTGAAAGCTTTCTTTTCAGCAGACTATGACAGTATACATTTGACTCCTCTATTTGAAGACTGGGCTTGTGCCAGCTCTTAAGTCAATTACTGAGCAGTAAGTGCCTGATTCTCCACTGCTCTTTTCCACATAGGGACCTTTATGCTGTGCAGAATTTGTGTGAAATGTTCTTACATCAGCATCACGTGTTTAGCACTGACACTCCTATTTATTCACTCATACAGTGCATGGTAAATGCCAGTGTATGCACCCACAGGCCTCACTCAAGATTAGGATGCTGTTTATATAGCTGCATGCATAGTCACACTTAGAGACACTCCGTGTATCCAGGAGAAGTCAAAGCTCTGCTGTAGCCTGGATAGCCCATTGGGCTAGTGGGGTAAACCATACCAGTTTCTGCAGCTGGGGGTGATTATGTCTATCCATCTTTGATTCCCTAATCTGAATGACCAGATGCCTATCTATAGTTGGATCCCTTGATGCAACCTTTAGTTGAAGATTAGAGTGAGATTTGATTTTATGCCTCTGGAACTGTAGTAAGACTCCTTAACTATTCTGCCAAAACAGTTAAGCCTGAAAACCACAATGGACAAAAAGAAAATGTGTAGGAGAAAAGTGTTATAATAGTACTCTGTTATCACACCTTGACAGGTAAAAAGTGGAGGCACAGGGCTTTGCCCAAGATTACACAGGAAGCCCGCACCTACAGGAAACCAGTGTTTAATTACAAGAGCATCCATCCCCTCTACATCCCCTCTACACTCATGTATATAGTTCTGGATGACAAGGTAAGGCACAAAGCAATAAAGAATCAGGCTCCCGCATATGAAATACTAATAGGATTCAATGTGAAGATGAGTATTAGTGAAATGCCTAACACTGGCCTATTGCCACATCAGGGTTCTGTAGTAGGTAACATAATATCAAGGCTAGTTCAAATATACTCTAAAAATCAGAAGGAAGTTTTCCTTACTAAGTAATGGAAATATACATCATGATTTTGAATTACTTTCCATTGCTGTGACTCTACTGTGTTCACCAGTAGACCAAAAATATGACCAGAAGCTATACATTAAAAAAATTACAGTCTATTCTGACTAGAAGGAATTGAATACTTTCTAGTAGAGCATGCTTTTCCACCAAAATAAATCAATTGGTTGATTTTTCTTGAGATTTTATTTTGAAAACATTTTTTTAAGAATTCCATTTATGGTCAAAATGGACTGTTTAGATTTTCTGGTTGTAAATAACTTCTGTTTCAATCTTTTAATTTTGTAGCACATAATACATAAATCTGACATATCCAGTGTTCCCTCTAAGCTGCATGGCTGTGCAGGCGTGCTCATGCCACGCTGCCAGGTGTGGCTGTGCACACCACGCAGCTTAGAGGCAACGCTGGACATATCTTCCTCCCCTCCTTCCATTTTGAATTCAAGCTATACTTCCTTGCTTTCACTTTCTCTAAGGTCCCTGGCAGACATTAATTTAATTTGATTTAAATAACAAAATGCAAACATTACATTACACCCTTCATTCTTTCAATGAGTATAGAAGTGTAGACTAGATCCCTAAAGAGGACTTAGATGGATTGACTCTGGGGAAGCTCTTTGAGAAAATTATCCAGGAGCACTTCTGCAAGGGGCCAGCAGGGAAGATAATGCTTAGGGGCAACCAACATGGGTTCATCTGAGGCAGGTCCTGTTAGACCAATCTGGTTGCCTTCTATGACCAGGTCACACAATCCTTGGACACAGGTGTAGCAGCGGACATAGTCTTTCTGGACTTTCGGAAGGCCTTTGACGCTATCTTACTCCAGTCTCATTAAAAAATTAGGTGACTGTGGCATTGATGCCTACACAATCAGATGGGTCACAAATTGGCTGTGGGGCTG
>NW_017728906.1:148868353-148877857 GCF_001723895.1 Crocodylus porosus | reverse complement strand
GCTGCACCTGGGGAGGAAGAACCAGCACCATACCTACAGGCTGGGAAACTCCCTTCTCATCAGCACAGAGGCGGAAAAGGATCTTGGAGTCACTGTTGATTCCAAGATGAACATGGGCCAGCAGTGTGAAGACATGGTCAGTAACTGCACCTTGTAATGCATCCACAGATGCATCATGAGCAGGTCCAAGGAGGTGATCCTCCCCCTCTATGCGGCACTGGCCACGCCACAGCTGTAGTGCTGCATCCAGTTCTGGACGCCTCACTTCAAGAGGGATGTGGCCAGCATGGAGAGGGTCCAGAGGAGGGCCACGTGCATGATCAGGGGGCAGCAGAGCAGGCCCTACAAGGAGAGGGTATGAGACCTGAACCTGTTCAGCCTCCACAAAAGAAGGCTGAGAGGGGATCTGGTGGCTGTCTATAAACTTACCAAGGGGGACCAGCAGGGAGAGACCCTGTTCCCCCAAGCACTATCAGGAGTAGCTAGGAATAACGGCCATAAGTTGACCGAAAGTAGATTCAGACTAGACATCAGGAAGCACTACTTCACAGTCAGGGTGGCTAGGATCTGTAATCAACTTCCAAGAGAAGTGCTGGCTTCTACCCTGGGGGTCTTCAAAAGGAGGCTAGATAATCACCTATTTGGGGTCGTTTGACCCCAGTACTCTTTCCTGCCATGCCAGGGGGTCGGACTTGATCTGCTTGGGTTCCTTCCAACCCTACCAACTATGAAACTATGACCCGGCTCCAGTAGCCACAAACCCCTGTAAGCATATAAATTCATTCAGCAGCTACATTTTTGTCCTGACAATTGTTCTGTACCTCTGAGCATGTGCAGAACAGCCCACTCTGAGCAGCTAAGTATCTAACTCCCATCTAAGCTCTGTTGCAATCCAAAATGGGGCTGGGGAAGCCTAAACACCACTTACATCCCCAGAAAAGCTAGAACCATTGGGCACTGTTGGGGGGTGCCATGTCGTGCCTCCTCGCTGTAGCCTCCCCGCTTTGCGCCAGAGCTGTCCTCCCGGTGATCTACTGGGGGTGCCGCTCACCTGTCCGGTCTTGCCTGCCACGACTTTGATGATAACCTTGTTCAGTATTAATAATCCGGGATGTACCAGTCCACAGATGAGACTCCTGGGCCCCACGCAGCTGAGGGCTCCACCTGCCCCTACACCCTCGCCCATTCCACCAGTGGGGGACCGTCTATCTGGTCCATTCCAGTATCCGAGGTCCGCAATAAAAGAAATAAGAAACAACTCAATGCTAACAGCCAGGGGTCTTCCCGAGCCGGGTGGCCGTCGGAACTTTCCACGTGCCCCCCTCGGTCTTCCCCGGTCCGCTGGGGTGTTGACGCCCACCCCCGAGCTCCCGTTAAGCTCTTCGGCCTGCCCTAGAGCCTTCGGGACCAGACTGCCCCCTCAGCCTCTTCCCAGGCCCTTTCACTTTCCGTGCAATGCCGTGCTGCTGGTGTCTGTGCCCGGGCGCACCCATTCCACCGCCACTCGCTTCCGGTTCCCGTCCTTGAGCCACCGTCAGCATCTCTTTTATCCTGGAATGGGCTGCCTCCTCTCTTTCCTCCTGGGCGCACCTGTGAACAGTAAGTGTCCCCGCCCCGGCGTTTTGTGCCAAGGGGCATGAAATGAGCCTGTTAGCACCGGGGCGTGGGGCTTTGGAACCCGCCGGCTCCTCTCCTTCCCCACAGGCACACTAAGAGTACACCCTATCCCATGCCAATATCTCCCAGCACCTATGGCAATTGTCATACAGAAGACATAGCTGATGCCAGCAGAATTCCTTTGGGCAAAAGGAGACCTGGAATCCAGTTCTTATCCAGGGCCTGTGATGGAAATTTACCTGGTACATCCTAGTTGGGGGCCTCTTACCTACCATTTTGGAAACAGGAGATAGAGAGGGGTCTGATTTGGGGCCTCCCCTCCAGTGTAGGGGCCTGGTACTATGTTACTCCACAGTTCCCCCTCTTGAGGTCCTGCCTTGCTCCAAAAGCTATTATTGTTTTCTTATCCAATGACTGTATCATGCCAAATGCAAAACTAATCCTGATGCCAGAGACAAGAACTCAAGACTCCCTCCTTCCAAAGTAGTGCCCTTCTCACTGGGCTGCAAACTCAGGCTCCCTCTTGCTGGCCCTTTTTTTGTTTCCATGTCTCCTGCACTTCATTCTGCTAATGGCCCAACTTCAGCAGGATGGGCAGAGAGTGTCCTTACTTGAACTATTCAGACCTGGAGGATAGGACACACTCCTAGGTAATGGGAATTGTAGTTTTGAATCCCCCTCTGACAGTGATGTACCTATAGCTCAGCTCTTCCACTTGCTCAGTGAGTGCTTTATCCCAGGCGTCAGCAGCCATTTGCCAGTGCAGGCCAGAGCTTAATGCCCTGGCTGTAGGTGCGGGCTGCCTGTGACCCTCTGGAGTGGCCAGCTGCCTGCGTTCACTCTCACTGCAGATTCCTGTGCCCTATTCAGTGATGGAAATACAGATGTGGTGGAGCAGCAGGCTCTGAAGCACAGGGGAGCACTCATAGAGCGGATGGGGAGCAGGTGCAGCTCCATGCCACCAATCTCACATGCTGCATCAGAGGTTCGCTGGGCAGACTGGACCTCTTAGTGGGCCTCATCTGGCCTACAGACCATAGGTTGCCGACCCTGACTCTAGCCATCTAGCTATTATGGATTGGTGGCAGCACCACCTCCAGTCACATACTCTTGTTCCTGAATGCACCATATCTATTCTGTAGCCCTGAGGTGGGCACTTAAACTCTGGAGAGGGGCAGGGGTTCACACAGGTGGTTCAAGCTTAATGTTGCCTTCTGGCTAGCTGTAGGCAGTAGCTCGATACCTAGGTGCTCTGAGAGTATGTCTGCCCTGTATCTCTGGTCCTCTCAAGCATGACTGCCTGTTCCCTCTTGCCCATGCCAAACCCAAAACATGCCATGAAGCCTCCCTGGAGACACCCCCACAGCTTCTAGATAATAGGAAACATGATACAGAGGTGCATGTCTGAAACTCTTGCCCCTCTTCAGTATTCATGCAGTAGAAATTAGGCTTCACCGTGCAAGAGTTAGGAGTCTATATACCTTTGTGGGTCTCAGCCAAAGTGTAATAAAAATTAAAAGAACACCTGCTCTCAGTTTCTTTGTGTTATCCTGAAATTATTTTCTAAGACATAGGAAAAGGCCTCCTGAGATCTTCATGGCGATGTCCTAAGTATTTCACTCCATTTTGATTCATTCTTTTCCCAGGAAGATACCCATGGGAATGTATACATTTGTCAATGTATAGGTTGCTTCCAGAAAGAAACAGTATGTGAACTGAAAATTTTCAAAAAATTTGGGCATTTAAAAATTAATTGTATTTCATTTTGTGATGTGCTTAAATGGAAGCACTGATGCAGCCCTTACAGATCTGGTTCAAGGATGTTACAGTGATGATGATGACAGTATAGTAACATAGATTATCCAGTAGGTGCATGACTAAAAATAAATTCATTCTGCTATTTAAGCAAATATGTACAGAAAATGCTGTTTTATTTGGTCAGCTGCACTGCAGAAACAGCAGAAAAACATTAAATAGATTTATCTTTTGATAGAATAGAATAAAATCTATCTAGGTTCTTAGACCATCCTCATTGTCACTGCAGATCTCTATGGGCTGCATCATGCTTCCATTTAGGCATGTCACAAAATGAAATAAAATAAAATTTTAAAATTTTAAAATGTACTAAATTTTCCAAAAATAGTTTTCCTTTTATTTATATTTTTGTTTCTTTTTCATTTGCAGAGATCTTTGAAAATCTATAATAGTTCTGTATTATGTATTCAAAGGTAGAAATTCCAGTCAACTGCAATTGTATTTTAGTTTTTTTCAGTATGTGTGGACAGCATCCATGTACTTCTGTTTTTGAGTGAATTTGATGGAGATACGCATGCAGGTCAGAGAATAAACTTGTGGTCTCTCAATTTTAGCCAATAAAGTATATATATGCCAACTTCCTTTCATAAAAAGAAAACCCAGAATCAGATTGGGAATTTGATTTGCATCACATCAGCCACAAATCATTAAAAGCATGTGCTTCTAAATTTACACTGTGTCAAAGCTTCACGCATTTCTAATATTGTTTCTTTCCTTTATTCCATGGTGACAAGTCCTAAGGGAGTAAAGGAGTAGGAGGAATAAGTGTCTGTTTGCACAATCACTGACCTAATTATCACTTAATCAACACTGGCAGTGTCAAAAAGAAATGCAGAAATGTCAATCCATTTTCAACGCCTCAGTCCCCAGTTACTCAGAAGATCTTCTTAAGTCCGAACATGGTAAATGCAATTCTTGGAACAGTGAACCTTTTTCTTTTTTCTTCCAAAACATTTCCTGACCCATAGAGAAACCTGAACAATCCCGGTGAGGCCCCCTAAACAGCTGCCCCAAAACATTTCCAATTTGATCAGGACAAAATAGGGAATTTATTTGAAAATGATGAATGCTAAAAAAACCAATAATAACAAATCAGTTAAAATATTTCCTTAGCATTATCTTACATGAAAGTGTGGAGAATTTGGATTTGGATCATTTCAGTTATGAGGGAAGTTAAGCAAACAGAAAGTGATTACTAAACCAGAGTTGTAATTTACCCAAACTCCAAATCTAAACATTCCTAAATGTGACAGAAGTTCAGCTCTGCTGGTCGATTTTGGATTTGGCTTCTGTTTTTGTCATGGGCTAGAATAGAAATTTTGATCTGCAACTCCCTCATCTTTAGGAACATTCGGATCTGGACCCACTTACGATATTTTTGGCTTTCCTCCATACCTAAGTTAAGCACTTTAGAGGAGTGGTGTTCAAACCTCTAGCCCACAGGCCCACAAAGCCTTGGAATCTGGCCTCCAGGGCTCCCCACGGGTTGAGAAATTTGGTGACTTGGGGAGCAGTGGCAGTTAATACTGCCATATCTCCCCATTGCTGAAATCCCAAGCCCATTGAGTCAGTTGGAGCTGGACCACATCTGTTTCCAGCATGGCAGATCAGGGCCAAGCCATGATCCCTTCCCTCTGCTCAGTTTCATGCAGGGCCAGGCCATGTCATGCACCCTTCTTCCCACAGGACTGGGTCATGACCCCTCCCTAGTGCAGCTTGTTCCAGCCTGGGTCACATCCCCGCCTTCCCCTGCAGGGTAGGCTCATGCTCCTATTCCCCTGCCTGGCCAGGTTGGGGCTGGGCCATGCCTCCCTCATCCCATGGGGCCAGGCCACAACCACTCTTCCCATGGGACTGAATTGGGGCTGGGTCACAGTCCCTTCCCACTGTGTGGTCAGGTTGGGACTGGACCAAGCCCCCTACCACCGCATGGCTGGATCAGGATTGGACTACCTGCCTCCCTACTCTGCATGGCCGAATGGGAGCCCACTGGATCCGCCCTGCGGAAGGATCTGGCAGTGTCTTTCTGGCCTGCTGGCACAAAAAGGTTGAGCACCCCTACTTGGACAACTGTCTGAGGCAACACACTTTTCTTCCTCTAGAGATGATAAAGCTAAAATACCAGTTCCAATATTCAAATGTGTGCAAGGGAAGACCAAGTGGCACAGCATAGGAATGGCTGCTAGATCCCACCCATTGCTTCTGGAGAGCATAAGAAAGTCAACAGTGATTCAGAGCAAACAGCTGAGAGAAAAGTAATGAAGTGTCTGTTTATAAGAGCAAAGTTCGCAGCTGCCAAGAGAGTAGATTGTCAGGAGCCTAGCAAAGCTCTTAAAAATATCTGACCAGAACCCTAACTAGTATCATCCTGGCACTTGAGAAACCTGCTACCCACTTATGAAGATAAGACTTGATACTTGTGATATTTCTAAAAATGTAAATAAATGGCCCTTTCTGAAAGAGACCGTATCCATGAACTCTTCCTGGCTCCTTCATATACCCTGAAAATGCAAGAAGTGGCAGAAACGTTGTTTCCCTTGTGCTGGTTACAGTTAACATATGCAAATAACACCTTGGCTCTCTATGAAATCCCCGCACACAAATCTGGAGCTCACCATCGGAAAAAGCACTAGATTGGTTCAGTGTCCTCATACTGGTTCAGTGTCCTCACACCAAAAAGCAGTGGCCTGTTGGGAAAACCAGAAGACCTGGCACATTTGAAAGTGTGTACTGTTAAGGATACTTTTACCTATTAATTCAAGTGTTCCTGCCAGTATTTCAAAACTCCTGCTACTGTAACTTGTTTATTGGGAATAACTGAGGGCGTACCAAGCTACTTGCTTCCTGAAATTAGATTTCATTGCATTTAGTTATATTAAGAAATGTTTTAAGATAGAATAGTAAGTACCAGAACTGGACCCACCTGCAGATTATTCCCCTCCTCACAGAATTTTGGTTTTGATCTGAAAAATGAATACTAAGAGCATGCCTACCTTGATCCTGTGTCATGCTCACAAACACCTCTTTAAAGCCCCGCTGCCCACTCATTCCCCGTCTCCAGGCACCAAGTCCTGGGACTACAGCAATATGCTCCCTGATAATGTGCCCCAGTGCCACCCTTAGGCCATTTGTGTCAGGGGTTCTTACTGGGTTGTGCTTAGGGCAACTGTACGATAGTTACACTGCCAATGTTGTAACAGGATTTGGTCCATGTGGAATAGAAATGAGCAGGCAGGTCACATCACATGGCAGTGCTGCCAGGCTCAGTACGGAGGCAATGCAGCTGTGCTCTTAGGCTAGGGACAGACATTACACCTAAACCAGTTTAAGGGATCAAAAACTGGTTTAAACCTGTAACAGAACAGATGTTCAGTGCTTATGATCCAGTTTGAAAATGGCTGAAATTGGTTTGAAATCAACTTGGTTGAATGTAACATGAGACTTAACTGATTTGTATCAAAGTGATTTATGCAGTGTCTGTCCCAGGCCCCTTGCTGGTTTAAAATAAATGAAACTCCCCCAGCATCCGGCATGGTCTCTGGGCTGGGCAGGGCTTTCTGCTCAACAGCAGGGATGGCCCCTCCCCTCTGCTCCCTGGCTGCAGCTCTGGCAAGACTGCAGGCTGATCCCCCCGCAACCCCCTCACTGATCCCTGCTGAGCAGGAATTCCCCCCTCCTCTCTGCCTCATGGAGCAGTGTCTGTATACTAGCTAGCAGACCACATGCTGGCTACGGTTCATGTTGAATCAACAGGTAGCTCGTAATGTCTCTCTGTTGTTTTCTTAATGGGATGATAAACACTGAGCTAGGGGTGATAAACACGGTTATCAATTCCCTGCTGGGCTAGTCACAGCATCCTGCTGGCACCTGGCCACACCCCCCTCAGCTCAGTACTATGCAAGGGAAGGGAGGGCTGCTCTAGCAGGCATCTGCTAGCATTTCTGGGATGTCTGTACAGTTACAAAGTGATTTAGCCTATCCAGGTTAGAGTAACCTGCAAAGATTGAATCAGTTCATGCTCAAGCTTTTTGAATGTCTGTCCCTAGCCTTAAAGTCTTTGGCCAAGGATGTTTGCTATTCAGGTTTTTTATTTCCCAGTCTAATCAATTTATAGTTTTCACAAAAATGGCCGTGGGGGGTTGGATTCCTAACTGAGAATCAATAACTTTTGAAGAAAGGAAACACAGAGAAAAATTTCATTAGTTGAAAACCCAATTCTCTTTCAAAGTATTTCAATGGCAACATTTCAGTTTTCTCTAATTCCAAGACATTTCACTTCAACAACTTTACCCTATTATAATTGTAATTATTAGCTACCATTTTCAAAATTAAGTGTTGCATGTATTGCATCTGTGTTTTCTGAAGACTTCAGGAATCCTGATTTTATATGGTAGCTGCTCAGTCCTTTCTTCACATCCCATCCCTTTATGAGGTTTTTTCCAAAACAAGCATTCAAAAATGGAGGCAGCAGAAATAACTAGTTACTTTGGTACTTCTGGACCTCCTGGTGAATTGAAATTAGTGGTCTGACACTAACCCCCCCACAAGCTCAGAGTCTGATAGCACCTCCCCCAGAAGTCAGTGGGACTGCAGTTGGAGGATCTAATCTTACTTTGCAACAAGATGCAACAGTATCTGTGGATGGTTCTATAGAGATCCAATCCTACCAGAAGCTAATTGTTTCCTGAGACTCAAATTAAGAGATTTAGCAAGCTCATTTTGCACTGTGGACAGAATTGCAGGAAGTGGGGAATGAGGATATTATGCCAACCATTGGAGAAGTGGGGTGGAGGGCAGAGTCTTACCTGCCACAGGGCAGGCTCTCTCCATTCTGGCAACGACTACTACTACTACTGCAGCTGCTGCTGTGGCAGCACAGGCCTGGGCTGCTGTTGCTGGTGAACAGGCTTACCGCACACTGGATGCAGCAGCCCTGCATGTGCTCCCTGGGGCTGCCACTATGGCACTCCACGTAAATCCACACCCAGTGCTGATGACCTATTCACACACCCTTAAAGACGTGCAGATCAGTCAAATAGCATCTTTCTGAACCATTGAGCATCTGGCGGAACTGGAGAGTGAAGAAGCACGGATCCTTTTAAACAGCAAGTCTCACCTTTGTTTTGCACAGCTTTAGTTTCAATCCAGTGATTTAAGCATGGGATCATCTTTCCACTTTCCACTACCTTCTCTGTTTATCCTCCATTTGAGTCCCAAACCTGCAATTAACTGTGGATATACAAATAAGTGCACCTGCCTGCAGACAACTATGGATGCGGACTTGTGTGTCAACCAGTTGCTCTCCACATGGGTATTAATTTTGCTCAAGCACTGGGAAATCTGAAGAAGGATTTACTGTCTGTGCACTGGGATGAACCTCCACTTTTTTAGGGTGCAATGCTAATATTTTTCTTTCAAATTTTTGTTTACTTCTGATAGAGACGCCCCCTCTAGGATACTGGAATTCCTTCCAATGGAGGTTCTGGTAGGATTATTGAGAACCTAAGTCATCATTTTGAATATCTATCCAGAAATCATCATAACCTTTGTTCCTTTCCCAGAAAGGGCACCACCTTTCAGAGAAGCAGAACATCTCACTCCTTAGAGCAGTTGAAAAAAGAAAACCATTTGATGCCAACAACCATGCCTTTGTATGAAAGCCTGGTGAGAGCTGCATTGTAGGCCTGTGGAAGTCGGCAGCGATCCGATCCAGCATTGGATCTGTCCATTTCAGATGCTAGAGATCCAGTCCAGAGCTCTGAACTGGGTTTCTACTTTGATCTGGCTGAAGCGGCTCTGAAGATTCAGAGCTGCTTCAGAGATCCGACCATAGGGTATAATGAGGAAACAATAAAATATCTATAATTTTGTTGTTTTTTGTCTGATTTGAGTGAAACTTTCAGGAGTGGCAGCCCCTGCTGAGAGCATAAAGTCTGCCAAGTTTCAAGAAGACTGGTGCAGGGATTTGGGTGGAACTGTACATCAAATTCTCGATCCTAGGCAAGCTGTTCGAGAAAATTATGCTGGCACACATCCAGGAGGGGCCAGCAGGGGACTGCATGCTTAGGGGCA
>NW_017728906.1:148867168-148868342 GCF_001723895.1 Crocodylus porosus | reverse complement strand
TGGCCTTCCTGACTGCATCCCCACACTGCTGGCCCATGTTCATTATGGCATCAATGATGACTCCAAGATCCTTTTCTGTCTCTGCACTGATGAGAAGGGAGTTCCCCAGCCTGTAGGTATGCTGCTGGTTCTTCGTCCCCAGGTGCATCACCTTGCACTTGTCAGTGTTGAAACCCATCCTGTTCTCATCCGCCCACCCCTGTAACCTGTCTAGGTCTGATTGCAGCCTGTTCCTCCCTTCTAGCACGCTCACATCTCCCCACATCTTAGTGTCATCAGCAAATTTGAACAGGGTGCATTTTACCTCGTCGTCCAAATCACTGATGAAGATGTTGAAAAGTGTGGGCCCAAGGACTGAGCCCTGGGGGACCCGACTGCCCACATCCCTCCAGGTCGAAAATGACCCATCCACCACCACTCTCGGGGTGTGGTCCTCCAGCAAGTTAGCAACCCAATTGACTGTGTAGGTGTCAACACCACAGTCCTCTAGTTTTTTAATGAGAACGGGGTGAGAGACACTGTCGAAGGCCTTCTGAAAGTCCAGAAAAACGATGTCCACTGCTACCCCTGCATGTAAGGATTTGGTGACCTGATAGAAGGCCTCCAGGTTGGTCTGACAGGACCTGCCTCTAATGAACCCATGTTGGTTGCCCCTGAGCATAACCTCCTCCACTGGCCCCTTGTGGACATGCGCCAGGATAATTCTCTCAAAAAGCTCACCCAGGATCGAGGTAAGACTAACTAGCCTAATGTTTCCTGGGTCCTCCTTCCTCCCTTTTTTGAAGATGGGAACCGCGTTGGCCCTTTTCAGTCCTCTGGCACCACACCAGAGCACCACGAGTGCTCATAAACCATGCCAGGGGTCCCGCAATGACCTCAGCTAATTCCCTCAGCACTCTGGGGTGGAGATCCTCTGGACCAGCTGATTTAAATACATCCAGTCCCTCCAGAAGTTTCCTGACTAGATCCTCACTGACCCTTGGCCTGGGTGCACCTCCCCTGGGGCCTGAGGGGGTCCCAGTCGGGGGGGGTGCTGATCCGGTCCCTGCTCAGGAAAATGGAGGCAAAGAAATTGTTAAATAGGTTAGCTTTGTTGTCTGGTGTGACAACCAGATTTCCTAGCATGTCTTGCAGGGGCCCCATGTTACCCAGTACCTTGTTTTTGCCCCCTATG
>NW_017728906.1:148853714-148866943 GCF_001723895.1 Crocodylus porosus | reverse complement strand
TTTTGTAGGTATTAATTGTTAGTAATTAACTGGCTACATTAGCTAGGTCCTGTGTATTGAGCTGGTCCCTGAGTGAATCATGATCGATTGGTAACTGGTAACACAGTAGCTTAGCAGCCAGGCCTGCAGTAGTGTCTCCCATGCCCCAAGACAGAGACAGTCAGTTGCACAAGCACCCATGGCATGAGTTTTGTCTGTCAGCAGCTGGGGGTGCAGGGCCCCAGAACCCCCCTGCACTAATCTCCTCGACAGCTGGCAGGCTTTGTGGCCTCAGCAGGAGCTACCACCCCTGCAGTTTTCACCCTGCTGCACCTTAACACACATAGTGTCACCCATGTCATGAGTTTTGCTTGTCTGCACCTTGAGGTGCAGTTCCTCCCAACCCCCTGCACTGATCTTCTTGAAAGCTGACAGGCTTTGTGGCCTCACCAGGAGCCAGAACCTCTGCAGTTTTCACCTCCCTGTGGTGTAACACATACACAAGACATGAGTTTTGTTTTCAAGAATTTGGGGTACAGTCCCCCCCAAATCTCTCCAGCAACCTTCTTGAAACTTGTCAGGCTTTGTGATCTCAGCCAGGGCCACCACACCTGCAGTTCCACTCCCCCCCCCGTGATGTAACTCGTACATGTGACATCAGTTTTGCTTTCAAGAATTTGTGGTGAAATTCCTCCTGAACCCCTGCACTGATCTTATTGCATCTTGGCAGACTTCATTCTTTCAGCGGGGGCTACAATCCTTGCAATTTTCTTCCAAGTCAGACAAAAAACAACAAAGTTATAGATATGTCATTGTTTCCCCATTATACCCTATAGCCAGATCTCCGAAGTGGCTGTGAAGCCTTTCCGAAGTGCTTCAGAAAGCCTAATGAAGCCAGTGCTTCAATCAAGACCTGCTGCTTCAGATGCTGAAGTGTCTAAAACTTCCCTGGATCCAAAGCTCTGTCTGAAGCCTCGCACAGCCCTAGTGCATTGTAGACAATTGGCTGGAAAGACATTAAAGATAGCTCTTGTGAGCATAACAACTCAAATCACAACCTTGTTCCAACCAGTTCATTTTTCTAGCAGTGAGAAGTAGCAAATCCATGAGTGATATTTTCTCAAGACTGTTCTGTACAAATTACTTGAAACTGCTAGTGAGATGTCTTAATAGCCTATAAAAACAATGGTGGGTACTGCCCTGCCAAACAGGTACTCTATGCAGACAAGCAGCTGCCAGATGCAAAGGGGATGAAGAGACGGCCCTGTCTCTCACATCATCATCCAGTCACTTTTAGGATGCCAAAGAGGTAGAGACAGGACACCTTCTAGCGCTTTTCTAAGTAAAGGGAGGAAACTCGTGTCATACTCTGTCAGCCCTACAATTTTATTGTGAATCCTCAGATATTTTATTAAAATCTCAGGTCTGAGAGACAAGTGATAACTTGGGATTCTCAGTTTTTGAATTTCCCAACCTTTGTGGTCATACTACAAACTCAGAAAGGTGGTGTGAGTCCTGGAAGCTCCCAAACTGATACACTAATAACTTAAATTAACCTAAACTTACTTTAAAAAGACAGCCCAGGATTCGTAAACCAAATTTATGACATCATATTTTGAATGTTCAGGTTCTTTGGCTTTACACATTCACACATACAACCAAGTAGGAAATCCACAGTGGTTGAGGAAGCCTGTATTTGACCAATGCAGAGGAACATTTTTATGGTCAAGGTGAGTATCTGCCAGCTCCAATGACTACTTGTGTGCATAGTCAGTTTGCATATGCAAATACTCATTGCTATTCACAATACAAGTTTTGCATGTGCCCCTCTTTGTACCTTCCTATGAAAATCTAGCACAAAGTTGCATTACATATGAATAAATTTGAATGAATCCTGGTAGATGATGTTCCTTTCAGCATATCATAGAATCAGAGAGAAGTAAGGCTGGAAGGAAACTCCATAGATCAACCTCTTTCCTTAGGCAGGATCATGCCTATCCAAATCATCCTATTCAAATCCTTTGTCTAACCTCTTTGCAAAACTACACAGTCAACCGTGGCAGAACACAAGACTTAATAACCTAATCTGTCACAGGTGAATCAGGGCAACACAGTGGCCAACATCCTGTTTCTGCAAAAGTTGTTAATATATGCTCAGGAGATCCCAGGAAGAGGGCCACTTCCCCAACTTCAGAGGAGGACAAAAACCCACAAAGTCCATACCAATTTGACTGTGGGGTAAACTTCTTTTCTGACCCAAAAGATGGCAACCAGTCTGACCCTGAATGGAAGGGAATGGCCCTCTAGCCAGGAACCTTTGGGTTTTAATTGCAGCAGGAGCATTGGTACATCCCAGTCAAAATCCCCAGCCTTGGTTGCTGCCAGCACCTAATGAGGAAGGCCTAACACCCCTCCCCACCACACATGTAGCAGCAAGGGGTGCATGGAATTCTCTCCCAGCATCATGCAGCAACCAGCAAAGCCCAGAAGCATGGGAAATACCTTTCTATGTGAGCCTGTGACCAATACTATACCTATATTTTGTTGTTTCTGTTATGCTAGTATAAGGATCCTCCTCATGGACCAAGACCCCATTGTGTTATGCACTGTACAGAATGCACAGATGAAAGCAGAAATCTCATTACTGTGTGGCTGGGAATCAAATTTGTCAGCCATGGAAAGTGAGGGGTTTTAATCTGTATAAAATTGGAGTGTGTACAAATTGCTTCATATTATGCAAATTCAGTTAATTCATGGTGATTTGCCAACATGATGAACTAGAGTCCTAAAAGGTTTGTTGTGTAATCAACTTTTGCCCAATGACGGTGCTAAGCTGTTTTCCTTTAGGAGCTGGAATTTATGTAATGAATCTCTGGTCCAAATCCAGTATGGATTTGTTCTACATTTAATTTTCTATAGCAAAGGGAAATATGCAAGAGAATAGAACTATCCTGATCTTTTTCATCTAACACTCTTAAATGGTGTCCTAATCCTTTTTTTTGTAGTTGTTATATTGTATATTGACAATAGTATAAACAGGTGCTCATACTACACTCCATGCACATTGACATAATTTAATATCACAAAAATATACAATGGCCTGCAAACATAAAATCAACACCCCAACTATAAAACAGCCAACTGAAAACTCTCCCCATCCTTAAATATCTGAGATTAAAAAAATGACCCTTTTTACAGTTTCCTGGTTGTCAATAGTTTCAGAGCTCACAGACCTGGGTACTGTGCAAATTCCAAAGCTGAGGTGCCAGCTCCTGCATCACAATCAATCTTAGCTACTGCAGTGGTACAGGAGTGGACAGGAAGGGAAAGGTAACCTGCCTCAAATCACTGAGGATTTTATACATAAAATCAGTGCCTTGGAATCCACTCAGAAGCTTGTGGAGTGGTCATTAGTGTCAGTGTGTGGGCCTATATAGGGCACACTATGTTAAACCTAAATAGTGTGGTACTGGCAGGCACAGAGAGGAAAAAGTGTCTTGGCCACATTCACTCCTTGCCCATTCAGGACAGGAGCAGGATCTGATGATATGACTAACTCACACTCCTATGTTACAAAGAATGATCACAGTCTTTCATATGAAGATGGTATTACTTCTTTTGTGCCTAGACAGTCGCTCTCGGCCAGTGGACACCCAAACCCTGAGCTCTCTAAGACGGTGGAATACTCATTCCACTGTATAACCTGGGTAAGATGTGAAAGAGATTTAGGCCTGGATGTCATCAGCAAATAGAAGCCATTGCAACTATACCCTTTTATTAATCTACACAGCAGTTCCACATACACACAGTAGGCACATGGGGCTGGGAGCAAATTACTCCCAGTATGATAGGTGATTAAATCTCTGTGGTACTCCTCAGGAGATAGGTCCCAGGGCTGATAGACACTTTCCCACTAATGCTCTCTCTGTGTCCTCTCAGAAAGACAAGAGTAGGTTCCTCTGCATCAGAAAGATGCTAAGATCTGCAAGTATTTCTACATGACTGCTATCAATGGCTGCTAATAGATCTCTATGAAATCAAGATGGTCACTAACCTGCATCCAGATTAATATAATCAACTAATACTAATGGGTGGTTTCTACACCAACTCAAGCCTAAAAGCAGATCATGCCTTAACAATAGAGATTCTTATATTTTGCCCTGCACAGCAGCCCTTAGTATGTCTATTTTACAGGTGTGGAAATAGATGCTCCCAGAAAGATTAGATAATTTACTGAACATTACCTAGCAAAGCAATAGCGGAGGTAATAAATGACCTGACCTATAATACTAGATTATGACCACAATGTCTCAACCACTTTTAAAAAAATCCCATCCAAATACTGAAAATTACTGGTGTTTTCTTGTTTGAGTTATAATCCAACGAGTGGCATAGAAGACTTACCCAGTTATCGTTCCACTAGCTGAGCCATCTGTCTTGTTAGGTAACTGCCAGTGTAGCTGGCCTGCTAGACCTGTGAGACACTAGAGGTTCCATGTTTTTCTGAGGTCTTCTCAACACTTAGGATCATATCCAGGTACAACAGATGGACACGCACCTGGTTATCTATCCATCTGAGTTCATTATCAGATGCCATACTGGACTGTGAATGCCTGTGGCTGTGCAGATCATATCTGAAGCAGCTATGCATGAGAATCCATTCTGTTCACTGAGAAGGGTGATGGTGCGCTGCTTCATCCTGCTGCTTTGTCGCACTTTTATCATTTGGAATTCATGTGTCCCCAACAGTCATTATTCAACATAGATCAGTGACTAATCTATAAGCATGACCACATGTATGGACGGGGGCCACATTTTCGCAATTGGGAAAAGGTCAGCAAGACCACAATTTTAAGGTACTTGCCTTTGGTCTCTCAGATCTGAGTTCTGAACCCTGTGAAAGTGTTTCCCAAATGAAACAGCTTGATGGTCTCATCCTACTTGTACCACATCTACCACATCTCAGAAATTTGACTGATATCATGTGTCTTGACCTGACAGACAAGAAAACTCAAGCCCATTTAAAACCACAGATACTATATGTGAATCATAGAATCAGAATCATAGAGAAGTAGGGCTGGAAGGGACCTCCATATGTCATCTAGTCCAACCCCCAGCTTGAGGCAGGGTTGTCCCAATCTAAACCATCCTATATAAAGCCATAATCTAACCTCTTGGTAACACTACCATCAGCCTTGACATATCAAAAGATGTAACACCCTAACCTGCCACAAGTAAAGCAGGAGGACCACAGTGGCTAACATTTTGCTTCTGTAAAGGTTGTTAATATATGCTGAAGAGATCCCAGGTAAAGGGCCATACCCCCCTCTAGAGAGGAAAGCAAAAACCCCTACAGTCCATACCAATTCGACCACAGGGTAAAATTCCTTCTTGACTTAAAATATGGTGATCAGTCTGACCCTGAGCCAGGCGGTGGGGAGAAGCGTGGCAGAGCCTCTAGCCAGGAACCTCCAGCTTTAAGTCCTAGCAAGAACACTGGCACATCTCAGACAAAATTCCCAGTTTTGGCTGCAGCCAACACCCAATGCCTTGGAAGGCTTCAAAAAAAAAAGAAAAAGAAAAGAAAAGAAATCCAAATGCATGTAGCAGAAAGGGCAGGGAGAGGGGGCAGAATTTGCTCCCAGCCCCATGTGGCAACCAGCAAAGCCAAGAACCATGGGAAATACCTGTAGTAGAGCATAGGCATAGCTACACTTGGATCATCCCCAACCAATGACTGTCCAACCTCTTCTTGAACCCCTCCAGTAATGAAGAGCCCACAGCTTCCCAAAGCAGCCTATTCCAATACTTTCTTTAAAGATGATGTCAAGTCTCAGTCTTAATATTTCCCCCTGGGATTTTGAAAGGATATAGTTAGTTCTGGCAGTGTTCTGCTCCCTGAGCTAAAGGAAACTTAGGATATGTCTACTTTACATAGTGCTTCACCCATAATGTATCTATAGTAGGTAATTGTATTCTTTCACAGCCTTCATGTTGCTAGGTTAAAGAAGCCAAGCTCTTCAGTGCTCCTCTCATAAACAGGGACCACAGCAATTCAGGCTTCAGAGGATTTCAGGAGAAAGCCCAACATTTAGCATTACCCCCAAAGCCCCAGAAAACTGCGATTTGGCTGGAAATGATCTGAAAACATGGGGAATAGGAAGATGGGGAAAAAAGGTTTAAAAAAAACTTACTTGAAGTGCAAAGAAGAAAGGCAGCAGAGCCCCGGAGGCTCTGTGGAAGCCCCATGTGTTTCCAGGCGCAGCCTAGTATGGGGCTCAGCCAGTCAAATTGATTCCTTGCTTTGGTGGGGAGTTGAAAAGCCCTGCCCAGAGTGGATCAGGTAAGTACCCCCTGCCCCAGGGGCTGCAGGCATAGGCATGCTGGGTATCTGGCCCCACAGCTTGGCATGGGGTGCAGGGTGCCCCTGCCACATGGGTTTCCCTCTGCCCAGCATGGATCTCCGGAGCCTTGCTTTGCTTTGCTGCCACACAGGACCAGATGGGAATTTAATTGAAGTTTTAATAGAAGTTGTTGTTTAATAAAGTTTATTTATTATGGTTTCATTAAGAATTCTAATGAATTCTCAGCTTTTCTTAAAAGCTGTTGTTTAGTAAAAACATTAGCACACAGGCCGTTCTTCAGCATTACTTTCTTAAAACAGCTGAAGAACAGCCTGTGTGCTGCTGGTCAATGGTA
The DNA here is from genome assembly GCF_001723895.1 of Crocodylus porosus. NCBI lineage: Eukaryota > Metazoa > Chordata > Crocodylia > Crocodylidae > Crocodylus > Crocodylus porosus. Next base: position 148,860,265 of record NW_017728906.1, on the reverse strand, counting down.
ATCAGCTCCCTGGCGGGCTCCCTAAGCCAATCAGAGGCGTATGAGAGCCTGTCCTGAAAAATGCCTGAAATTGGCTCCAGCGAGACTGCAGGGAGCCCATCTTTCCCCCCGCTGGAGCCTGAATTACAGTAGTCCCTACTCATAAATCCTAAGAATTGCTCTTAACTTTTGTAAGTCATAAGATATGCTTTCCATTCCTCTAATCATCTCAGAAGCCCCTCTTCTGACCTGTTTCAATTAGAAATAATCTGTATTCAGTATGAATTGCCTGTAATAAACCAGATGTGCATTGTACAATGGTATTAATACTTCCATAGCTCTACTAGAAGGAGGAACCTTTGTCTTTTTCATTGTCACACCAGGTGCATGATTCAATATGATCCTGTGAACAACTAACTCATCACAGCTACAGCATCACTTAAACACTTTTCTTCTTTCATTTCCAGCCGATGTCCTTCTGGCATACAGCCTGAATTCTTGTTATTAATCCTGTAGTATTTGACTTTGCACTTGTATTGTTGAATTTCAGATTATTTCTCTCACTCCACTTCTCAAATCATCCAGCTCTTGTGTGATATCTGGACCCTTCTCTGTATTGATGATGCCTTCCAACTCTGTGCTTCAGCAAGTTTAACTTACTTGGCCAAGGTCATAAATGAAAACATTCAACTAAATTCAGCCCTGAGCCTTCACTAGCAATCTCCCTCCCTCCCACTTGATACTGCCCCTTTCAGTACAGCTAATTGTCATCTTACCCATGTTCCAATGAATAAGGAACTGTATACTGGACTATATGCCTTAGTACTTTCTGAAAATCATTGTTTCTTCAAGGAACCATCACTTGGGGAAAAAGCTTGTATGCTTGGTCTGACTTGAGGGATCGTTGCCCTTCACAGCAACCTGCGAAGCCCATATTTTTGTCCAGGCAGTTAAATCAAGAGTATGTGTTAGGAGTTGTTTATGGGAATAGATGCTTAGTGGGGAAGTCCCGCCTGTTCAATTGCATTGGAGATAGAGTTTTGTTAAAAGAAAGCTGACAATTCTGCTGATTTTAGTTTGATTGTGTTGCTATTTTAAATAATGATAAAGGCACCCAGATGAGAAGACAGACATAATACTGTGGAGTGTTAAGCATGGTGACACATGAATATAACTGCAAGGTCATAATTATGGATTTGTATTGCAAATAATTGGAAAGCAATAAGGAGATAGACAAAGCTCTGGAAGGGACACCTTGAGAATGTTGCTATCGGCCATTTCAAGTGAGACATTCATCGCCTCTGACAGGAACTCGTATCCTCTTCTCCTTGGCTAGCAGGAACCGATGTAAAATGAGAGCTGCCTGACTGAAATCAATGGGAGTACTCCAGATTTACACCAGGGATCACCAGAATCTTGCCCTTCCAGGAGTCTCTAAGAACAGATAAAATCACTTGAAAGCCCCTGTGTGTGTGTATATATATGTGTGTGTGTGTGTATGAATGTGTATATATATATATGTATATATGAATGTGTGTGTGTGTGTGTGTGTGTGTGTGTGTGTGTATATATATATATATATATATATATATATATATGTGTGTGTGTGTGTGTGTGTGTGTGTGTGTGTGTGTATATATATATATATATATATATTAAAAAAATAGCTGTTTCCAAGGGCAAACAGTGAATACTGCAATGAATAAATAAAATAAAACTGAGCTCCTCTTTAAGGAAATAAAAAAAACCCATGATTGTGCAGCATATTTAGTGAGTCAGATTAATTCCCAGACAGAAAGGACTAAAAATCAATTGACACAGCTTCTTAATTATGCAGCATTTTGCTTTCTTTGCACAGAAGATAATTAAAATGACACTGGGGGAAGCTGTTTTGGCTTCTCATAGAAATTGGAATGAGCAGGAAAAACATGCTCTCTCTGTAGAGTATCAGTATCTCCTTTCTGATGTATGAAATAAAAACACTTGCCGGAGCTGAGCTACCTAGAGACTCTGCCGAGTCAGCCTGATCTGTTTGTTGGCTTGTAGGGATGCTGGCAGGGCTCATCCATCTGACAGTCTCTTGAGATTCAGCACATTATGTCTGAGAGGATGCACTGTAGCACTATGGGACCTGTCAGCAGTATCTTCCTGGATCCATTCCATTTTACCAGGGTTAACGCCAGCATGGAGCACGCTGCAATCATGTCGCATGGTTCCACGCTGTTCTGTACGCCCCCGCCCCCTGCACATTGTGAAAGACAGGAGCTCAGGCTTTTAACAGCTTCAGAAGCAGGACTTAGCATTAATGCACTGTCATGTAAATATAGGGCAGAAACTTGTTTATCCTGTGATAATATCTTGTGAATGGAAGATTTGTCAGGGGGAGAAATGCTGCATAGCTGGTTCCTCCTCTCTATATACCATTTCTCCCACCCCTGGGAACAAGGAGACAATACCAGTCTGACACCTGTCTCCCCATTGACAGAGAATAACAGTGCGGGGGGGCGGGCACAGGGAAGGGGGAAGGGGAGGGGGAGAGCCTTTTTCTGCCTCAGATGCTGATGTCAAATGTGACAGTTCCAGCTGAGTCCATGTACCTCCCATAAGCTGTTATCAAGACTTAAAGCACCAAAAAATCAAGTTAGCTGTTCACAGACATATTTATTCTTTGCTATTTGCTTAAATGCCCCCCTCCCAAATAAAATATTGTAGCTGAGTGACCAGATTCAATGGGCATGTTTACACCTGCATTTAAACACACCTAAATTTAATGCGCATTAGCTTAATGCATTTTAAGTGGGTTTAGGCAGGCATCTCTATGTGCATGAATTAAAATGCATTAAGGCTGTGCATGGATTGACTAGTCCCAGGTCAGTCCACGCACACAGTGTTAATGAGCTTTAATGCATTTACATGTTCATTCATGTGTTTTAACTACTTGCACCTAAATGTGATCCCTACATTTGCAGGGATCACATTTAGGTGCAAATAGCCTAAATTCACCATTTTTGAAGCATATTAAGGGTGTGCATATGTAGACATGCCCTAATGCACCTTAAATTTAGGCTAATTTGCCTTAAAGCATCTTGTGTAGACACACCCAGTTAGTGCACAGCACTATTACAATCTGATTTTTGGTAGACTGTTCCAAACTGTGGTAAATTATGTGTTTCCAGATTTCAGTTCACAAAGCTGATCAGTCACTTCAAGGTAAAAGAGGAAAAAGGAGGATAGTGAATTGCAGAGTTTCAGCAAATGGGTTTGTTATCCTCTTTGGTACTTGGGCTTTTCCGTAGGAAGACTGAAGAATACAATAGTCTTCCAGTACCAGGGTTAACTGATCCCAGGCCAAAAGTTCTATCCGAGTAAAACTTTTAGCAACTGGAGTTTGGTTTGGGATATAAACTAACAGAGCTGGCCTGCGAAAGATAGTCTGTCCTTTCTGAAAGCCGGGCTGGGAAGTCTTGTAATGAACCATTCCTTTCTGGGAGGGAGATTGGAAAACAGCCAGGTAGTTTCAACCTGGAAGTAAAGCTCAGTGAAACCAGATTGCAGACCTTCTGGAGAAAATGAAGGACGGTGAGGTTTTTTGCAAGCCTCTTGCACAAGACTGCAGCTTAGGGCATTGTTATAGGATAGACTGTGAGCTGTGCAAATGGTGATGGGTGTTTGTGCTAGCTCAAGGTTGAAGCAGTCACACTTCAGGCAAGAATCCTCCCCTCCCATTCTGGGTTTCCCTCCTGCCCTCTGCCCCCTGGGGCTTCCCTGGTCCCTCCATGCCCAGGGCTCCTCCCTGCCCCTTAGGGTACCATCCTGCCCCCGGGGCTTGTTGCCAGCCCCCTTTCCCAGTTACTTTTGGCTTCTTGTACTGTATATCCCAGGGTAGCAGGCAGGGAAGGATTAACCTGTTTGCCCTGGCCCTTGCCACTATAGCAGGACTGCTGCCCTTCTCCATGCTGAGCCTGGCCCAGGGAGGAGCAGTGGTGGTGGTAGTGGTAGTGGTGGTGGTGGCAGGCAGGTTAAGCTTTCCCTGGCTGCTTTCCCAGGACAGACAGTGCTGGCAGCCACAAGTAAGCAGGGTTAGGGTGGTGGAGGCAGTGAGTGGGGATCTGGGGTGCTGGAGAGGGTGTGAGGGTAAGGGGGCAGTGGACCTGATCAGGGTCAGCAGCAGGGAGTGGGTGGGATGCTTACACTAGCTGGCCACACTTTAGTATAACTCAAGCTAGGTAACATGGATCAAAAATAATCCTGCCCTGGAGTGGCATAACTTGAGTCACCTAATGAGTGCTTAAAACTAGTTTAAGGTGGTAGTTACTGTATGAACAATCCAGGTGTTAAGAGCTCCAGGAGCTGCTCAGAATTACCATATAACAAGGCTCTTACAGAGACCTGAATTCAAATCTCAGCTCTCCCACTGATCAGCTGCACAACCTTGGGCAAGTCATTTCACCTTTCTCTACTTTTGCTTTCCTTCTCACCCCATTTCTTGCCTGCACAGCGACTTTTTAGGGGAAAGATGGTTTCTCAATATGTGTTTGTATTGCACCTAACACAGCAGGGCTCCAATGTAGGTTGAAGCCATTTGATAGTATTGTAGTATAATTAATATTAAATCTTTTGGCGCTGAAGCAGTAAACAGCAGGTTATGAAAATAAGTTAGTCAAAGTTAAGCAGTGATTGGGAAATAAGATAATCAGATTACTAAACTAATCAAAGTCAGTGAAACTCACTATTGTTTGGTCATCCATGGATTTGAAAATCCAAATTAAAACTACGGGTTATGCAAACCATATCCACTAGAAAGGTTCACTCAGAGACAAATCAAAATCTGTGTGTATCATTCTGCTCTTCTTAGAAAGCTAAAGCTGCTTTAAAGCCTGTCTGGTGGTTTGCTGTAGGGTTGAGGCCTGTGTGAAGAGACAGCAAGAGAGGAAAAGGGAAGAAGCAGACATACTGCACTGGGTCCTGGATTGAAGGTCCTAGATGAGTATGGCAGAGAGGTTCTGAAGAGTGAGACAGGAAAAATTGGCCCAGGCTGTGACCAAGTGGAGTTAAGCTCAACTCTGGGGGAGGGATGAGATTGCATGCCACTTGGCAGCCCATTGAATACTGGATACAGCTGGGGACTGGCCTGATGCGTAGCATAAACTGTCGAGCCCCTTATGTACTCTAATTTAGGATGCCATTCTAATTTAGGGATGCCTGCAACAGCTACTAGTTAGAATATAGTCCACTTCAGTTACACTGCTAACTTGCCCTATGTTGAAGACCATGATCATAGGCAGATCCAGGATTTTGAAAAGGGTGTGTAGGAGCAGTAATGAGCTCCCGTAGTATGGTCGAGACTATGAAGTCCACAGCATGTTCTGGACTCCACAGAGAACCCAGTGGGGCTGTGTAAAGCTTCAGTCGCTGATTTGATTTGGCAGAGATTTGGTCTGATTCGGTAGCCAAATCTCCAAATCCAAATTAAACCAGGAACCCTTTAATCTCTCTGAATCGAATTGGAACTCTCCAAATTGATTTGGAGAGATTTGGCGATTCAGACATAGACACAGCTTTAAATGTTTCTTCTGCATACCTCAAGGTACCAGGTGGCTCATGAACACTGAGATGGTAGGGCAGATGGAGCGTTCCATGGGAGTGCAGGAAGGTCCCGAGCATACTTGGTGATGGACCTGGAAGTGGACCAGAGGTAGACGGGACATACTTTTAATCCACTTCTAGGTCCATCGCCGAGCACATGGTGGGCCCCTCCCCAGCTCCTGTTGGATGCTTCATCCACCACACTATCGCAGCATTCACAAGCTGCACCTGGTACCCTGAGGTACGTAGAAAACACATTTAAAGCTGTGTCTGTGGCCAAATTGTTGATCCTCTGAAACAGCATTGAATCTTCAGATTTGGATTCAGCTGAATCGAATCGGGACAGTGATCTGAATCAATTAATCAAACCTCTGTCCCCAATTTGGGCCAAATCTGAATCCAAATCAAATATGGCCCATTTTGCACACCTCTAGAGCGCAGGTATACAAGGGAACTGGAGCCACTAATCTACGTTGTGGAAAAGGGAATATAACCATGCCACTGAACCGCCTGCAAATAAGTCTCCAGCTATGCTTGAGAGTCACCCAGCAGTTCTGGGATTGAGAGAAAATGAACATAATGTAATGAATAATGATTACTTTGTTTTCTTCCTTTCCCCTTCTTTCAATGGCAGATGCAAAGCACTTAAGGCTTTCTAAAGTCTTGAGAGAAGTGGGGAATAAGATAGCAGTAGCTTTTCTCTTCATTCCCCTCTGCTACCTAGAGAAAATTAGTGTCAGATGGGATGTGCATGTTGTACAGATGTCAGATGGGATGTGCATGTCGACACCCACACAGTCAAATGGGTCACCAACTGGCTGGAGGGCCGCACCCAGAGGGTGGTAGTGGATGGGTCCTGCTCGACCTGGAAGGAGTGGGCAGTGGGGTTCCGCAGGGCTCGGTCCTCGGACCTGCACTGTTCAACATCTTCATCAGTGATTTGGACGAGGGGGTAAAATGCACCCTGTTCAAATTTGCTGATGACA
>NW_017728906.1:148849114-148853394 GCF_001723895.1 Crocodylus porosus | reverse complement strand
AAAGGGTCCAGAGGAGGGCCACTCGCATGATCAGGGGACAGCAGGGCAGGCCCTATGAGGAGAGGCTATGGGACCTGAACCTGTTCAGCCTCCACGAGAGAAGGCTGAGGGGGGATTTAGTGGCCTGTTATGAACTAGTCAGGGGGCATCAGCACGCATTGGGGGAGTCACTGTTCCCCCGAGCACCTCCGGGAGTGACCAGGAATAACGGTCACAAGCTGGCAGAGGGTAGGTTTAGGTTAGATATCAGGAGGCGCTACTTCACAGTCAGGATGCCTAGGGTCTGGAACCAACTTCCAAGAGAAGTGGTGCAGGCTCCTACCCTGGGGGTGTTTAAGAGGAGGCTGGATGAACACCTTGCTGGGGTTGTTTGACCGCAGTAATCTTTCCTGCCATGGCAGGGGGTCGGACTAAATGATCTGCTCAGGTCCCTTCCGACCCTAGAAACTATGAAACTATGAAACATACAGTATTCATCATGAAGAGCATCATGAACACTGATTGGTCCCTCTTTTGTATTTTCTCTCATGATATAGGAATGCTGCTGATACCCAGGGACATTGCATTTAGATGAAAAAATGGATATAGGAGATAGCATACAGTCAACATTTAAATTTACTGCTGTATGTTGCCATCAGTTCAAAAGCTGTGGCAAGATTCTGAAGGCTGGCTATTTTCTGAATACTCACATTCAAAGACATCTCATGCTTCAGGACATAATGTATTCACTTGGAGAGGTGACTTTTCCCTCCTTTATGTATAGCATTTCACACAAGGAATACTCACCTACATCTGAATCATAGAAAAGTAGGGCTGGAAGGGATCTCAGTAGGTTAGCTAGTCCAACCCCCTTCTCAAGGCAAGATCATCTGCATCCAAACCATCCCATACAAGTGCTTGTCTAACCTATCACTTAAACTACGAACAACCCTGTCACATAATTACAACTATAACCTGTGCCCAAAACATCAAGAACACCCCAACCTGCCACTGATGAGGCAGAGGTATGAGGGCACTGTCAGTGCCTCACTACAGCAAGGGTTAGTGACAAATCGAAGGAAGAGTTATTAGCTGCTACTAGTCAGGCACTCAGACTAAAATGTGAGAGTCTGTGGAGATGTATCATAAAATCCTGTATTCTGATACCATGTTCATTCTTTTACTATGAATACACTGTATTAGTCATAGATTTCATAGATATTGGGGCTGGAAGGGACCTTGAAGACCACCAAGTCCAGCCCCCTGCCACAGGAGCGGAAAGTCAGCTAGGGTCAAAGGATCCCAGCAAGATAAGTGTCCAAACGTTTCTTGAATGAGTCCAGAGTAGATGCCAACATGTTTCACGCTAGGTGTCTCCAACGCCCATTTAAAACGCAAGTTGTTTGACATTTGCAAATCCTTAATTCCATGATACTCACTGTGACTTCCAAGCCACAGCTGGTGCAGCTTTGCAGAAAATGTTATTGAATGGGCAAGGGTTTCTTAGGGTGATATCTTTTATTAGGCCAACTATGTAGTTGGGAAAAAGTTAGACAAGCCTTTGAATGCAAGACATTTTTCAGCAGGTTTCTGTTTACAGCCAGGCACCCTAAGAAGTCATAGAATCATAGAAATTAGGGTTGAAAGGGACCTCAGGAGGTCATTTAGTCCAACTTCCTGCTCAAAACACAACTGTTCCCAACTATATTATCCCAGCCAAGGCTTTGCCTCCAAGGAAGGAGATTCCACAGCCTCTCTGCATAGCCCGTTCCAGTGCTCTGCTACCCTCCTTGTGAGAGAGTGTTTTATAATATCTAACTTAAACTTCCTTTGCTGCAACTTGAGACCGTTGTTCCTTGTTCTGCCATCTGCCACCACTGAGAACAGTCTAGCTCCATCATCTTTGTTACCATCCTCCAGGTAGTTGAAGGCTGCTATTAAATCCCCCCTCCCTCTTCTACACAGTAAATAAGCCCAGTTCCCTCAGCCTCTCCTCATAAGTTATTGGTCTCAGCCCTCTGACCATTTTCACTGCCCTCCACTGTACTCTCTCCAATTTGTCCACATCCTTTCTGTAGTGGGGGCCACAAAACTGAACACAGTACTCCAGATGTGTCCTCATCAGAGCTGAATAGAGAGGAAGATTCACTTCCCTCAATTTGCTGGCAAGGCTCCTACTAATGCAGCACAGTATGCTGCTAGCTTTCTTGGCAACAAGGCCACACTGTTCGCTCATATTCAGCTAATTGTTCACTGTATCCCCCCAGGTCCTTTTCTGAAGAACTGCTGCTCAGCCAGTCAGCCCCCAGTCTTCACCAAGACATGAGATTGTTCTCTCCTAAATGCAGGATTTTGCACTTGTCCTTGTTGAACCTCATGAGATTTCTTTTGGCCCAATCCTCCCCTCCTATATTTTGAGTTCTCAATCCTAGCTGTACTCTCCAGTATATCTACTACTTCCCCCACTGGGTGTCACCTGCAAACTTGCTGTGGGTGCACTCCATGCCAACTTCCAGGTCATTGATGAAAATATTGAACAAAACTAGCCCCAGGAACCCCGCAGGGACACTCCACCTGATAGTGGCCGCCCACTAGATATTGAGCCATTGATAACTACCCTTTGAGCCTGACCATGCAGCCCATTTTCTACCCACCTTACAGTCCATTCATCCATCCCATAGTTTCTTAGCTTGCTTGCAAAAATGTTGTTGGAGACTGTATCAAAAGCTTTCCTAAGTTAAAATATATCATGTCTAATGGTCTCCCTGCGTCCACAGAGCCAGTTATGTCATCAGAGAAGGCACTCAGGTTGGTCAGGCATGACTTGCCCTTGGTGAATCCATGCTGACTGTACCTAATCACCTTCTCTTGCTCCAAGTGTTTAGAAATGGGTTGCTTGTGGACCTGCTCCATGATTTTTCCAGGGACTGAGGTGAGGCTTCCTGGATCCTCCATCTTCCCTTTCTTAAAGATGGGCACTATATTTGCCCTTTTCCTGTCACCTCTCCCAAATGCCAGATCCTCCAAGTTGTCCTTGCTTCTCACATAATTTCTGGACCATCACAGCTATAACATCACTTATACACCTTGAAAGGGCATGCACTGTGCATATTTTCCTGCAATCATGAATAATACAACACATAATAGATATATAATGTTAATCACTGTACCGTAGGTTTTTTTCTTTTAACCTAGAGTGTGTTTGCCCCTATTCCCCTAGGGGGTCTATACATTGTGGCTCTTCAGTTAACACTGACTGCTCATGTGACTCATTACATTAGCCAGCCAGGGCATAGCATCATTGCCTTCACTGAAGAGTTCATTAACACTTCATTCTTTGTACAGCTTGAAAAGGCATTATTCAATCTAACATAGTATCTGTGCAAAGGTCAATAGAAGGCAACCTAGTTAAGCAACAGTTCGTGTTAATAAGTGATTTTGATCTCTTTCATAGTCAGTAATACCTCAGTTAGGTTTTATTACACTTGCTTTTCCCATTCAAAAATCTGTCCTTATAAAAGAAACAGCAGGTGGAACACAGATTGCTTTTACCTTCTTCTGAATGTCCTGTCAAGCAGTTTTCTTAGCCCTGCAGAATGCAAACAAATAGGATAGTCACATTCTCAAAGAAATCCCGAGTGGGTTTTGGGCTGTCCCTTCATTCTGACAACAGTATTTAGTGCTGATGCAAGAGTCTTGACTGTTAACACTGTGAAGAAAATGCCTTTTGTTTATCTATAAAATGGGAGCAGCCTACATCCTGTACAGCGTTCTTCACTGTTCTTTTTCAAGTTTGATGTGGAGAGACCACCCCTAGGGGTGAGCTAGGCTTTATTTTTCTCTGCCAATGCCAATATTCCCATTTGCTGCTGAAGACTTAGGCATTTTAGCAGTAAATTTTATTCTCACTCGCTCTATTGTAAACCTGGAATAACTCCATGAACATCAATGGGCCATTCTCACTGGAGGGGTCCAGCTGCTTTATACAAATCCTCTATCAATTCAACTCAACTGAGTAGTTAAGCTGGGCTTTCAGCTGCTCTGTGTCACCAGCAGCTAGAGCATGCCAGTGACTTCAGCCCAGGGGAGTAAGGACCTGATTATTTACTTCAGTATAACTGTAAGGAGGACTCGACCCTGTAGGTCCAATTCTCTACTGCTTGGAAAACCCCCTGGACACTGAACTCCTACTTCAGCACCCAGAGGTGCAAATACTTTATTTGTGCCCATCTGAGGTTTCATAGTTTCATAGTTTTATAGTTATAGGGTTGGAAGGGACCTGAGCAGATCATCAAGTCCGA
>NW_017728906.1:148826758-148848861 GCF_001723895.1 Crocodylus porosus | reverse complement strand
TAGGGCCTGCCCTGCTGCCCCCTGATCATGGGAGTGGCCCGCCTCTGGAACCTCTCCATGTTGTCCACATCCCTCTTGAAGTGCAGTGCCCAGAACTGGACGCAGTGCTCCAGCTGTGGCCTGACCAGAGCCACATAGAGGGGGAGGATCACCTCCCTGGACCTGCTTGAGATGCATCTGTGGATACATGACAAGGTGCGGTTGGCCTTCCTGACTGTATCCCCACACTGCCGGCCCATGTTCATCTTGGCATCAATAATGACTCCAGGATCCTTTTCTGCCTCTAAGACTAACTGGCCTATAGTTTCCTGGGTCTTCCTTCCTCCCTTTTTTGAAGATGGAAACCACATTGGCCCTGTTCCAGTCCTCTGGCACCACACCAGAGTACCACGAGTGCTCATAAAGCCGTAAAGCTCATAAATTCAAAAATTCGGGGCTAGGTCATAATAAATAAATTTGGGCCTGTTACTGTGGGGCTTTATATACTTGATTTTCACATTCAGAAATCCATCCTCCAAAGAAAGTATCGAGCAGCAGGGGTGAGGGCATTTTCATTGCTGCAAATACCCTTGTGAGGTAGGTTTCTTTCTGACACAAAAGTGCAAACAAGCTGTGTGACAGTGGAGATCCTGTTTAAGAATCATTGGGGTTCTACTTCTCCTGTCCTCCCTCACAGTACAACCTAGCAGAGATAATTACAATGGTTAGATTTTGTCATTTAATGAACATACCAGAGTTTTGCTTCATTTCCTCTCTTGCTTATCACTGTTTTGTTAGTATGAAGATAACTTCAACAACTTCATCTCTCACCTTAAAATCTGCTCAAAGGAAATCCCCTGGTTTTTAAAAAAGAAAGAGAAGGGCTGTCTTTGTCTGGTAACAGTTTACTTTAATCAGAACGTTTTCTCCTTTTGTGTAATCCATGTGCATTTGTGTTTTTAGAAGGTTTGCCAGCTACGATAGGTTTCCTTGACATTGCTGTAGCAGACAAGGCTAAACACAGCTGTCTGGTGCCTGCAATCCTTAGGAGTCCTGCAGGACCTCAGTAATTAAAATAAACTGAACTTAGGCATAGTCAGGCCAAGGGTTCCCTCATCCAGAAGTGCTCTAAATAGGCTAGAAGTCAAAGTAGATACAATGGGTCAAATCCAGCTCTGGTGTAACTCCAGTAACTTCAGTGGAATTCTGTCCGGATCAAGTTGCCACAGTTTGTCCTCCTTGAATTGAAGAGGCAGAGACTGAGTAAACCCAAACCCAAGACTCAGGTCTCCTGGTTTTTTAACCTTAATATGCTTGGTTGATTTTAAATGAAGTTGAAGAAAAATGAACATACAGACTTAAATGAGTAAAACTGACCTTAATCCCCCAAGGGACTGTGAGGAAGAACTGGTAGCAGTTATACCATACATTGGGGGTGCATCTACATGAGACATTTACTGTGGCGCTGTCTAATAGTTCCACAGTAAAGTCTTCATATCTACACAGGTGGCCTTATTGGGTCACAGTAAACCGTGCCACTCCAGCTCACTGTGCTGCAGTCCTGGGTGCACATGTAAACATAGCATCCAGCAGCAATACACTCCAGCGTGATATGCACTGGAGTTCACTGCTTTGCATTAATTGCATGTGTAGATGCACACTAGATGTCACTTAATATTCAGTGCATTTTTTATTGGCTCACAGAACTATATATGACACAAATGTAACAGGAAAATGGATGCCAATATGCTCTGAAATATTCAGAAAGCATATAGAATATAATGAAATTGTTGCCTCAGAGCGTGAGCACTAGAAATTGTTTTTAAAGGAGGCTTAGGGGTTTAATTTTGATTTTTGGAGAGAGATGTGGTTTTTATTTTATTGCTTTTTGCTTTGGGTTTTTGTTAGTCATTCACACATTTCAATATTTTGCTATGTTTTTAGAGACAGTTGGATCCAGAGCAGTTGTGTCAAGAGCTAGAAATGTATTCAAGAGGCCTAGGGTGGTCCCACCTGTATATGTATGTGAGAGAGTTAATCAGTTTTTCAGGGGAAATGATGCAAAATCAATAGATCTTTCAACCCTTGGGACCCTACTATGGACTGCCAGTTGCATAAAGACAGCCTGATTTTTTTCTCTGACTTGCACCTCTTGTCATCATTTATACTTGTATAAGGTGGTTCCAGAGTACTCCCAAGTCATAATCTTCTACTTGCAACCCTGATAGCATTATGTACCCTATCTGAGAAAGAATGAACAAAGTGGCTTACAGCAAACATAGTGGCATTTTTGCCCTCTATGAAAAGTGAAGAAATCAGACATAGGCAGACATCGCAACGACAATTGCATATCAGGGGGTGAAGAGAAGGACATTAAAAGAGGACAGATAGTGAATTAAGAAATCTTTCTAGCAGCAAGCTCTTGGTTTTTATCCTAAATTTAACAGATTATGGGAATATGGCACAATTTTTAATGTTACTGGAACAATTGTTTATTAAACATTGAACCAAAGAGTTGTATTTGGGCATGCTCATAAAATATGGAAATGTTTGCCTATCCATAGGAGGTGTGGTGATTGATACAGTCCTGCTCTTTAACTTTATAATAACTAATATGTCACACCAGAGCTGAGTCCAGGTGATACGCAAATACTTCTGTAAATACGTATTCACAGAAATATTAGTGCAGAAAGTATTTGCACCACCTCTTTGAAAGCTCCTTGATGGCTGGGTGTCTCTCAGTCAGCGAGTAGAAACAAAACCCTGGAAGTGAAATAGATAAAACATGTTACAAGTAACAAATTACAAACCGTGAATATTCAATGGAATAATTGAATATTCCATTGGGAGACATCCATAGGTTACAATACTTGCACCCAAGCCAGTCAGTGAGTGACTGAAGAGTGCAGAAGGGGCCAAGTAAATTAATCAGAAAAGCATTTCCTGGTGTACTGATCTCAACAATTGCAGTCATGAACTTCACAGCAGCCTGATACTAGGCACACACACTCTTCCCAGCCAGAAGTCACTTTCCTAATGAATATTGCGATTGCTTTCGACAATTAGTGTCTGCTTTAGTTGCCGTCTTACTTACCTTTCAGAATCGAGTATATTTATTAAACTATGTCATAGGCATATTTCTAAAAAAATCCCTTTTTCATTAAAAACGTATAAATAAGTGGTTAGTTCTACAGTATAAATCAATATTATGGTAGGCACTTGAGGGTTATTTTCTTGAGACTGATCTTGTTCCCATGTAAAGTCTGCCTCAATATATGCCAGATGGCTGTTGCAGGTATTTTTTTCTTTTTTAAGTAAATTGCAGCTTCTTGATTGGAGAACTTAGATGAGAGCATTACACTTGAAGGCATATTCTGTGGTGTAGGAAGGGATTCACGTCTGCTTAGCTGTGGAAAGAAAAATGAAACCTGAAATCCTTTTTCTATATCCATAGAAAATTATTTAACAAATATAATTGAAAAAAAAATCACCAAGCCCATAATACCACTGGAGCTGATTGCAATTGCCAGGGGTGAATTTGCTTCTAGACATTAATATGAATAAATAGAGAATTTGCATTTATTCTATATAGACTGAAACTATAAATTATCACTCCTCAGGCTTCAGGGTATAATCTGATCAGCATCTGAGGTCAGAGACAAATTTCCCCCACTGGTATAATATTGCCTAATTGGATCCATTTTCATCATTTTATGTCTTTCTCCAGAACACCCTGCATTAGGCACTAGATGGACCATCAACCTGTTCTGCTACAGTAATTCCTGTGCATCTAATCCACAAAACAGTTCACAATAGACAGCAAGGTTCCTGTTTTATGAATCACTGAGTTAGTGATGCACCAGATGGAACATGATCTGTATCCCAGCTCTTTCTCAAAAGATTGTTGGTAGCTGAAGATGAAGGTTCAGTCAGGAAGCAGAAGAGAAGAGAAGAGGAAGAGCTCTTCTGCTCTAGTAAGTCTAGGGAATAGTTTACTCTGTAGTGGAATCATATGCTTCATCTAACCTGTAGCTTGAGCAAAAACCATAAGTATCTGTTTTAGAGTTGAAAATGTAAGTCTACAGTTTGGAGAAGACATTTCATAACAAGATAGGGGCCAGCATGGATCCAAGGAGGTGGCTAACCAGAAGGTACCACCTCTACTTTTTTCCACATAAAAGAAGCAGGAGGGGTGAATGAAACAAAAAGTAAAAGAAGTCAGTCATCAACTTTACTCAGAAAAAATAAAACCTTTTATTACATTAAAATACATTAATATTTTTCTATTACCACTTTTCTGTGTAGGCAAAGGCTGTTTGTTATGGTACCACTGGTAGAAACATGGGGTAGCACATGCAACTGAGAATGGCAGAAAGACTGTGCACAAGACACTTTCACTCTTAAAATATGGTACACAATGTAAAAAATGGCAGACTGCTGTGCTCTAACTCACTGAGTCACAGTTCTAGTGGATATTACACTATTCAAGGATATTTTCCTTTAGATTGTAAGTACGTGCTAGTTTAGTAACACAAAGACTCAAAATAGAGCAATTTTGTTCTTCTGGCTGTTTACCAAGGAAGTCAAAGATTTCTGCAGTTTGCAACAGATCATCCAATTCAATGAAATGGTCCATTCATTCTGTCCTCAGCAGTGACGGTAGTGTCCTGCCATCTATTTTAGGGGAAAATACCAATTTTAGGTCAGTGATAAAACCACTCAGGCTGAATCATCTCTAGTGAACTTACCAAGTGGAATGTCTGTTTTAGTCATTGAGATAAGAAGTTCCCTTTAGATAAACACACCTGTCATGGCTCATGCTTACAGGCCAACCCCCATTAGCACAGAAATAAATATTTATTGGGATTTCATCTGCTGCCTCTGTTTATCCATGAAGAGGAGCTCTGTATAAAGTAGTTCTTCTGCCACGCCTTATGTCAAAAGACAGGTATAGCTTGAGTTCCCTTGACATTCATGATTATGCACTCAAGCTGTTCCAATCAGACATAGAAGCAGGCAGCTGTAATAGTCCCAAGGAATTACCTTTAAAACATCTATTGCAAATTAAATCAAGGGCCTGATTCTTGTTACACAAATGCTGTGTTCATATGCACAACAAGCATTGTATGATGTGGGCTTTGTGTAAATGAAAATTTCACTAACTAGCTCTCCATATAGGAGTCAGAAAAAAGCCAGACAGAAAGGCTGCCTATACACTTGCTCAGGGATTTGGGAGGGTTCCCAGAGAGCCACTCTAATTAAAATGCTGCAGCATCATGTGTATGAAGCCCCGCACATTTAAAAATGGCCGTGGGATGCTTTAACTAAAGCTCATTTAATGAGCTTTAGTTAAAGTGCCCCAGTGGCCATTTTTAAACCTGCAGGGGCTTATACATGTGACACTGTGACAATGCTAGAGTTTTCTAATTAGAATGTGGAGTACACTCAATTACTCAAGTCTGCCCCAATGTGTTCTATTAGAATATGTTGGAGCACATGTAAAGGCTCCCAAAGGTATTTGCCAGATTACTCAGGGAGCGTGAGAGGTGCTTGCTCTACCATGTCATTTGCTCAGGAGATACCATTTGTCCCTCTTACCCACAAAAGGTTTATCCCCACATGGATACTCCCTATGACAAGGTGCCTCAAATATAGAAGGGGGCTGCTTCAAAACTGTCCTGCCTCTCTAAAACATATCCATGCCCCTGATAATATTCTTGTGGAATGCCCTTTAGCTCAGAAGCAGGATGTTCATGAGGGCTGGAAGGAAATTCATGCCAATATACAGGCAACCCCCACTTAACACTGTTTCACTATTTCACTATGGCGCTCATTTTACATCGATACCCAATTTCACTTAAGTCTCAATGAGTTTCTTTATAACACTTCCGGGCATTATACAGCTGGCACTGAAACTGATACTAATCCTGACAGCCTAATTCTGGTGATTTTGGAAGCTTTAGAAAGTGATTTTGGTGGCTTTAGAAAGTGGAAATGAAAGTTGGTTTTGCTTAATGCTCAGTTTTTCAGGAACCAATTAAAAGCGTTAAACGGGGGTTGCCTGTACCCAATTTGTTTTGGGTGGAAGGCAGAGCAAAAATTTTCATCCTTGGGCAAATTCTCCCTTTGCCTCTGGGTCTGCCTAAGGCTCCAAATTCAGCAGGAGCAGTGTATTTTTCCCCTGCACAGGGAGGGAAGGATTTAAGAAAACAACTGAGACCTTTGGTAAAGCTCAATGTTGGTGACCTTAAAGGCTCCCTTATGCAAATTGGATTTGGGATGGAAGCCTCACAATACACCAGTTTTGAGGATCTTTTCTTCTTCCCTGTGTATAGAAAGGGGAAAGGGTGCACAGCTGCTAATAGGGTGGATTAGCAGCTGCAAAGCCACTGGTGGCCTAGCAGAAAATTTCACATCTCCTTGCCCTCATGGATCCCCAGCCCTGGGGAGAGGGCATAGGTTTATGATCACAACCTCCATTTTAACCAGCCCACAGGATTTCATTGCATTCTATTTTATTAGTTAGGAATGAACGTGTTTGCCAGGAAACAGGCCTAGAAATGTAAGTTTTGTAATTATTCATAGACATAGTACAGATTGTAATTGGGGAATTGAAACCTCCCCCAGTTTTCCTGAACTGAAAAAGGACCACCTAAAGGGAGGTGGAAGGCTGTTTCCATGACCTCACAGCTGAAAATATAGCACCTTATCCCATTTCTGATTTAAAAGGTGATCCATTTTCTAAAAGCTTCCCTACTGGTCATGTATAACTTGAGAAGGATTTAAACATGATATATTTTTTAAAAATATTATGAAGTCAAATAAATGAGGGCCATCTCATCCAATCTAAAGGTTAGCTTGTTAGCTGGAACAAGCTAACCTTGAGATATGCGAGTGGGGGAGGAATGTCAATAGATTTATAATTTTGTTCCTAGTGAGGTGTAAATTTACCACCAACAATTCTACCCACTCTACTACAGACAGACAGGAAACCAGCTGGTAGAAAGGGGAGTGTATTGATTGTCATTTTTGCACAATTGCTGTGCTTTTTATTTATTTCACAGAACTAACCACGACTGTGTAATTTTTAAAACTGCCTCTTGCTTTTTTATGTTTTCAGATCAACTGTGCATTTCATTAGCTTCCTACCCAACAGCAATCATGAAATATGAGAGCTTACAGAAAAGCAGAGATATAGAAAGAGGTTCTTGTGAAACCAAGGCTAATACTGCTCCAGACACCTCAGCCCAGCTGCTCACCAGGCAGCTTTGTGATCTTAGGGACAGTAAATAGCCTCAAGAAATTGGATGGTTGGCTGTTTTGGCTTCTAGCCACTGAAAAACTACTTCTTACTACGGAGGCATGGCTATGAAAATAGAAGGGCCCTTTAGCATGGATATCTTTGGAAGCTGCTGTGTGATATATCTGGAGTCAGTCCAGGATGGCCCTACCTGCTCTTTATCCTATGCTATAACATATTAAAACATTAAGTTAATTCCTTTATTTGTGCTCAGTGTGCAACAGTTTTGATTAAAACAGGTTTCTCCTGCTGTTAAATCTATCTTCTCCAACCAGGGAAAATACAACACTGGGTTGCTAAAGCCCCACACTGACTACAGTACATTGGTGGATCTTCTCATTGGTGGAGTGACAGACTATTATTGTTTAATGGTACAGCAGAGAGTTAATTTCTTGTTATACAGCCCATTTACAGCGATGTTGTGCAAGACACAAGGATCCTGCATGTATACATGGAATTGGGTGAGATGGCCCCCGACACCCAGTCCAGCCCTAAAATCCTGTGTTTCCTACTGTCTGTCCGTTTCTGCAATAGTAACTTCAGTGGTCAGGAGACCACAGTGCTCATGTGTAAGCATTTCTTGCTGGGTTTGTTTTCTTGTGTGCTTTAATGAGGCAAACTGATCTGTGGGGTAACCTCATTGCTTTCAATGGGCTCACTACAGACATGGATATCCCCATGTGTTTGACAACTCCTGCTTTAGTCCTGGTTTTAATTTCCTTGGGCTTAAAAAAAACCATTTTTTTTCCTCTCAGTTCTTTGTTTTCCTCTAAGGATATATGTTAATTCTCTCATTTATGCTCAACATTAAAAGAGTCAGAAGACAGGCATTTAAATGCACTCATAGCATCCTTATTAGATCTGCCCAATAATGTGACATTTGGAGCATACACAGTGTGGTCATAGGATGGGATAGCTTGAAAAGTCTATACTACTGATACGCTATGTATGCCTATTTCTGAGCTGTACCATGGGGAAATTTTTCATTTAAAAGGCTGGAATTTATCCTTGTGCGGAAGCCGAGCACACTGTTAAAATTTAGTTTTCATCTTTAACTTGTGGAGGGTTAGACTCAGTAACATAACTGAGGGGGATCAACTGAAGAAGTAGCCCCAGGCATCACCTTGGGGCCTGGGAGGAAGGCAGCAAAAGCAGCTGCTGACAACACAGCAACCAACGCTGGCTCATGTACCACCACTGCCCTGTTATGCCTCTGCTAGTTTCAGTTCCTTCCACAAATCACTTGATCTCTCTGTGCCTCCATTTCCCCTCTATGGGAAGATAATACTTTTTCACCCACCCGATGACTGTCCTGTATATTCTAAGCTCTTCAGGATCTGTGACTTTCTATTGCAATAAACGTGCCTTGCATATCAAGACTCTGATGCTATTTGAGTTTCCACGTGCTTCCGTAATATTGATAATAACAATAATAACCCCATGACTAGGTTCAAAACATCTTCTACCCGCTGTGATGTTGGCAGAGATTATCAACTCTAACCACATGAAGTCAATTCGGTCAGCCTCCTGGCTTGAGGATCCATTAGAATTGTGCACAGCAGAGGTACAATATAGTGAATGAAATCTGTTGGTTCTTGTATGAAGAAAATGAAGTGTCCTCTGTCTGGTTTACATTAGCAAGAATAGTGCATGCAAGTGTGGAAGCCTTCTGTATATACTATAGCAAATGGAACAGTCCCATTCCTCATGGTTTTGCTGCCAAGACATTTACTTTTTTTTCCACACTTTAAGGAACCTATAGATTAAAGCAGTGCAGTGAGTCTAGCCATAGAACTTGCTGGAAAGGGTGACCTGTCAAGGCTAATGCACGCCAGACACTCAATGCTAGTAGAGCTTTTTATAATTTATCAAAGACAGTGTCACCAGTCTTCCTCTGTCCTGCTTTAAAACAACCACCTTTGCAATTGTCAATTGTCCCCTTGTAAAGTTGGGGCAACAATTAAGCAAAATCCAGTCAATCTCACTTGATTTGCGCTTTCATAATTGTTCTTTCTTATTTCATTAGCTGTTGTCCAGTTGTAAAAAACTGGAGATGGAAGTTTATTCAATCTTTAGTCCTGTATCTAGGAAAGGGCTGACTGAAACTATACTCAAGCTTCCTTTTTTGTTTTTTCAAAATACAAGACCATCAAGAGGCTAAAGAAGATTATGCAGTGTTACTCAGAAAAGAATGTATGTAAGCATACAGTAAGAGTATGATTTGTTGAGGTATTATTTGAATGTATATTCTGTGTATCCTTGTCTTCCTTGGAAATGTGGATATTGCAAAACTCAGTGGCTAATTAAATACTTGTCCATGATGTTTCTTCAAACCAAGTATATTTAACTGAAATGCAGTTGTACCTGGAGATGGGTCCATTGGAAACTGCTGAGGGAGTCTGGGAATGTCCAGCTTCAGATACTTGTTTACCCCAAGATACTCTCTAGTCCGTGTGTCTGTAGCATTTAAGCAAATCTGAGGTTTTGATCTGGCCTACAGCTACTTATACTGGCCTTGATCCAAACTCCATTGAAGTCAATGGCAGCTGTTCCACTGAGTTCAATGGTTTTTGGATCTGAGCCAACATTAGCAATGGGAATTTATCATAAATGTATAATTTTAGAATATTACTGTCCCTGGAGTTTCCATAATAAAACTTTAAAAACAGACCAACTCTCAGCAAGAGTGGAAGTTTCAGCTCTGTCACTATTCCTTGGAAGATTTGCTTTGATTTATGTTATGGGGTTTAAGAACCTCGTCTGACTAGCTTTTTTTCCTTTTGCCGTAGTGCTCTAAATACACCATTTAGCTTATCCCATAGTCTAGTTTGTCACAGGAGGAAATCTGCTTCTATTAAATTATTAAATCAACCAGACACTGTTTCCAATATTCTGATACTTGTCCAGAATTGTAATAGAGCTTTGCCAACTAATGCTTTCAGAAGTGAGTTAGCCCTTATATGGCAACTTGGTGCTGCAAGATTAAGCTTACAACTAGAAGATGAATGGCCCTCCTGGAAAATGTGTGGCCCCCTTCACTAAACATCACATCCTGTTTGCTGAAGGTATTGAAAGAAATTACATGATGCACCATTGGCATCTCTAGGAAAGAATTTCTTTCGTTCCACCAACCCCTTTTAGAAAGGAAAAATATAGCAAATCTTATCTCCTACAGCCAGGAGTCTTATAGCTGGAAGGATTCTGCGGCTCTGTACAAACTACATCCAACCAAATTTCCTTTGCTGCAACTTGACACCATTGCTCCTTGTTCTGTTATCTGCCACCACTTCAAATAATCCAGCTCCATCCTCTTTGGAACAACCCTTCAGGTAGTTAAAGGCTGTTGTCTAATCTCAGTCTTCTCTTCAGCAGACTAAATAAGCCCAGTTCGCTCAACCTCTCCTCATAAGTCATGCGCCCCCAGCCCTCTTACCATTTTCATTGCCCTTTGATGGACTCTCTCCAACTTGTCCACATCCTTTCTGTAGTGGAGGGGTGGCCCCAAACTGGACACAGTACTCCAGATGTGGCCTCCAGTGCTGAGTAGAAGGTGAAAATTACTTCCCTCAATCTGCTGACAACACTCCTACTACTAATGCAGCCCAATATGCTGTTAGCTTTCTTGGCAACAAGGGCACACTATTGACTCATATCCAATTTATTGACCATTGTAACCCCCTCAAGTCCTTTTCTGCAAACCTGTTGTTAGCCAGTTGGTCCCAAGCCTGTAGCGATGCATGGGATTCCTCTTTCCTAAGTGCGGGACACTTCATGAGATTTCTTTTGGCCTGATCCTCCAAGACCTTGTCTAGGTCTCTCTGAATCTTAAGCCTTACCTTCAGCATATCTACTATTCCCCCCAGCTTGGTGTCATCCACACACTTCCTGAGACATTAACAAAACCAGCCCTAGGACCAACCACTGGGGCACTCCACTTGATACTGGCTGCCAGCTAGACATCAAGCCACAGATCACTACCCACTGAGCCTGACAATCCAGCCAGCTTTCTATCCACCTTACAGTCCATTCATCCAACCCATACTTTCTTAGCTTGCTTGCATGACTGGTGTGGGAAACTGTATCAAAAGCTTCGTTAAAGTCAAGGTATATCATGCCCACTGCTTTTCCTTCATCCTCAGAGCTGTTCATCTGATCACAGAAGGCAATCAGTCAGGTTGCTGACTGTTCCTGATCACTATATTCTCCTCTAAGTGCTTAGAAATGGATTCCTTTAGGACCTGCTCCATGATTTTTCCAAGGACTGAGGTGAGGCTGACTAGTTTGTAGTTCTCTGGATCCTCTTTCTTCCCTTTCTTAATGATGGACACTATATTTGCTCTTTTCCTATCATCCAGGACCTCCCCTGATCATCACAAGTTTTCAAAGCAGCACTGCTGTCACATCACCCAACTCCCTCAGCACCCTCAGGTGCACTGCGTCTGGCCCCATGGGCTTGTACACGTCCAGTTTTTCCAAACAAGTCCCGAACTTGTTCTTTCATCATTGAGGTCTGCTCACTTTCTTCCAAAACTGTGCTGCCTGTTGCTGTAGTCCAGGAGTTGACCTTGCCTGTGAAGACTGAGATAAAAAAGGCAATGAGTACTTCAGCCTGTTCCTCATTATCTGTCACTAGGTTGCCTCCCCCATTTAGTAAGTGATGCACACTTTCCCTGATCCTCCTCTTGTTGCTGACATACTTGTAGAAACCTTCTTGTTACCATTCATGTCCCTTTCTAGCTGCAACTCCAAATGTGCTTTAGCCTTCCTGATTTTACTCCTGCATGCCCGAGCAATATTCTTATACTCTTCCCTAGTTATCTGTCCAAGTGTCCACTTCTTGTGGACTTCCTTTTTGTGTTTTAGCTCTTTGAAGGGTTCCCTGCTAAGCTGGGCTGGTCACCTGCTGTATTTACTAGTCTTCCTGCACATCCGGGTGGTTTGTTCCTGTGCCCTTAGTAACAGTTCTTTAAAATACAGCCAGCTCTCCTGGCCTCCTTTCCTTTTCAGCCTGGTCTCCCAAAGGACCCTGCCCATCAGCTCCCTGAGAGAGTCAGAGTCTGCTTTTCTGAAGTCCAGAGTCCATATTCTGCTGCTCTCCTTTGTTCCTTTTGTCAGGATCCTGAACTCAATCATCTCGTGGTCGCTGCTGCCCAAGTTGCCATCCACTGCTACATTCCCCACCAATCTTCCCTGCTTGTGAGCAGCAGGTCAAGAAAAGCATGGCCCCTACGTGGCCGCTCCAGCACTTGCATCAGGAAGTTGTCCTCAACACTCTCCAAAAACTTCCTGGATTGCCTGAGCACTACCGTATTTCCCTCCCAGCAAACATCAGTGTGATTGAAGTCCCCCATGAGAACCAGGGCCTGTGATCAGGAAACTTCCGCTAACTGTTTGAAGAAAGCATCATCCACCACTTCCTCCTGGTCTGCTGGTCTATAGCAGACACCCACTACAACATCACCCTTGTCGCTCTCCCCTCTAACCTTAACCCAGAGACTTTCAACAGGCCTATCTCCAGTTCCATACTGGAGCTCTGAGCAATCATATGGCTCTTTTACATAAAGTGCAACTCCTCCTCAACAGTTTGTACCCATCCATGACAATGCTCCAAAAATGCAAGCTAGTCCACCAAGTCTCTCTTATTGCAATCACATCATAGTGCCATGACTTCCAGTTCTTCTTGCTTGTTTCCCAGGCTCTGTGCATTTGTGTACAGGCACCTGAGGTAACCTGTTGATTGCCCTGATTTCTCAGGAAGTATGAGAGCACCTCCCCTGAAAGAAGGAAGCTGAATACTAGGGCTGTGTGAAATTTCGATGAGTGTTTCATTTTGAAGCTGTTTTGATGCGTTTTGTGCTCAAAACAGCAAAAGCGAAACAAAGCAAAAGGCTTTGAAACAGCTTTGAAATGAAATGAAGGCACTCAAAACTTTTTGAAAGGTTTTAAATGTTTTGAGTTTTGAAGCAGCCCAGTGGTGGGAGGCAGGGGAGAGCCAGGGCTGTGCTCTCTCTCCCACCACCGGACTGAGCTCCATGGGGCTGGCAGAGCCGGTCGGAGCGCAGCCTGGCAGCGGGAGGCAGGGAGAGCTAGGGCTGTGTTCTGACTGGCTCCACCAGCCCCACAGAGCTCCACCTTCCCACCCAGTGCTGCGGGACTCCTCCTGGGGATACAGGCTCTCAGATCTGCGCGCGGGATGACAGGAGGCTGCCGCTGCTGGCAAGTGACGTGAGTTTTGCTTGTCAGCACCTTAAGGTACAGTTTCCAAGAAACCCCTGCACCTATCTCCTTGAAACTTGGCAGGTGTCATGCCCTCAAAAGGGGCTACCATCCCTGCAATTTTCTTCCAAATCAGGCAAGAAATAATGAGTTATAGACATTTTCATGATTCCCCATTATAGCCTGTGGGCAAAACATTGAAATGCATTGAATCAGTAAAACAGTTTCAATGAAACAGAACAGTGCTTTGAAACAAAACACTGACTCTTTGAAACAGCAGACTTGTTTTACACAGCCTGACTAAATATACAAACTATCCCAGAAGGGACTTGAACCCACAGTCACTGAATTAGAAGGCCAGTGCCTTACCCATTAGGCCACTGGGGCTCATGTTTAACATTTTTTTCATGGTGTTAGTCATTCAGTAGGTTTGCTTAATTTGTTTTAAGTTACAGTATGAAAAGTAAAAAAGTAAGACTAGCTTACTATACAGTAAATTCATAAGAAACTGTAACACCTTTGGTCTTTCTGAAATGCACACTAGTCCCATTCTCTCTGTAGAGCAACATGACTAAACCCAAGTCACTCTTAGGTGCTTCTCCGATGACTCAGTTGACTTTATAGGAATCTTAAGCACCTAAGCAGGTCAAATTGAATAACTTTCTGGAACAGAAAACCTAATTCCTAGACATTGCAACACTGAAGTGCCCCAGGAACCACTTTGAATCCTGATCTTACTTGTGCTATATAGCCACATAAAAGTAAAATCGATTAATGCTTCTGAGCCAGTTTTTAAAGAGATATTCACCTTCACTGGGTTAATTATATCATATACTGGAAAACTTTAGAGACATATTTGTGTATATACACTGTTATATACATATTCACATTGTTTATGCATATATAAGTGGGTATATACATATATGTGTGCATATATCTGTACACATTTGTTTATATTAATACACACAGTCGTGATTTTGTATGTATAAATTCTTTCGAATGAAAAATGTCTGTACTCACACTATTCAAACTTAATGTAAGCAGTGTTCATTAGCAGCTGCAAAACTGACCAGCTCCCTTTATTTTTAAGGCTTTTCATAGTCACTTTCAGAGCTGCTATTAAAAGCTTTGAAATTGATACTATGCACTTAAGCAGTTGATGCAAATTAACTGTTCTTCAGACAGCCAATTTTTTTATACAATAAGCAACAGGCAACAAATTGGGACTGGCTCTACACTTACCTAGCATGCTTCTAAGCGGAGCTTGCTGTGGGTGTACTGCATGAATGCATGCAGTTGTGGGGGTGGGGGAAGGCTGTAATCAGAGTCATACTGTTGGAAGGGACATGAACAATAATCTAGTCCAGTGGTTCTTAAACTGCGTTCCATGGAAGTCTGGGGCTCCATCATAGGTCAACAGGGGTTCTGCAAAGAGATCGGGGGTAATGGAGAAGCAGGGAGGCAGCGTGCCACCATTTCTGGGCCAGGTCTTTTGTTTCCACATCAGTCTTCCAGGTAGGGGGAGTGGTTCCTCAGCAGAAGTTACATGAAAGGGTTCCCTAAGTTTAGGAAGTTTGAAAGCTGCTTATTACATCCAACCCTTAATCATACAAATCATTATATATCTGTCAATGTAGAGTATTGTATGTTCTGTATGTGTATCTATGTGGAAATGTATATACATGTCTACTGTAGCAAGTGCTCATCCCAGGGGTGGTTGTGATGCCCACTGGTGGCCACTCAGCCCTTGCCAACCTGGCTGCCCTTGGGGCCCTCTCTGTTACTCGCTTGCCATGCTTTGATGTTTCATAGATTTCATAGCCATTAAGGGCTAGAAGGGACCTCGCGAGATCATTGAGTCCAGCCTTGCCATAGGCAGGAAGCCTGCTGGGGTCAGACGATGCCAGCAAGATAAACATCCAGATGCCTTTTGAATGAGTCCAGAGTAGTTGGTTTGTTATAGTTAATTATTGATTTTTTTAATCACTTGTCCAAATGCGTGCATACATGCATACGCATCTACATATGCACACTACATAGATACGAAGATATCTTGTCACATATTAATTTCTGATGAAAGGGAGGCTTCCCAAGCCTGGTCTTACTCCTGTGATCACAGGTTCTCATGGTCATTGCCTTAAAGGCTAGTTTCATGGGTTCCATCCTCTCCAGTACCCACTCCCATGCCTTGCAGATGATCTGCTAACATGCGTCCTTCCTGGGCTATGGGCTCCCAGCCCCAGTACTCACCCCTCCAGGACTCCAGACTTCTGTTCCCAGGCCTATCTGTTCCAAAGCCAGCTGCGCCCCTCTCGAGCTCTGGTCTACTTGCTAGCTCGGCTTAGGCAACTTGGCTCTCTTCTCTCTGCTGCCCTTCTCCAAGCTATGGCTTCACCCATGCCTGTTCCCAGGTCTGCCTATTCCAAGATCTGGCCTATTCCTGAGCTCCGTGTTGCTTTCCCCAGCTCAGCAGTTATCAGAAGCCCTGCCACAGCCTTGCTGTCAGGAGTTCCTCTCACAGTGGCACTCAGGGGTAGACTGCCCTTACCAGCTCAGGCCCTGGGTTTATATGGCTTTAGCCCAGCCCCCCTCGGATCAGGTGATCCTCTAATTAGCTCCCCTTGCCATCTGTTTCTCAAGCAGCCTCTCCTCGTCAAGTGACACGCACACACCAAGCACCCTGTCACATACATGTAGAGGCATATTATATGTATGTTCATATGTGTATATATCTATAGATTTATCAGCTATCTACTATGTGTATATATATATATCTATGTATTCATAGACTGAGTCAATATGTGAGCTCATAGTCCATGAGCACATAGATACACACACACACGCACACATGTATATATGTGTATATACGTGTGTGTGTGTGTGTGTGTGTGTATCTATGTGCTCATGGGCTATGAGCTCACAAATTGACTCAGTCTATGAATAAATATGGAACAATGGCCAATTCCACACACATACCATAAATAAAAACAAGGACATATTATCTATGTACCTGAAATACATGTCTACTCCCACATGAGTCAGTTCAAGCCATAATCTTCCTCCAAGCTCTTTGTACTTTAGAAACACCCCCTAATCCTCTCATGTATGGGTTTGACCCAATCTATTATAAGGCACTTAGAGGCAGCTAATCAGAGAGCAGAATAGTTTTGTCCATATATATTTGCATATTGAGGGTGTCTCCTGTTGTAAAACTAATTCCTTTTAGATTGTTCCAGTTTGGGTACTGGATTGTTCCATTTGAAAATATTAAAAGAAACCAAAAATTCTTACTCTACTTGGAAAAAAACAAAACTAATTTCATTCAAGGTTTCTTTTCTCAGAACTTTAGAATAAATTTACAGGTTTCTGTGTTTACAGTATGGAGTGTCATTTCCACAGCTTGTCCAATATAAAAATTGTTTTGCTTTGCAGTCTTGTAGCCTGAACTAGAGTTGTTAAAGAGAAACTCTAATGAATAAAATGAAAGACACCCTCTAAGGCACCATATAAGCATATAACAAATCCTGCCAGTGCCACCTAAAAAACAGTGCTTCATGAGAGAGAAAACACTGGAAGCACACATTACATTGCAATGGAGATGATCTATGGCAAGGGTTAACAACACTGTTGGGTGGTGAGGGTGGAATGATCCAGGCTGGGTTCAAGGCAAACTAGTGCAAGCATATGTTGGCCACTGCTGCCACCTTTTTTCTGCCACCCAGCTTCAACGTGGTGCAGGAAAAGCCCACGCCACTGACTGGGACTGAAACCCTCACTCCACAGGCTGGATTCATTGGCTTCATGGACAGTATCTGAACCCAGGCAGTAGCTGCCAACCCCTGTTCCTTGCCAAAAAGACATATGTACTTTTATGATATAGATGACATTTTACTTTGATGAAGACCAAAAAGAAGTATGACAAGGTGTTAACAGAACGTGTGTATCATTTTCTTTTATTAGTTGACATTGCAACAATTCTAGCCTAAGATGATTAGCTTTAAAATTAATTTATAGCAGTAATATCACTATTTCTGCAAAAGGCAGGGTAGATATGCACCTTTATAAACTAACGAAATAAGAGAGACAGAGAAAACATACTTTCATGAGCCCAAGTTCACTTTATCAGATGCTGTGAAAGGATGTGCAAAAAGTGTGGGGAAAACTCTCATGTGACTTCCCCTGAAAAGCTAGGAAGAGGGTTTGATGAAATGTTTGGGCTTTTTGAGCCTGTGAATAGAAGCTTGTACAGGATGGATGATATGGTGACTACTGTGACAATGTCATTTTATAAAGATTTAAACTTTAGATTGCTGTGAGAGTTCGGCCAGGATGCAAATGGCTGAGCCTGCTGGTGGGCTACTTGGAGCAGCAAAGGTCAGTGAGGTAGGAGTGCAGCTTACCAGAGCATCAGGCTAGAGTCTAGCTGAGAACACAAGTACCAAATTCCCAGAGGACCACGAGATGAAATCTGAGAGATGTAATCCAAGAAGTGAGCCAAGATGAGAAACCAGGGGTCAGAGAGCTGGTGCCTAGTTCCAGGGGAGATACAAGTTCTAAGTCAGGAAAACCTGAAGCCAAGTCAGGAGCCAGAAGAAACAGAAGGAGCAGTGGGCATGAGGTTTTCCAGAACAGACTGAGGCTGTGTCAAGGCATGCTTGCAGCCTGAGGCTGCAGGTGCACTTAGAAGGGGTAGTGGAGCTTTCTACAGCTGATCTGACTGCAGAAAACTAGGGCAATCTCATTAGTCAGGGATCAGGAGTGTGATGGCTCAAGTGCTCAGCCCAGTCGGGCATGATTGAGCAGAGGCCCTGCCAGTTACATTATTTAGACTTTCTGGAAGATAAGAGAGAGAAACTTTATCATAAGAAAAATATTGTATGTTCTTGCATGCAGCATGCCCCAAATAAAACACATGCCTTGTTTCTGGAAAGCAGAATGTAGGAAGTTTTTCCCACAGTCATGGATGACTGCGTAACAGAGTAAGTCCTCCTGGGAACATAGGGTACTCAGAAAGTGTGGCTTCCAGGGAGACAGTCTTGGGGGCTCAAGGCAGTAGGCAGTGGGAACGTCCTGGTGCCTCACTGCTACAGCTGTGAGGAGGTTAGCACAGGAACTTGCCAAGCAGCTTGCTGAGCCAAACACAAGCACCAACTTGGCAGCTGTATGGCATGCACAGCAGCCATGTCTACACAAGACACTGACTGTGCAGTAGCTCATTACTACTGCGTAGTAGCATCATGTGGCACAAAGCATGGTGCAACAGTGCACAGTAGTTATGAGCTACTGTGCAATCAGCATCACCTAAAAGCCGCTCGGCAACTCTACTGCAGTCAGTGTCTCATGCAGATGCAGCCAGTGTCTCCAGGAGTGTTTCTTTTCCAGTGAAGAAACCAGCTTCTCTACTTAAGTTACATACTCCCAATTTTGGGAAGCTGATATTGGGGAAAAAGGTGTGCATTGTATGTGCATTGTATAGTATTCTGGTGCCAGACACTATACAGGCCTTTAAAGGTACTGTCCCACAGACAGCTCTTCATTCTGCCACTTATGCAAGATATGGTACAAGCATGATAAAGTCTACACAGTAGCTACAATCTTTAGATCCTCCCCACTGCCTCCTTAAGCTCCCTGGTGCACAATAGGAGAATGGTTGCTGCTACGCTAGTTGGTAATAAGCAGGGATCCTGGTTTTCTCTGATAAAAAACCCACATTTTTCAGATTTAAAAAAGTAACCTAAAATCTACATTTTTCGATGATTAAAATGAAACAACACGTGCGTGTGTGTGTGTGTGTGTGTGTGTGTAATGGTGTTTCATTTTAACCATGGGGAAATGTGGATTTTGGGTTAGTTTTTTAAATCTGAAAATTGGTGATTTTTTTTTTAATCAGAGAAAACAAGGGTCCCTGGTAATAAGAACACAAATATAAGGCCTCACCTCTCTGTCCCTCTCTGCCTCCTCAAAGTGGTTAGCTCTACTTGTAGTCATAGCTCCCATAGCTCTCCTGTGTTTTTACACTGAATCAAGGGAAACAGCTGCAACTGTGGCTAATTCTTGGGACTCAGGTTTGTTTGCTAACATACAGCAAAAGATTCACTCAGCTTTTTAAAAAGTTAACCTTTAGAGTTTTATTGTAAAAAAAGTTAAAAGGCCATTCAAAGTGCAAATTAAAATGTAGGTAATGTCTTCTTTGCTGCAGTTTACTATAGGGTTAGCATGTAGACACATCTCATGTTTACAGCTCTGTAAGTTAGGTCAGTGTACACCAATAAAAATGATGCTGGGATTTGTAGCAGACAGATGACAAGCTTCTAGTGGAGTAGCTAGATATGGGCTGCTACTATAGCACCTGGCCAGTAGATAGGAGGGAAGGGAAGGGGGAATAAATACTAGCTTGAGGAAAAGGCTGCCCCAGGGATAGTCAGCTGAAGTTGACTGGAGCTATGGGCAGGTAATATATACACTGAAGTGGGTATATATATGTATATACACATGCATACACACATATGCACGCGCACACACATACACTAGAGAAACTGATACCAGAGTATAGTTACTACACTTGAAGCGAATAACTTTATACTGGAGCTGTGAATTTCACTGTCATAGGGATGTACACTGTACGTCCATTCCACTGGAATAAAGACTGATCATGCTATGTCTGTATCTTTTGATAGTATAGCAGGTCTCTGCTTTTCATCTCTAGAAATCCTAAATGTCCAAACAAAGCTCTTGATCACGCTGGTGTAAATTCAAAGTATTGTCAGTGAATTCAGCTCTTTGGTGTACATCAATGAAAGGCGTGGTTCTCACTCAGTTTTGCTACCAGTATAACTTTTTAAATCATGTATGTGAATTTTTTCCCCCACCAAACAGTCATAGAATCATAGAAAATTAGGGTTGGCAGAGACATCAGGAGGTCATCTAATTCAACCCCCTGCTCAAAGCAGAACCATCTGCAACTAGATCATCCCAGCCCAGCCTTTATGAAGGTGGGCCTTAAAAACCTCTAAGGATGGAGATTCCACCACCTCTCTAGGTAACCTGTTCCAGTGCTTCACCACACATCCAGTGAGAAAGCTTTTCCTAATATTCAACTTAAACCTCCCTTGCTGCAACTTGAGCCCATTGCTCCTTGTTCTGTCATCTGTCACCACTGAAAACAGTCTAGCTCCATCCTTTTTCCAACCTCCATTCAGGTAGTTGAAGGCTGCCATCAAATCCCCCCCTCAGTCTTCTCTTCTGCAGACTAAATAAAGCCAATTCCCTCAGTCTCTCCTCATAAGTCATGCGCCCCAGCCCCCTAACCATTTTCATTGCCCTCTGCTGAACTCTCTAACTTGTCCACATCCTTTCTAAGGTGGGGGGCCCAAAACTGAACACAGTACTTCAGATGTGTCCTTACCAGTGCTGAATAGATCAGAATAATTACTTCCCTCAATCTGCAGGCAACTCTCCTACTAACGAAGCCCAGTATGCTGTTAGTCTTCTTGGCAACAAGGGCACACTGTTGGTTCAGATTCAGCTTATTATTCACTGTAACCTCCAGGTCCTTTTCTGAAGAGCTGCTGCATAGCCAGTCTAGGTTGTAGTGGTTCATGAGATTCTTCTGTCCTAAGTGCAGGACTTTGCACTTGTTGTTGTTGAATTGCATGAGATTTATTTTGGCCCAATCCTTCAATTGGTCTAAGTCACTCTGAATCCTAGCCTTACCTTCCAGCGTATCTACTACTCCCCATAGCTTGCTGTCATCTGCCTACTTGCTGAGGGTGCACTCCATTCCGTCTTCCAGATTACTAATGAACAAAGCCAGCACTAGGACTGACCCCTGGGGCACTCCACTTGATACTGGCTGCCAGCTAGACAGTGAGCCATTGATTACTACCCATTGAGCCCAACTGTCCAGCCAGCTTTCTGTCCACCTTACAGTCCATTCATCCAACCCATACTTCCTCAGCTTGCTTGTAAGAATGCTGTGGGAAACAATATCAAAAGCCTTGCTGAAGTTAAGGTATATTATATCCACTGCTTTCCCTGCATCCACAGAGCCAGCCAGCTCATTATAGAATGCAATCATGTTGATCAGGCATGACTTGCCTTTCATGAATCCATGCCAAGGTTTCCTAATTGCCACCTTCTCCAAGTGTTTAGAATGGATTCTTTGAGGACCTGCTCCATGATTTTTCCAGGGACTGAGGTGAGGCTGACTGGTCTGTAGTTCCCTGGATCTTCCTTCTTCCCTTTCTTAAAGATGGGCACTGTATTTGCCCTTTTCCAATTGTCCAGGGCCTCCCCATCACCATGAGTTTTCAAAGATAATGGCCAGTGGCTCTGCGATCACATCAGCCAACTCCCTCAGCACCCTCGGATGCATTGCATCTGGCCCCATGGACTTGTACATGTCCAGCTTTTCTAAATAGCCCCTAACCTGTTCTTTCACCACTGAGGGCTGCTTGCCTCCGCTCCAAACTGTATTGCCCAATGCAGTGGTCTGGGAGCTGACCTTGCCTGTGAAGACACAGAGACGGAAAAGGATCTTGGAGTTGTCATTGACTCCACGATGAACATGGGCCGGCAGTGTGGGGAGGCAGTCAAGAAGGCCAACCGT
>NW_017728906.1:148811039-148826423 GCF_001723895.1 Crocodylus porosus | reverse complement strand
GCTCTTTCCTGCCAAGGCAGGGGGTCGGACTAGATGATCTACCTAGGTCCCTTCCGACTCTAGCTACTATGAAACTATGAAACTATAAAGATCAAGGTTAAAGAAGCCATTGAGTATTTTAGCCTTTTCCTCATCACCTGTCTCTAGTCACAAGTCATACATCAAGTACATCTGGCCAAGTACAATCTTGAGCATGGGCTATAGCATTATATGGGTGGTTCATACTGGCATAGGGCTCGAGGGTAGAGTAATGGAAATGTTTTCATTACTAGAGGGGCCTGACTGTGATTTGCTCTGGACACATACCCAAAGCTGCCCCCTATTCATCCAACTGTAGAAAGATACCTGGTCTTTCAGGCCGAGGAGTCAAAAGCCATTGGACATGGTGCTAACCATATCTCTTCTTTGTGAGCTGTTGGATGCAGAAACCAGCATGCCGCATAACTACACTAGTTTGATGGGCCATTAGGCTCAGACAAACCTTTCACCTAACTTTATACTGGCACAGCTCATTCTTCAGCCTGTTGACATGGCTGCCAAATAGAGGTAGGTCACCTAGCCCATGGGGCTTCTTACAGTCTGGAAGACCTGCTTCAAGATCCAGCTTGCAAGGTGGCCAGAGCCACTGTGTTAATTGTGCCAGCACCCAGAGGGTGACCACAGAGGTGGATCATCTAGCTAGTTAGAAGCTCCATGGTCCAGATTCAGCCCATGGAGACAACTGCATTTGACACTGCATTTGCTGCATGAGAACTGCTATACTGTTCTAAAGAACTTTTATACTGTTACTTTGTATAAGCATATAGCTGGCTAAGAAGATAAGCTGTACAAGTTTAACAATACCAGTGGATGCTTGTAGATGTGCAGGACACCTGTTCAGACACACTGCCATTACAGTGCATCAGAGCAGACTCGATTAATCAAGTCTGCTGGAGCATGCTAATTAGCACACTCCGGCAGCCTTGGTATCTCATGTATTCAGCATCCCCGTGCTCCAAAACGGCAGCAGGGGTGCTTTAACTAAAGCTCATCAAACACCATTTTGAAGCATGGGATGCTGAATACATGAGCTGCTGCAGGTGCTTTAATTAGAGCAGCTCCTGAGAGCAGCTGTGATTAAAGCACCCCTGCACCCAACCTCCAGCGCACGTGTAAAGACGTCCAGTATGACTTAGACAGTAAAACTCTGGTATGCAGACAAGTTCTAGCAGAATTTGTTCCATCGGTTTGAATCTTGGCTTTGGCCTCAGTTCAGTTGAATATAAAGCATGTTCCATTGAGCTACTAACATGCTTGAAGCTACATAGGTGCTAATTTACACTTCTGAAATGGGGACTTTGTTGGTGTTGGAGACTTCAGATGCATCCCAAATGGAAATTGGGTTACAGGATTATGCTGCTTTACCATGTGAAAAGATTTGCAATTTCTACTCAGGAGAGGTTTCAACCAGGATGTTAGGACAACTACAAATCAGAATGAAGGAGCAGTGACAGCACACTTTGTAGATGCTTGCTCTATGCTTTTGCCCAACACATTCATATTTATCCCCAAATTTTATTAATTCAAAAGCAAAAGCATATTATTAATAAGAAACCATTATTAAGAGTGGTCCTGATACTTTTCGGCTGGAGTGAAGACGGCAAAAAGAGAGCTAAAACCAGCGTGGGAAGAAGGTAGTACCCAGGTGGAAAAGCAGGAGGAGGAGGTGGAGGCAACAAGATTTTATGAAGAGCTATATCAGAAGAAGGAAATGGACTGGAAGAAGGTGAAGGATTTGCTGGAAGGGATTGAAGAGAAAGAGGAGGAGGCAGGAAAGAAGTTGGAAGAAAAGATAAGCTTAAAGGAAGTGGAGGATTACATAAAAAACTTTAAACGAGGGAAATCACCAGGAGCATATGGAATTTTACAAGAAGTTTTGGGTATGGGTAGCAAGGAATATAGTTTTCGAGGAAATAGCAGAGGCAGGGAAGGATTTTATGAGGTGTTGTGATCTTACTCTTCAAGAAAGGGGAAAAGGAACTCCTGAAAAATTGGAGACCAGTTACACTCCTTAATATGGACTATATGTTAATGGCCAAGGCTCTGGCTTTGAGGATCAGGAAATGCCTTCAAAAGTTAATATATGAAGACCAAGTATGTGCAATACCAGCTAGAAGGATCTCTGAAGTGATCAGAGAGATCAGAGATACGCTGTCCCACATCCAAGACAGGAAAACAAACACAGTTACAGAAAACCTAGATTTAAAAAAGCATATGACAGAGTGGATCATGATTAGTTATTCAAAGTGCTAGGAAAAATGGGGTTCCCAGAGAAATTTATATGTTGAATAAGGTTATTGTACAGAGAAGCAGAGAGTCAAGTCCAAATTAATGGGCATCTAAGCAGGGCTTTTAAAATCCATGTAGAGGTGAGACAAAGGTGCCTGCTGTCACCACTATTTTTTGTGTGACATGGAACCATTAGCACCAAGAATAAGAAAAAACAAGGTTCTAAGTGGAGTAAAGATACTGGAGTGGGGAGAGGTAAAATGCGTATTGTACGTGGATGATATAAATGTAGTAGATAAAGATAGACTTTCGATGGAAGAGGTGCTAAAGCATACATCAGAGTATGGAGAAGAAAGGGAGACTAAACTAAATAGATCAAAAAACACCATACTTGAAGGGACTTGGAGATGTTGGGCCTTCAAAGAAGAGAGAGAAATCAGAGTGCTAGGGATCCCAATAGACACTGAGGGGAGAGGTAATACAGCATAAGAAAAGGTGATGGCAAGAATATGGCAAATATTTTGGTTATGGCCCAGGAGAACGCTGTCCTTTTTCAGAAAAGTGGCGGCGGTTAAGGTTGATGATTCTACATATGGGAATTGTATTCCCACTGACATGGCAAATAGCAAAAATGCAGAGGGAAATGTGTGTGTTTGTTTGGAATGCAAGAAAGAAATGTTGGCCAGATCCGAACTGTAAAAAGCAAGGGAGAAGGGGGTTAGGATTGTTTGTCTATGCAAAATATGCAAGTATGGTATGCAGATGGTAACAGAGGGAGAGGGAAAAGCAGCACGTATCACCTGTTTTCACAAAGCTGCCTTTTTGAGGACATGGAGAGTATATCTGAGTCCATGGGCATGGCAACCACTGATTCTTTACATTAGGGTAGAAGGTTTCATGCAGAGGTATAAAATAGGGCAGGTAGGGCTGGAGGCCCTGAAGGATCATATGAAATTGATGAAAGCAGTAAGGGCAGGATGGCACCGGTGGGAAACTTCATAGAAGGACAAGTGAAGAAGGTATAGGGAGCGGTAGCAGGTAAACAGCCAGGAGGGGAACATGCTGACTTAGTATGGATGGTTGTAAGAAATGAATTGCCAGTGAGAGAGGTGCAACACAGATGGAGCTTGTCGAGCTCATCTAGGTGCCCAAGGGAGAAGTGCAGGGAAGAAGAAACAGTGGGACATGTTTTGGGAGTGTACATATGAAAGGGTCTGCTGCTTTCTGAGTTCCACCAAAATCAACCTGGTGATAGCACAGATTGTACTACATGGACTCAGTCCAAAGGGACCGAAAGCAAAATTATTAAGGGCTTCATTAGCATGCGTTAAAACTAGCTTATGGAAAGTAAGAAACCTCTGTGTTTTTAAGAGCTTGGCTTCCACTGGGAATCCATCCTGAAGCTGGGGATGCATGAACTTAAATATTACATTGATCAGGACAAGGAAGAGATCAGAGAGGAAGAGGCAGAGAAGTAGTAGAGGAAGAAGGACTGGACACACTTGTTTCACTGAACCAACAGACAGGACTGACGGGAGGGGCAGAGAGTTTCAGGTGGTTACTGAGGTAATAGTTTTTCATGGGGTTCTGTATGAAGAAAAAGAGTTTTTTGTGGGAGGTTGAAGTATGTTGTTTTATATACGTAGCTGTATGTTTTTGGATATGCCATTGTTTTTGCAATATGAAGTTTTGATAAAACAAGGATCCTCAATATGTGACATTTTGTAAGTGTAAGGTGATAAGTGTGTTTTTAATAAAACGTATAACTACATATATATTTTAAAGGTTCCCATCAACATTTTTGACACCAGGGGAAGATGTTGGAACTTGCTCTGGCCTCTCTGAATGCTGGCCTGGTACTTCAGTAGGTCCAGGCCTGGTGCTCATTCCATCCTGGGGGAGCAACTGCCCATTTTTTTAAGGGTCACAAAAAAGGGTTCCCATCAGCATGTGAGCCATGTGTTTTATAGTGATTCTTAGTGTTGGCTGCATTTAATCAACATCATAGTTAGTTTCCATTGTTGAGCACATGCTGCTTTTGGCAGCAGTTTAATAATAGACAATGTATTTAGTGAGTTTTCTTTGTATAGGATTATATGAGGCTTTTTTCCCCTTGCTAACTGAAGGAAAAAAATATTTCTTGTATTTGAGTAAATACGGTAATTACAATGGAAGCAGGTCTAGTATTCTTAAAATGTTTAACCACTCGTTGCTGCTACAATGATAGCCTCAATCCTGCAAAGCACTTAAATATGCACTTAACTTTAAACATGCATTTATGCCCAAATGACTTCAATTAGATATAAGCATGTACTTAAGTGCACCCTGAATAAAGTCCTGTAGCAACAAAAGACAACAGGAATTTTCAGAATGAGTCTTATGAGTCCAAGCATGAACACAATCCGAAACAACACACTTAGCTTCAATTTAAATTATATACAATGTGATTGGGGGAGGGGAAAAGTGACTCTCTGGAAAAGCCAGAATAATTAACATTGCCAGCTGAAGGGGGAAAAAAACACTAAAGCTAAAACATTATTTTAACAGCAGACAAATCAATTGAAGCTGCCACTATAACAAAAAAGCTAAGAGCTCTACACAGGAAAAAGCAAAGCTGTCCTTGTATCAATCGAAGTACAGAAAATAACACATATAGAAATAGAGAGTGAAAAACCATTACAGTCATTCCTGACTGCAAAAGACTTGGAAAAATGGGAAGATCAAATCAGCTGTATGGAAGGAGAGGGAATAATCAAAAAGAAAAGAGAACACAAATGAGTTCAACCTCTGATCAATGTTATTGCACAGATACGACAGCCTCTTTTTTAAAAGGAGGGACTTGATTCTCTAGTAAGCTGTGTGCAAATAACATAAGGTGGGAGGTTGTACTATTTGATTTAGAAGGAAAATAAAAACACCCACAGACCGCATGAACGAGTAAGGAAATCATAACTGAATTTTAACAAACTACCAGTCCTGTTGGCAGCAGGTGCTGTAAATGAAAGAGTTTTATGAAGGTCTTAAGTGATTGAAGTCTAAATGTAAAGAAAATGGGAAAATTCTGTCTTTTCAATGATTTCATACATGTAATGGAATATTCCTGATCCTCTACTCCTTGTGGACTCCAGACAGAAAGAATGCAGGTTTGGGATTAATACACTAGAAGAAATATGACAAAATTAAAGGAAGTATCTTTTAATAACTCTTGTACTCAGCGGTAAACCATCCAGAGAAGCAATTCATAAAGTTCTATTGCTTGAAAATATTTATTATGTTGGGCCAAGTCCAGAAGCATTACAATACAGTATACAAGTCTGTCCAGGAAAAGGAATGGAGGAGGAACTTCATGTATCTTTTCAATCTCTCCATTTCTATTATTCACTTTTTGTAAGAGTAGCTTTGCTTATAAATAAAAGCAGGTTTAGCTAGTGAAACTAGTCAAGCTTGAAATACCAGCTTCATCACAAAGGGAAGAACTAAAAATCAAATAGTTTGTCCCTTGTGCTATGAAATGCCTTCCTGAGCTTAATTTCACATATAAAATTGGTAGCTTTCATGGAAGGAAGGAAAATAGACTGACTCATATGGGCATGTCAGGAATTAGGATGAAAAAGCATTATAAAAGTTCTCACGACTTTGCTTAAAGAACAAAGGGCAGGACAGTAAAATCTAAGAAGCATTTGGCACTGGTTTACTGTCCAGTATAGAAAGAAATTCAGCAGAGTGCTACACAGAAAGCCAGTTCCACCAGCATCACTGCCATTTTGAAAGCCAAAACCTGTTTCTCATGAGCAGGAATAGAAAGAAGGATACAGGGGATAGAAGAATCATGTAAATTATAAAGTAAAAAGCCTGATTCATTATTGTCCAAGTTCTTTAGTTATTTATCCTTGTGTTAAATCAATGTCAAGCTCTCTCAACCTGGCTTGATAGCAATTTCTACTCTACTCTACCCTAAGCAATGAATCAAATCCTATAGCAGCAGCAAGTATCAGATGTTTCTTTCTAGCCTATCTCCTAACTTTTGTATTGGTTATCTCATTGCCTGTTACAGCAGAACAGCAACCACAAGAGTCTAAGCCCAGCCTCAATGCTGGAGTTCAGGTGTGCATCTCATCTGGATGTGGTTCCATTTCTCAGACTTGAACCCCTGATCTGGGGCTGGGAACTACATGATCATGAGATCAGCTTCATATTTTGGAGCAGGTGCAAGTGCATCCTTTGGACATCTGAAGAAATGGTGTTTGAAGATCACAACATCAGATCTTGTTTATTGACCAGTTGTGATCCCCACCTTGTTGTATGGAGCTGAGACATGGACAATGTACGGGAGACATCTAACATTGTTGGAGAAATACCATCAATGCT
Organism: Crocodylus porosus; assembly: GCF_001723895.1. Taxonomy (NCBI): domain Eukaryota; kingdom Metazoa; phylum Chordata; order Crocodylia; family Crocodylidae; genus Crocodylus; species Crocodylus porosus. The sequence continues at coordinate 148,819,787 of NW_017728906.1, read as the reverse complement.
GCCTGAAGAAGATCCTCCAAATCCAGTGGGAAGACAGATGCACCAATGTTAGTGTCCTCCCGCAAGCAAACACCATGGGTATTGAGGCAATGATCATCTGACATGAGCTTCAATGGGTCAGCCATGTCATCTGAATGTCTGATTCCAGACTCCCAAAGCAAGTTTTATTCTCCCAGATCAGCCAAGGCATACACTCAAGAGGAGGGCAGAGAAAGTGCTTCAGGGACATCCTTAAGGCCAACTTAAAAAAATGCAACCTTAATGTCAACTCATGGGAGACTATTGCCCAGGACCATCCTAAATAGAGGAAGAGTCTCTTGCATTGATCTCAGTACTTTAAAACCTCTTGACAACAGCAGGAGATGGAAAAGCAGGAGTGGCAGAAACAGCATGTTGTGGACCAAATCATGAATCCAGTACTACCTACCCCACAGGGAAACACATATCTGAGCTTTAGTAGAGTTTGTTGATATTAGATGGGCCTCAACAGCCATCTTCAGGCACACAGATGAGACATGCATGGAAGACAATCATCCTTGACTGCAAGGGATTGCCAAATAATATTTTGGAGAGGAAAGGCCTTTTTTTCTGAGACATTAACTTTGGAGACAACATGTGCGCTGTCTTGGCTGGTTAACATAGTTTCCTTGGGCAATGGAAGGACAGTTAGATTAAGGAAGGGAGGCAGATGTCAAATTCCATAGGGAGCAATTAAGGCTGCATAGATTCAGTTTTTGATAGCTCCCAAAAGATGTTGATTTCTTCTTATTTTTCTCTATTCTATTCTATTCTATTCTATTTATAGGAAAATGACAAGTGCAATATCATCTGTTAATATTATCTTAAACACCTATCCTGGCTTTTAAAAGCAACAGAACAATGTGATACTATTCTCTTCTTATTTATATTTATGTATATGAGGAGAAATGTCACAGACGTCAATGGAATATTAAGCGAGGCCTGATCTATACATTGGTTTGGTCCCAATTCAATTAGTTCAGATAACAGAATGATCTTCCTACTGCTAAAGTAGTAAAAGTCCAACTCTAAATGCAGCTCCTTATACTATGATAGCTTGTTCTCCTTTTACAGGAGTAAGTACATTACTATAAACTCCTTGACCTCATCCAGATGAGCATGGTTGTGCAGTATGTGGCGCTACAAACACATCTGCTGCACCACATACCACACATTTAGATGTTCTCCACACTGCAAGGATGTGCTGCCCATGTGTGCACTGCTCCACTTTTTTATTCATGGGTTTTTTTGCCCCCTGATATCCAGGGGTAAAAAAGAAAAACATGTTAAAAAAAGAGGAGCAGCACGTGCACAGGCAGCATGTGCCACTCAGAAGCAGAGCCAGACCACCTGGAGCTATGCTCTGCTGCTGGCCAGACTCCACGCAGCAGAATTGCCACTGCTGCAGCCCAGGGAGGCCTCCAGGACCCCAGTGCTGGCCCCAGACTCTGCAAGTTACCCCTACCCCACCTAGGGTAACTTGCTGCACGCCCTAGCATGTGTGGCATGGGCAGTCCCCAGGGACAAGTTGCTGCGGCACAGGGTTCGCCACCACTAGTTGTCCCCAGGGAACCAAACGTCCACACTCTCCTTAATAGCAACACAGCTGCATACATACTAATTGTTGTGCTGACTTAAGCAGGCTGGTGTAGTTAAGCAGTACAGTTTTTTAGTGTAGATAATCAGTGGGAAGAGAAAAAGATTCTAAAGTGAAGTCAGTCCAAGCTTTAAATTTTCTGCCTTTCACTCTGACAGAATCTTAACAGAACGCTTTGTTTATGAAACCACGCTAAAATCCTTGTTTATATTCATCATAGTCCAGCTCACAGGGAAGAAACTTCATCATCTCAAAAATTTCCCTTCATCAAGATTAATTAGCTTCCTGATGATTTATATGTAAATCTAAAGGAAATGCAGAAATGCTTCATCATAATTAGGATCAGCAAGGCAATGAATTCACGCCTTTATGCTCTGTGGCTGCAGTAAACCCACAGACAGTGGGTGCGTCTACACATGCAATTAATGCAACTGAATAAACTCTAGTGCAATTTGAGGTGGAGTAAACTAATCCTGATGTCACTTTCTACATGTGCGTTTAAGCGCAGTAATTTACTCTGCCATTGGATACTACCTGTTTCAAATAGGACTATCCGATGGCACTGTAAATTAATCTACACTGACCCAATTGCCATGCACATGTAAACGGTAATGCTTTATTGTGCAGTAAATTATCTTACTGTGCAATAAGCACACATGTAGACATGTCCAGTAGAATTGAAATAAAAAATCTAGTTTAAGTAAATTCAAAATAGCGCAGTGACCCTTCTTTTTTATTACAGACCTCCTGTGCAATCAGTTACATCAATGCAAGAGGAAAGTAAAATGGTACCATTCTGAAACAGTAACACTCAATGTTCCATCTGCCTCAGTATAAATGATCTGAGTACACAAAGTGCTGGACAACATAGGATCAAGATGAGTGGTTCCCACCATCTTGAGGGAAATCTCATCTTGTATATAATAATAAATAAACACTGTCCATCCCTAAAATGTACAAACAAATTACATTTCTATTGTTAAGCAATGGCATGTGCGCCTTTCTTTCAGCCTGTGTCTGAGGTGCCTATTTTTGGCCAATTGTTCTTTGATTCATTGCTACCAAGAGCTAGGGAGGGTATTCTAACAGAATTACTCCAGCTTTCATCTGTCTGCAGGAAGACCCTGAGGAATTGATCAAAACAAGTGTCCCTGTGCCAGCATGCTTGTGGCTGAATGAGTCATCAGGGTGGAGGGAGCAAACATGTTTTGCAACCTTCAGTGTGTAAGCCTGAATGTAGGGAGTCCATGGTTCCAGGCACAATGGCAAGTAGTAACTAACATAAAAAAAGTGATGGAGGAATAAAAGGGCCTGAATCTGCCACTTGGGCTGAATTCAGGGCTTATGAGGGGAAAATCCACATATAATACATGTATTAGCACAATCCTTGTAAAAAAAAAAATGCAGTTGAAAATTGGTGAGAGAGGAACCATGCTATGACCTCATTTCCAACCAATCCTCTAATAAAATGAATGCTCCAGACTGTTGTATGGCATTGTGATGATCCAATTACACATCTTTCTGATGGGCTTCATGTAGTCAAGTCTCAATTAATTTAAAAACTTATTTCAAAATCCATATTAAATCCTTTTAAAATGCACTCATCAGGTATAAGAAAATGAGCATTTCACAGAAAGAGTCATTCAAACCATGCAACTATTTCATTACCTTTCATCTGACCCTATGTTTGAATTTGATTCTTATGTAGCCCAGGTATACTCCCCTTCTCCAGTTGAAGGAAATTGTTAGCTGGCAGGTGTGCTGTGGGGGAACTGCAGACTGCTCACAGTTCCCTCCGTCCCTATAGAATCAGGGCAGGACAGTCAGGGGACTTAACTATACACACATTTATTTGCATTGATTTATTACAAGAAAAAGAAACATGGGTATAAACACACACACACACACGTGTGTGTGTGTGTGTGTGTGTATACATATATATATACACACACACATATATATTCATATATATGAATGATATACAAGCAAATAAGATAAACAGTAACCTCTGGGAAAATGCTATACAACCTTAAACCAGGGCTCCAGATACAGGTAAGTCACAGGTAAGTAGTAGTGGAAGGTTCCAACTAGGGTCTCAGTAGGGGGATCATATAATAACAACACTATAGCAATGAACCAACTCACAAATCAAGGCACTCAAAAGAACACAATATGAAGCGCTGTTTATGCAATATAAGGCACACAGACACCATTTAGTACCTCATGCTTTAGGGGATGGGGCACCCCAGAATGCCCTAGGTATCCGGGCCCCGACAAAGCTTCCAAGGGGAGAAAGGATCTCCAGTGCTCCCAGTCCTCAGGGGGCCCTAGCTTGGATGCTTTCCATAATAGCCCACACGGAAGGCCTGGCCAGGGTGTTCCCTCCCCTATGGGAACTCCTTTTCCCTGGTAACTCATGACTCCAGGGTCACATGGGCGGTCAGTGTCCCCTCGGCTGAGCTGTTCCTCACTGCAGGGGCCTTTTGGGCCTCTGGCTCTGTCTGAGCTACTGGCCTGCTAGTAGCCCCAAGCACCATCGCATAATCCTGGAGGCTCTGTCTTCTGCTCAGGGTTGGGGGCCTGGGCTACCTCAGTCCAGCTTGAAACCACTGTGCAGCAAAGCCTGCGCCGAGCCCCGGCCACATGCCAGGGATTGGAGACCTGAGCTGCCTCAAGCAGCTCCCAGGATCTCAGTCCCTCAGGGACCCGTCATGCAGCACCTCCTGCACTGAGTTCCCAGCCTCATGCAGGGGTTAGAGGCCTCAGCCACCTTGAGCGGCTCCCAGGGTCTTGGTCCCACTGTCTGCACAATTGGGGGCTGGAGACCCAAGCTACCTTGCGCAGCTCCCAGGGTCTCGCCGCTGTGCACCGCTCGTGCACCAAATGGGGGTCTTTGGGCTCTTCAGGGCAACGACATCTTCCCCCACTGGTCATCTCTAACTAGCTCTGCTTTCGCCCTGTCCTCTTCTTCATCCCTCGGCACCAGTGACTTTCACTCGTGTGTGCTGGGCATGCTGTTCTTTTTATACCCTTTGGGGGCTCAAATGGACCAATTGGGAAGTGGGGGGGTTGTAATCCCCAACCAGGTCCAGACTCTTTGCCTCACCCTGGCTAGGGGCGGGGCAAGCCTCTGCCAGCCATCATCTGATTGTTGGGAATGCCCCACCAATTGCTGGAAGCTTTTTCCTAGCCGGCAGAGGGGCATTGCTGCCCTTACCCCCTTCCCCTTCCACTCTCCAGCTCTGCTCCTGGGTGGTGAGTGGCAGTGCTCTGTCCACACCTGCCCATGTGTAGCCCCTAGGGCCTTCCCAAGTGCCCCCTGCATTGGGGTTGACAACCCCTGCATTAAGCACCAGGTCTTTTGTTGGTCTCTTGATGGTTCCTTGTAATATCATTTGTGTATAGCTTTAAAAAATCTTGAGAATAAATCAATAATGGAGAATCTAGGCTGATGGCCTAATGGTATCAGTGCTTCTAAAAGTGAAACCTAATTTTAATGTCCTTTGAAATGTTTTTGCCTATGGCTGGTAATTGCCTAGATTATTGTTTCTCAAACTGTGGGTCATGACCCAAAAGTGGGTTGCAAGAATATATGAAAGGGTTGTGAACAAACATTAAAAATGGATCAGCAAACTTTAAAAAGGGTTTCTCCTTTAAAGTAGAAAAATGTGGGAAACTGGCTTTTCCCTTGCAGCTGGCAGAGTTGCAGCCTGTGAGGGGCTGCTTGGGGCTCCCCATGCCCCATACACCCCCCTCCCACTCCATACACTGGGGTGCTGGGACCTGGGGGCACTGGGCTGGGACTGACCATTTATGTTTACAATGGGTCCTGATACAAAAAAAGTTGAGAACCATTGGCTTAGGTGAGGGAAAAGAGAGAAAATTAAATTCTAGACAAAGGGCCTGACTTCAGTCACTAGTAAGCTGCCATCCCTGCCTACCCAAACATTATTCTCTTTGTTTCAGGAAGGAAACTTGATTAATCACTCTCAGCTGTTGGTCTTGAATTTAATCTTAACATGATGAGGAAAGAAAGAAATGGAAATCCCATCGGGAAGCGAGGGACACACCCATGTGCCCAGGCAAACATACCCAAGATATTTGCCTGGGGAGGAGTAATCTGTTCTGGAATGAAGGGAACCACACAAACAAGTGTGCATTCAGGAATGACAGGTGTTCATTATTTCCCTTCATATGAGTGAACGTATCTTAAGGTATTTCTTCACTTCACGGATAACCAGGATGACTAGCCTCCAGATCTAAGCATTTAGGTTAGCCTAGGCAATGTATGAGCCTGTTCTTGGCAAAACAAGAACAGCGTGTCCTTACTGCTTCTACACTCACTAATGCATGTGTGTGGGCACAGGCGGTGGCGCTCTGTGCTTGAGGTGCTCTAGGATTCTTTCCCCGTCAGTTGTGTCTGCTTGTCTGGGAGAATTGCAGGAAGGGTAATGAAGACCAGCAACACATCCTCACTGTAAAGAGGGCAATTTCTAATACCAAATCAAAGCACATTTTGGGGTTTAACTTCTACCCTAGCTGGATAAGACAGCCTAGATTTAAATCATCTCCAAACCTTTTCTGTGTGGATTGTATAGGGGTTTAGGCTGAAAACTGGGTAAAATCCAAAGAAACATTTTGAAGACAGATTGAGAGAGAGTAGAGAATACATTCTCTTTTAATTACAAAGTAATATGACAGCAATAACATGCCTTAGGTATTTCTATATGTATCAATCAAGATTACACAACATATAATTAAACTCCCCTCTCTGTTCTTTATTTCAGTGGAGACTAATGAAGACTATATTCTCCTAGTTGTAATTGCATGTTAAATGAATAATAAAATTATTAATTGTTTATGTGTTTTGTTTGGCAGTGCCAATGTGCAGACATTAACTATGAAATCCAAGGGTCTATATTATGCTGCAAAGAAAAAATAATCATACAAAAAGCCTCGTTTCATACAAAAGGCCAAGATCCATTCAACCCTATTTATTTAACTAGCACTTTGTAGAGATGATGTTATTAATTTTGTTATAAATTATTTCTATTACTGTGGGACTTACAAGTACTGGGTGTGGACCGTACCCCTGTGCTGTCTACCCACTGAACAAAAAAAAGATTTTTGCCCCAGGGGGCTTACTTCTCAAGTATAGGATGAGAAACAACAATACCAACAAAATAACTAAGGACTACAAGAGAAAAATGAGACAATATTATTCAGGCAGTAGTCAGAAACACATGCAAAATTTTTGTAAGTATCATGACAAAAGGTTTTGACAGAAGCTTGGGAGATAACTTTGGAGATGTTTATGGGAAGCTCCTAGGAAAGAGCACAACAGTCCATATTTGAAAATGTAACAAGCAGATGATGAACACTGGCAACATAGGTTAACTGGAGGCAGGAGCTGACCTTTTTGCATTGAATAAGAGAAGATAGCTAGACTGGGGATAGGCTGTGAAATCCTTGGAAAGAAAAGACTTGCGCTTGATGCGATAGAGAAAGAAGAGAAAGTTGAGGGGTACACGGAGAGTGACAACAGAGTCAAAACAATAAGTTAGAAAAATCATCTTTGCATCAGCATTTTGGATGGGTATGAGCAAGGCATTTGTCAAGGCCGGGAAACAGGATGCTTGTTAATTGAGAAGCAAGATAGTAAGAGCCTGCATGAGGGTTTTAACTGTGAAGACGAATAGGAAAGACTGACTTTAGGCTAGGAACAGATGCTGCATTTGACCCTGGATAAGTTGTGCCTGTATTTGTCTTGGAACAATCATATCCCGGGATTGGCATGTACACACATCGCCCTTCTAATCAAGGTTTAGTGAGCAGCTAAGTGCAGTGCACTCTTCTGCCATTGTTACAGTGATGCAATCCTGGGATAACTGTACAGTTGTACTTTGCAATACACCAAGATAAACTTGCCACCTCTTCTTCAGGAAACTCTTTTAGGATTTGGTCCCAGGGCAAGGGACATATATCTATATGATTACACTGTGTCCTGGGATAAAATGGTTTGTCCTGGGATAAATATGACATCTGCTTGCAGCTGTTATATAGAAAGCCTCTGCAAGTCTTTGACATGGGCTGGATGTAAGGACCTAAAAAGAGTGGTTCAAGTGAAAGATGATGACCAGGTTATGGATCTGAGTGACTAATAGAGCTATTTTAAGCTTGTTGAGATTGAGAGGGAAACTAGTCATCCATGAGGTGAGGTTTCAGCAAAGTCCAAAGTTTTAGTGTGGGCAGAATTTGGCCTTTTTCTTTTCTTTTTTTCCCTAAAGCTGTGTCTATCTGACACTCCTGAAATACAAATGCACAATGCCCCGCCAAACCCCAATTACCACATTTCATGGTGTACGAGTCAATGTAGTGTAAGTCAGGCCCATTTTTCTCATCCAAAAAGTTAGGATTTTTGTATATAAGCCAACCTAACTTTTTGGATCAGAAATATGGGGTCAACTTATACTGGCCCCTGTGTGTCCTCACTGCTGGATGATGGACAGGTCCCACAGCATTGGTCACAGGGGACAGGGCCTGGCTCAGCACTTGGCTGGTGTGGCTGAGGCAGTGCTACTCGCATTGGATAGGACTGGGACTCAGCGCCCAGCCAAGTGGCATCTACATGGTGATGGCAAGGCCCACAGGCCATGCTCAAGCCAGGCCCAGACCCCATGGTCTCTAGCAACAGGGATGCCATCTCATTGTAGGGGAATAAGGTCAGATTAGGTTGGGGCTGGGCCAGGGTTCAGCTGGGGCTAGGGTGGCACTGGGATGTGGGTCAAAAGTATTGATACAGTGTATAAGTTGAGGTGTAAATTTAAAGGTAAGTATTTTGGCTTCAAACCTTGACTTATACACTGTGAAATATGGTACTAGAAATATTCTCAAGCCATAAGATATTGATCAAGGTCCAGATTTTCCTGGAAGGTGTGGCACTGTTTTGTTTGAATCTGATATTTAGGTCCAGGGCCACATCTGGCAAATACGGAGAGTGGATCCGGCTAACTACAGGCCCATTAGCCTGACTTCTATCCTGGGGAAGATCTTAGGAAAGTTTATTAAGGAGGCCATCCTTGAGGGACTGGCCCAGGCTAACATTCTAAGGGACAGCCAGCACGGGTTTGTTG
>NW_017728906.1:148799985-148810139 GCF_001723895.1 Crocodylus porosus | reverse complement strand
TTGCTGGGATCCTATGACCCCAGCTGACTTCCTGCCCTTTGGGTAGGGGGCTGGACTCGATGATCTCCCGAGGTCCCTTCCAGCCCTAATGTCTATGAAATACACATTTGTGTGCCAGTCGTGGGTTACCTGTTCATGTAAGCGATTATTTGTTCAATCAGGGATTCACAAATGCCACTGCCAGCCTCTCTAACACTGGTAAGAGATGCCAGTTCTGGCCTGGTAGCCCACAAACCTTGCCAGGACTTTTACTACGTCACTTCAAACACAGAACCAGAAAAACAGGATCAGGTCCACATCAGTTTCTGCCTAGGTTTGTATGGTGTAACCCTGTTTTCTGTTTCTCTTGTGACAATAATAAGCAGCTTCAGGGAACATGCAAAGGTTCCTTTTAGGTAATATCCATTTAGAAATGACACATGCTTTCCTTTCTGAGCCTTTCGTGTAGTAACCCACCCACACATAGACTATACACACAAACACCCACATCAGCCAGAAGCTGAGGCTTGCCACAAAAACTGATAGTAAGCTATTGTTATTTTAATGACATGTCCAGCTTCCTTAATTAAAACTATGCCACAGGTCATTTACAGTAATACAGAGGCCATGATCATCAAGTTAAGCTGTGTTCTTGAATTGCAAAGTTCTCATTAGCATAGTATTGGCTGCAAGTGAAGTGTAATCATCTGAAATCCTTTACAAAGAAATGTAAATTAGCATCACTGCCTTCCATGTGCTATTGACACAGACAATTATTTTACTGACTAAAAAGGAAAATGAGCCAAGAGAGATGGGATTTGTGGAATTCATATCTGCTGTACCAACTACCTGTATGCATTAGGGGTTCATGTGTCTGTCCACAGACAGACAACTCCCAAATTGTCTTTGCATGATCTGGAAGTTCCTTTTATTGCTTGCAAGGAATTGCAAGCTGCACACACTGATGTCATGAGTGAGCATAAAAAGCTCTGCTTTATAATGCCTCTCTAATCTAGGTAGCACAAAAATCTCTACTGGGAAGAAACCTAGGGTGGAAAATGGCTTTTGAATCCCATTCTAATAACAGGATTTTACATATGCGCATTGCCCTGTTAGAATCCATTTTAGCCAGAGCTAGTAATTTACTGTGCTGCAGAATGGTTTCAATCGTTAGCTATTGAACAAGCAGAGAGGGAGCCTCTAGAACACAAAAAGGCAACTGGGGCAGAAATGGATAATTCAGCACGCTGAATAACATGAGGCTACCTGATGACTAAATAGTGGGACCAGTAGCAGAATAGCCACTGATTAGCAAATGTCCCATGCTCAAAAAAGACTAACATAGGAAAGGTGCATCCACCATATTATAGTTAGCCATCAAGGTCTCCAGAGCCATGAAAATAATGAGATCTCTCTCCACAATTTTTAAATAGTTTGTGCCTCCATGACCTCCTATCAGAAAAACACAAATCACAGATCCCCCTTTTCTTCCTGGAACATTATTTTACTGGAATAGCCCTCATCCTGTTCAAGAGCCCAGTCATAACACGATGGCCAGTTGGGAATCTCAGCTTCATGGGAAGGATTTGGAAGCTGATGCACAGTTAGGCCTCAAAGCCCAGGATAAAAATTATCACAGTATTCACAGACATGGAGAAAAGTATGTTTGAAACTAGTGATAAATCTGACGCTTTATATAAAGGTTGGGAAATGGGCAGAGAGTGATACGGTCAGCTCCTGTTTGTCTCAGAATGAAACTGGGTGGTTCTGTGGGGTGAGTTTTCTAGACTTCTTAACTGAAGGCAGTAATAACTACTCAGAAGAAGTCCCTGGAAAAGAGGACACATTGAAAATGAGCAACAATATCCAGAGATCCTCAAGGCCACACATGGATGGAGATAAAAGGGTCTATAATGAGACATTTTGTTTATTTCTCTAAATAAATAATGTTTTCAGTCCCATTAGTGTTGGAGTACATTATAGTACTCCTGCAAGATAGGGAAATGCTATGATTCCTATTTTACAGATGAAGAAATTAGGCACCAAAAAACTGTTGCCTGAGATGAAGATATTCAGAGGAAATGATTCCCAATATTCACTGGCCCACAAGCCACCATACTGAGCAAGTAACATGTTGTGGGCAACCTTACTGAGGTTATAGACCTCAGTTTCAACTTGTTAATTGCCTTTCCTTTCTAGTTTCCTATAAGCAAAATGGGAAGGTTTTGTCGGTAATGTGTTGCCTGAGTTGAGGACTCCTACTCCCATAAAATTAGGTGCCTAAGTGAGTGACTTGCTTGGGGAATCCTGACACAGCAGAGAATGAAATCAGGTTTTCCAAGTCTCAGTCCAGCACCTCAACTACTGAGCAAACCATTTCTTCCCATTGGGCTGTCTTTCCTTCAATGGTATCATGGAAAAACTTTAGCCAAGAAGGTAGATGATGTGTAGTGGGGACACAGGGGGGGCATGTGTCCCGCTCTGACAGCACTGGTGCCCCCCTGACAGGGAGCGCTCCAGCTGGTAGTGGGGCATGGAGAGCGCGCATGCCCCCCCAAAACTGTGAAAAAACTAAGAAAAAAAATGTGTGAAGTGATCTTACATGTGTGCATTTGCTGACAGCTCATATTCGATTAGTTTTTGCAGGCACATCTCTACTGTTATCTTCCATTTGCTATTAGTCCCCAGTTATCATTACTTTGACAATTCAGTAATGGGCTAAAATGTGTTCAGTAAGGGCTAAAATGCAAATAAGATCCATGCTGTAAAACACTTCTGAAGTATATTTGAGCGATATGGCAGAAGGTTGTAAGCTGCGTTGTTTTGTCAGTTTTGGATACATTTTGCATTCCATTTACATTACATGTCCTGTCTTTGTAAATAATTATTTATATTAGCTAGAATGGAAGAAAGGCAGAGTCATAGAATTTGCATAGAATTTGCTCATAAATGCTCATAAATCAATCCACTTTATATTTCACACTAAAATCTAAACTCTTCATTTCTTAGAAAAAAATTCAAAGGAGATGCCAAAGTGAGTCACCCATCATTATGACTTTATCACATTAATAAAATACACTAAAGAATACTTTTCTTGAATCTGCTACTCCTATTCATATTGAACAACGCTCATGGCATGTCTCATATGACTTGATGCAGTCCTACACAATATACGTAAGGCCTTTTCTGGTACATTATGAAATATTTTCATAAGTAACTAAGCCATAATGATAATAGCCAGTGGTGATTTATTCTTAATTTTGTATTTTTTCCACTACTTGCTAATTTGCAAAATAAATTTGCAATGGGTTTCCCCCAGTGTTCATGTCAATTAACGTGATTGCACCATGCTTTGAAATACTGTCCACAGATTTATAGAGGTGAAAACCAGAAGGGACCATTAGATTAGCTACTTTGACCTCCCATGTAATGCAGGCCACATAATTATCTGTACACTCACTGGTTTTAATCTTGGCAGTGCTGACAATAGTAATAGCATAGATGAGGTAGTAGCAGTGTAGATGTGGGCCTTGGTGGGATTGAGCAACCTGGCTTGCACAGACCATACTGAAGTCTATAGTGCCATTTTTTTACTATCATTGTTAACCATCCAAGACAGATGAGAGCTCGCTTAGATGTCCTTATTGCAAGGTTCCAAGGTAGTGACCCTTCAACAATTTGTGTATGATTAATGCATATTTTTTCAGAAAAGCAACCACTTTTGATATGAAGACTTCAAGGGTTGGAAACTCTACAACCTCTCTTGGTAGACAGTTAAAATGGGTGCTCACTGCCTGTTAAAAATGGCACAGGAATAGCAGAAATAGTCACATCTGAGGCTTTACGACCAAATTATTTTAATTTCGGCAGGCAAAAGAATGGGGAACAACTGAATTACTGAAAAACATTGACATTTTCTGGTTTACAGGATTTGACATTTCCTATTTTATCTTTTTTTTTCTATTTTACCAACATTTTAATTAAAATCTAAAAAGAAACGTTTACCAAGCGTCCAAATTTCAGTTTAAAAAAAATCACACATTATTTTCCATCCATACAAATGTTGGCAATAGTCAGAAATTGATTTAAAATCATCAGTAAAATTACTATGTACAAAATGTAAAAATATGCTTACTTCATGATGCATTTTTGTTTGTTTGTTTGTTTGTTTCTCCAGACAAAAGGCCATTTTATGGAAGGGGGGAGTGATGCTTGGAAAATATGGAGACATCATTAAAAATGGAGTCTTCAAGATCCTGTGAATAAGAGAGAGAGATTCAATAGCCAGAGCTTTGGACCAGACCCTCAACTGCTGAAGACAGTCAAAACTCCATTCACTTCAACACTATGCTCAGTTATCCCAAACCAGGATATAGCCTAAATAGCTTAGCTTTCTGTAACCCTTTATTAATCAACCAAGATTTTGAAATTCTTTAGAATACATCCACTGATGTTTTGTGTGTCAAATCTAAAATCCTCTAAGATTAGGAGGCTGATTCTGAAAGTGACAGTCTTCTTTGACTTTCCAAAACCTCAAAGAAGCTTGGTGAGCAGAGAGCAAAATCCAGCAATGCTACAAAGCCTGCAAATTCAGGTGATGCTGTTTAATAAATACTGTGCTTGGGAGAGGTAATAATGCTTTCTGCAATGCTGTTAGTAAGCAGGTGAGCTCAAATGATGTCAGAGATTATTTTTCATTATCTGTTGAGCATTTCTTGACAGACAATGCCACTCTGTGGAGCAACTCAGGCACTGCAATCTGTTATATAAACACCATTGTCAGCTTCATCAGGTAAAAACAAAGGGACCAAGTGAAATAATAGGCAAAATGATCAAATGTCTCTGGATCTTGATCATAATTTATGCCCCGCCAAATCTTATTTTTGGGCCTGATACAACAAAGTGCAAAGCTCTGTCAGAATCTGCGAGGATCTACCACTTCACAGGAAGAGCTCAGTACCTGTCAGGATTAGGCCCTGTGGCTAGAGCAACCTTAGGCATTCTTCTAAAACTCCAACTGGGGAGGACTCGCTTGGGTTTCTCAGTTTACAGCTTCGCAGATGAATGAGTGCTTCAAACTCCGTCCCACATCCTCAGAATCTTTCCCTTGAGCACACATCCAGTAATTAATACGTGTCAATAATGTGAACTAGTGTCCAGCCCTTGCAAATGGAAGGAGAAAGCTGTGATACACTTGTAAAATTAAGTCTTCATATCTGAATTCCCATCAGCTGAGAAGGAAAGCAAAAAAGAAAAATCTGACTAAACTAAAACTGACTTTTATACATACACTCTGAAAAGAATAGCTGGGTGTTTGGCTACTTCCAGAGCTTTTCCAGAACTGTGAGAGTTCACCTGGTGTCCTGTGTGATTAAACAGGGGAGTTAAATAAATACCTTGAAATACTGGCCCAGTTAGGTGCGGATGGAGATGGTTAAAGACTCCTTTTTTTCTTATTCTTTTGGAACTGGACAGACTTGTTACCCTCCAAAGGCAAACTCATGAGAAATTAGATCATTTTCTTCTTTACCAACAGGAATGTATTATCAATTTTAGGTTATGATGTTGGGAGAAAATTCTGCTTCAACTATTGAGACTAGTAAACTAAGAATGACACATGTAGGAGACCAAGGGGGCTGGGAGGTGCAGTGGATGGAGCACTGGTAGCCAGAAATCCAGGCTTCTTTTCTCACGTCTGCCACTGACATTAATCAGCTTTGGGAAGTAGTGTCGTTATTACGTTTCTGTCTCCTCCCCCACCTTTGTCTGTCTGATCTATTTTTACTGTAATCTTTTTAGGCAGGAATTGTCCCTCACTTCATGTTTGTGCACCTTGTGGTGCGTTGGGTATCAATGCTCATTGATTTTCCAAGGTTACCATAATACAAATAGAAATTTTAGTAACAGATGGTAAACATAAAATGGAAAACCTATTACAAATTCAGGATACAGGACAAATGTTCACCTTAGGCAGCTGGCAAAATGAGAGAGAGGGAATGATACATCAACAATTTTATTCTGCTGGCATAGAAAATATCTCCAAGGAGAACTTGGCAAGAATAATTCTCTGATGGCTGTAGGTATCATGAGAATACAGCCCATTCAATAATCCTGAAATAAACAGCAGCCTCTTATTTTTTCTACGCTGAACTCAAGAATCTAAAAACGGCTTCTACATAATCACTGTATTAGCTGCTCCAGTGCCCTTCTACCCCTCCACCTTCTGTGAAAATTACTGAAGTGAAGCACAAAGGAGTTTAACTGTAACTGAAATGCTCCCTTTATAGAGAGTGGCTCTACTGTCGTCATACTGAACAGATACTAAAATTGCTCTACATTGTTCACAGTTCTCTTCTTCAGCGAAGATAGTAATCATTGCTATTGTGAAATTCCTTTCAGTTCCATCTACTCTTTTGGGAGTTATCTAGGTTTCTCTCTCTTTTCCTGGTTATCTCTCTTAGCCAAGAATAATACATGCTATAGAGTGATGAAATATACTATAGATGGAATAGAATACAGCAGAAACCTTACAGCAATCTGAAAGCAGGCCCGAATTTCCTATCATATACTATATTTACCGAAATCCAAGACGCTTGAATTTAAGATGACTCCCCCCAATGATTAGATTCTACATATGGAAAATTAATACACTTGTTAATTTTCATGTATAGAATCTAATTTTTAGAGCATCATCTTAAATTTGTTCCCCCATCACTGTATGGGGAAAGTAGTAGCAAAGGGACAGGCAGCAAGAGAGTGAAGCAGCCTGATCCTTGCCTACTGCCACCTGTCTCCTCCACCTCTTGCCCCCCCACCATGCCAGTGCCCCTGATACCTTCCCCTTGCTGTTTGCCCCTCTTGCCTCTGCCTTCCCTCTGGTGCCTGCAACCCCTGTGGCACTTTTACACATGCAACTGCTGCAGAGCTGGGAGCTTTGAAAAGCACCCAGCACTGCAACACATGCAGTTGTATAAGTGGCGAAATGTGCATCAGAGCTGAGAAAATGGTGGTGGCATGCTTCTGAATTAACATACCCCAAAGGTGCATTAGTTCAAAAGCACACAACCACCATTTTCTGCAAGCTGATGCATATTTCACCACTTATATAACTGCATGCAGCGCAGTGCAGTTTGCCTCAGTTCACAATTAATCGAGTTTGCTCTGAAGTGGCGGATCTCTGGTGCATTGCTGGAAAAAAGTATGTGTATGTACGCTGGTGCTTGCCCCCTCCTGCCACTTCCTCCACTCTGTGGCTGCCACTTACAACCAGTCATGGCTCCAGCCCCTCTCTGGCCTAGGGCATGGACTATATATATGTTGGCTTCAGCTCTCACTGCCAGCAGCAGTTGTGGTGGCAGCAGCTCTATCCCCAGCCTTAGCCCCACGGGTGGGCGGGCAGGGGGCAGCATGGAGGGGCAGAAGCAGTGGGCAGTGACAGAGATGGTGGGGAGAGCAAGGCAGCATGGGGCAGAGGTGGTAGAGGGGGTGGAGACAGTGCAGGCAGGAAGGGAGGGCATAGCAGTGCAGGACAGAGGTGGCAGGGGACAGAGGCTGCCAAGGAGGAGAGGCCAGTGCCTGTGGCTCTGACTCTGAGCCTAGGCCCAGACTGGAGTCACAACAGCCTCTTGCCTCCCCTCCCCCTTGTATTCAAATCCAAGACCAGAGACTTTCCCCCCCACCCCATCTTGAATGAGGGGGGAAAAATCATTTTGGATACAGTTAAATATGGTATACCACTTTAAGGCAGAAGGTACAAGGTGATACCTTAAGAGATATAAGCTTTCATAACTTGAACATGAAACTTGAGAAGAAAACATCCACAGACTGGCTTGTGTTAACTATGATTTCAACAGAGACTATGTATTCCTATCCCATTACCTGAACTAGTTTTTCTAATCACTATGTCCATTAGTGGGTTTATTGACCTATTCAGTCTACCTTTCCCTCTCTTCGCAGTCTCCTCCCCATCTTTGTATTTAAATTTCCATCTATTTAAAACCCCTGCTTTCTGCATTTTTACACATGCAAACGCTGCAACATATAGAAGGTGTTTTAGTTCAGAAGAGAACTGCCATTTTCTGTGTGTTGACGTGCATTTCGCTGCTTATACAACTGCAAGCAATGCAGCGCTGTGCCCGTCTGCTTGTGTGTGGAGCAGACTCAGTTAATTGAGTCTGCTCTGACGCACTGGATCTCTGGCACATCTGGGCACAAAAATATGTGTATAAAGTCCATTCTTAACTTCTAACAGAATAGGATCTCACCTATGAAAACTCTGATTGAGTTACTCTCTAAAGGTGCCCCCCTGCCCTGCCTTCTGCAAATAAAGAATAAATTTACTGACATAGATGGACTTATATGTAAAACCAGCACGAGTGACAGCAGAATCAAACCTTTGGGTGTTAGACTTTATTGTATAAAGTTCCACCCCGGAACTTAATTCCAAGTCATGGTGATGCTATCATGGGCAGTACCATCTAATGCAGTTGGCCTATTCATAGTAGTAAGACCTGTTGCTGGAATGTTGGCAAGATCTTGTGTTAAAATAGCATTTCTTGTAGTTTGAGTCACCAGCACCATTTTCCCCATGAGGATCTCAGCAAATGTCCCTGTCCCCATTCTACCAGGTACAGACATCAAGTTCTAAGGCACTGTGATTATTTCCACATACAGATCTCAGCCCAGGAGCTACATGACCTGCAAGAGCACAACAGTCAGAGTCCATTATGGTTTTCAGGGGCTGCATCTACACATGCATTTAACTGTGGAGTAGACTAATTAGCTGTGGAGTAAAATGTCACTGTATATATGCAACAGTATTAAGCCACAGAAAATTAATTAACATCTCAGTAAGATAGTATTGTGGGGATAGTGCTATCTTATGCTGGGGTCATTTACTATGATTAAACACACATGTAGACACTGACTATGGGCATAAATTGTGTCCAGTCAGCCCAGTGAGCCAGAGGCCAGACTCCTGCCTGCTACCTAGCCACATGGCTCTGCCCTTTCAGCACCATCATGCCTCAGCCAGTCCCTCAGCCACCTGACACCACCACCTAAAGCCCAGGGCTGACCCCTGACAGCCCCAGCCAGACTGGGCCTGCTCTACCCTAGCTCAAATTGCTGCTGTCCCAGGCACATGTATAGATGCTGCACCTGGGAGTAATTTACTTTGGCTCAAAATACTCCAGAGTTTATTGATTCACGTTGGGCATGACTACAAATACAATTAATGTGAAATATGCTCCCAGGTGCCATATTTACATGTGCTCCTGGGATCGCAGCACATTGAGCCAGATCAGAGGAGCTTTGGCTGGCAGGGAGCCTGGGGGTCAGCCTGCCAGCCCAGAGCTGCTCTGCCCTAGTTCAACATACCGCAGAGAGGCTGGTGGGGACATGAGGGAGCTGCAGTGCAGGGTTAGGGTTCGGGTCAGCCCCTGCACTGAAGCATCCTCATGCCCCAGACAACACTGTCAGAATGTACACACGCACTGCTGTATAGTAAATAACTCCACCATAGGATAGTACTTGTGTTTACATGTACTAACCCATGGCAGAGTTAATTAGTTTAATGCAGCCTAATAGGGCCACACGTTTAGATGCAGACTTTACTGAAGAGCTAATTAGGCAGCCCCTCACTTTCAGCACCCTCATGTCCCAGCCAGTCCCTCTGCAGCACATTGAGCCAGTGGGGAGCAGCCCTGCCAACTGGGGCTGCTCCTATCCGGTTCATCATGCTGCGGTCTCAAGCACACATGTAAACACAGCAACCGGGAGCAATAAACTGGTACGATATGCACCAGAGTTAACTGCTTTGCATTAATTGCACATGTAGACACACCCAGGATGTATTCAATCACCACCAAAATAGCCAGAAAACCTAGGTTGCTTCTAAATCTTGGATTTATATATGAGTAGTACAGCAAAGCGATGGCATGTGGCTTTCCTAGCTGCAATGGCTTGTCCAGCTACTCATCCCTGCTTCTGAAATACGCATGTTGTTTCAATGAACATATACATATATATATATACATATGACTGCAGTGAATAGATATCTATAGCTATATCTAGAGATATCTAAACCTATATCTATAGATATCTAGATAGATATACAGATACAGATGTGTGTGTGTGTGTGTGTGTGTGTGTGTGTGTGTGTGTGTGTGTGTGTG
>NW_017728906.1:148787121-148799885 GCF_001723895.1 Crocodylus porosus | reverse complement strand
GTGTGTGTGTGTGTGTGTGTGTGTGTGTGTGTGTGTGTGTGTGTGTGTGTGCTCATCATCGCTATGACTACACCAACTGAAGGAAGGGAAAAAAATAAAAGGAGGTACACATCAATGCTGTCATCTACATACCTGAAAGGACACAAATGAAAGAATACTTATAGAAAGCAAGCCTTCCTAATCTGATTATCTGCACCAGATGCTACAATGTAGGCTCACCTATTTTGCCAAGATGCAAGACTCATTACAAAGAGAAACAAAATGTAGACAATTAGTCGAAGCACCAATTTTTCATCATTTTCAAGGGGGTATGTTTGATTAAGGGGGGGGGGAGGAACTGCATAGAGTGCTTTGTACTTCTGGGTATGAGATGTAAAAACCTTTTGCAAAGGGGAAGTATTACAACTGTCCAAACACCGTTACACTTTGGTTAATATTCATTTGTTAATATTCACTTCTTCACAGAAAGGGAGCACAAGTTCTTGGCACCATTTAAATCTGTAGGGGGAAATGGCCTGTAATTCCAGCAGCAGCCAAGCTGTGTGTGTTGTTGGCATCCATCTTCCCTGTGAGGGGAAGGATTCAGTTTCCTTAGCAACATCTGCATTGCTCCTCTCTGCAAAGAATTTTTATTCAAGAAATCAAAACTGCACCCCCAAGCCATTTTTTGTATAGAAATTCTCATTGCTCCCACAGACTTCCCTGGCTCATGGAGTTTTTGGTAAGCCTTCTAAAGGGCGAAGGGGATCTTGGGACATGGGCAAAGCAAAGTTCTCTATTTTTTTTCTGTTACACCGTTTAACAAAAAGACACAGTGTTCCCTGTCCTCAACTGACTCTTCTTAGCTGAAGTCCCCCTTCTCTGCTCTTGTCTCTAGCCATCAGATCACGCATGCCTGGGTTTGCATAACAGAGCCAAGCTGTATGCAAGAGGCACATGCACAAAGCATGAAACTGTCCACATGTGATTTCAATGTATGAATATCAGGCTAGCTATAGTATTTTGTTTATCCATATATTTCAACACAACTAAACAAACAAAAATGCTTAGATACAGCTCTCTTCTGCTCTTCTGTCTTGAGATTAGACATACATAATAATGTTCAGTATATCCTTTTCTCATTTTAAACGGGGTATCTGTTATGCAGGCACACTGGAGAAGAAAATCTACATAGAAATAAGTCTATATGATTGTAAAATCACACAAACTGTTCAATGACATCACAGGCAGGTCTAGAAGGTGAAGCTACTTTTTACTCATTCCTGTAATTGACTGGTTTCCAGCATGGCAGGGTTCCTTTAATTGTGTGCTCCTGACCCTTGTCTAGTTTCTAATCATGGTACCAAATTCTTCTGGTATTTATATCTAAACAACTTAATTACATTGGGTGGAGACTGCATGTAATCAAAAGTCAAACTCTGCTCTGATTACACCCATTCAACCCATTGACTTTGATCGCTTTCACAGTGTAACTTGAGGACTTGAATTTGGTATTAATTGAACAAAGAATAAAACCTCTTCCTATGTAGCTTAAATGCTTTAATGCAGGACAGTTTACTGTACTTACAGAAACAAATACATAATGAAACGCATATGAAGCCAGGCTCTCAATTAGATCTCAACCCATTTTACAGTTAAAAATGTACAGCTTTGCATATGTCTACATATTAGGACTATGCTCATGAATGTGCTGTATTCAGCAGGAGAACAAGTTGCAGAGTTTGCCCCTTCTGCATTGTCTGTACACATAAGTACCATAACTCATATGTACAGCTGATACTGAGCAAAAAAATGCATATACATGTTTATGTGTGTCAATGTGTGTGCCCAGAAGTAGTTAGTTGCATGGAAGCAGAGGATGCTTTTTAAAAATTAGGCCATGTGTCCAATACCTTTTGCTGCAGTGCCTGTGGGGGGTTTTTCCTTCCCCTAATGTACATTGCTATAAATATTGAATACCTTGTGCTGGATAACCAAGCAGGGACTCCTTGTGGTTCTCTCATGTAAAAATTTCACTGTGGTGTTTTTTATCCCCCTGAGAGTCCCTTCCCTCACTCATGCAGTATAGTGGATGGTGGATGACAATGACATGAGATGGGGACCAATTCCCAGAGATGATTCTACTGCAATGAATATACTTTCACTAACAATCACCAGCCAGACTTTCTGAAAGGAAGAGACATTAGCAATGCAACCCAGAGTGAACACTAACTCATACACTAACGAGGCATGACATGGCTTTGCTACACACAGTTTCTCCACTGCTTGAGGGAAAAGGCATCTTCATCAAACAAAGCACTATATCCCATAGTATCTCATATATACATAGCATTCAGAAATTCGGTCTGGAATGGATCCCTATGTAAAAAACAGTAAAGTAACTACAGAAATGGACTTTAGGAAATCAATTATTCCATTCTTCATCTCTATCACTTACTTTCTCTGTTGCCATGGACACCCTCTTTGCCTCAATTTACTTATTGGTATTATATAATGTATCCACTGCACTGAGACATTATTTAAAATACTATAATTACTGTTTGTAAAGCACAGTGAGAGGCGTTTTCGGTTATATGAGGGGCATGCATCTTGAATTTTCCAGACAGTCCAAAATCTCAGAGCCGTGTCCCAATATCTGCGAAGCTTAAAATAACCCCTACCCAGAAGTCACCCCTTCCATAGTCAGCCATTAAGGAAACAAATGCAGGGATTCATTATTAAAACAGAACAAGCATAAGAAACCAGGAACCATATGTTAAGGCAGAGAGAGATAGAAAAGTCAACTAACAAAAGGAAATACCAGAACATTCATTTGTTCTTACTCTACACCTTAAAACCAAAGATGTAGTCTACAGCCCACCTCTCCCCTGCCCAGGCTGTGCTCAACTGTGCTCTGAGTCTGAATGCATCTTCTGGCTCTGACCCTGCCCATCAAGTCCTCTTGTGCCTCCCTGTCAACTTGGTGTCTCCTTTCAGCCTCCTTGGCTGGGGGTGTTCAGGCCTGCCCTAGTACCTGGGAAGACTGAAAATAAAGCCATGATTTCAATGCAGGCTTAAATACCTTTGCCAGTCTGACTATTAACATAAGGCACCCCTTCAGCTCTAGGGAGGCTCATATTATGCTAGTAATTTAGTTGTATATCTACTAAACTAAACACTTTCATCCTTTTTAGACATGTAGATTAATTAATCAGATATGCATTCTCTCCTTTGTGATAGTTTGACCAGCTAGATAGATATCAGGCTTCTTTTAAAATGCAAATATATCATTGCCTAAGCAGACCCAGGCTTCCACATGCCTCTTAGCATGTCCACATGGAGGACCAACACACAAACCAAGTCACTGTATGAATTAGTCAGGCACTAATTCTCAGCTAGTGACTCAGTTCCAAGTATGAACAATTGTGGGCTGTTCAAGTTAATCACTTCTTTACTAACACAACCTTACCTGAAATAAAGATATATCAAAAATACATTTCTACCAAATACTGTAATGCAGTGGTGCTCAACCTTTTTGGCCAGATGGGTACTGCCAGATCCCTCCACAAGCTGGATCCAGAAGGGCACCATCTGGGTGCGTAGATAGTAGAGGGGGGCAGTCTAGCCCCGATCCAGCTGCACAGTGGAAGGGGGCTTGCTCTGGCCCCAATCTGACCCCACGGAAGAGGAGGGGAGGCATGACCCAGCTCCAATTCAGCTCTGCAGGGGGAGGGAGTGTGGCCTGGCCCTGTGGGAGGAACGGGGCATGGCCCGCCCCAATCTGGCCTTGCAGGGGAGCACTGGGGCACAGCTCCAACTAACTAACAGGACTTGGGGTTTTGGCACTGTGGTGGAGTGGCAGTGCTAACTGCCATTTCTCCCCTGCTGCCAAATCTCCCAGCCCGTGGGGAGCCCTGTGGCCTGAATTCAAAGGCTCTGTAGGCCACATTTAGGGTGACCACCTTTTCAAAATGGAAAGGCAGGACACATTCCCACCTCTCTCCCTCCAACCGCTAACATGCCCGGAGCACAGTTGACCACAGCCTGGGCAGGGGAGAGGTGGGCAGAGGCACATGCAGGCTGCCCACTGTGGGCTCGGGGCTCCCTGCCCTGCTGTCTTCCCCCTGGGAGCCCTGAGCCAGCTGCACCACGGTGAGGTGCCTCCTGCACAACTCTGCACCGCTGCACCCTGTCCCACACAAATCTGGGAGCATGTGCACCCCAATGCCCCCTTCCCCAGGAGAGATCCAGCCCCCTTCCAGCCCCTATGGCTCTGTCCCGGTCCCCACCCTGGCTACAGGCCCCATGCACTACCCTGACTGGGCAATCCCCAAGGCCGAGCTCATGTCCCACTCTCTCCCTTACCATGGGGGCTTGAATCTGCACACCTCCCCATAGACTTACCTGCAGGCAGCTGGGGCAGTGGCTCTCTACTGCTGCCTGAGGCTGTATTCCTGGCCACGTGCCTGTGTGTGCATGCAATTAGGGACAAGTGGTCATCCTAGCCATATTTGGCCTGTGAGCCAGAGTTTGAGCACCCCTGCTGTAGTGCATACATTTACGGGAACAATAAACTCAGCACAGCTTTGCATTAGCTACAGTTACAGATTAGACCTCAGAATAGCATACCTAATTTGAGGGAATATTCATGCATGCCACACAATGAATCCTGAAAAGGAACTTTGTCTCGGGGAGAATCTATGACAATTCCTTCTGCTGCAGAATAAACGGGATGGATGAAGTCCACTGGCCACATTTCTCCCACACCTTGCATACACCAACACTGCTTACAACAGTCCATGACACCAGGGAATCCTCCTGTTTTCATAAGACCCTTGCAAAACCAGCTGATCTGGCTTTATGGCCAGGATCTTCTGGTAGTACAGTACCACACCACAGGAGCTGGTCTTTTACTTGAAATCTGTAGGCATCTAAAAGGTATGATATAACCTATACATTTAAGAACAGCAGGCTAAGAGGTGAAGAATAGCAGCTACAAAAATTAGGCTTTATGGTGGTTTAGGGCACTTTGAGCTGCTCAAATGTTGATAGGTGGTAGAGCTAGCTTGAATTTGAAGCAGTTATGCCCTAAGAATAAAAACCTTCTCTGACTGTGCCCCACCTGCACAGTTGTGAGTAGGCACTACAAGGCAGTGAGTTAGGACAGGCTTCTGTCCCTGCTCTAGGTGGCAGTATGTGAGAGATGGGTGGGGAGAGGGGCAGGAACATGAAGCTGGGGGGCAGAGAGTTAATGGGATGGGAGTAGGTAATGTAATTGGAGAAAGTAGAAAGGAAATGGGGATGGGAGAAGGGTGGTGAAATGAAGAAAGTCAGCCAATGAAGGATGAAATAAAAAGAAGAAGTAAAAGGATTTAAAAAGGAAGTAACTTAAAGAAGGTCTCATGCTTCAATCAGTTGGGATTTGGGGGATGCAGGTCATGCTTACCAGGCTGTCTGGGAGGTGGGAGCAGACAGGGAAGGTGCTTTTTGGGGAGCTAATACCCTTGTCCTGAGAAGGAAGCCCCAGCTCATGGTAACCCAGTCCAACCCCCTACCTTGTTCTCCCCCCAACCCCCAACACTTCCCCCAGCCTAGACCCTACTCCTGGATCCATCCATGCACTGCAGTTTGCCTTGCTGGCATGTGCTCTACAGGCTGTTTCCATGGGGTTGCATCCCTAGAAGTGGGAAGTTCACACCCCTGGGGACAGGAGGGGGAGTTGGCTTGGTGCCAGAACTGCCCCCTAGGTAGTAGAGTTCAGGGGATAGGAAGTTTGTCCACAGAGATTAAGAGGGTAGGGGAGGAGATGCTGAAGGACTGTAACTTGAGCAGCTCATCTATGGAGAGTGGCCACATATTAATGGAACACAAGCTGAGTAACATGGATCAGAGATATACCTGCCCTGGAGTGGTATAACTTTAAGTTGTCTAAAGAGTGCTTAAAACTAGTTTTACGTGTTAATGTATGAACAATCCAGGAGTTAAGAGCTCCAGGAGCCACATAAAATTAATGTGTAACAAGGCCCTCAGTGAGTAACATGCATTTTCCAATACAATTTTAAAGTTGTGGTTCATTTTGATTTATTCAGTTGCTTTGTTTTGTGTTAGTTTTTGTTGATTTTTTTTTTTTTTGGGGGGGGGTTACATTCTTGTTAAATGCCAAAATAGCAACTTAATAAAAATAAACCAAAAACAATGAATTAAATTGAGTAAATCAACAAAATATGGAATTGTTTATACTTGATAAGTATATTATCATGAAACCTGTAGGCATAGTTCAAACATAAATATATCAATTGTTTTTCATTTGAGTGCACACAAGAAGCATCAGTGCTTTTATTGGAGTGAACCAGAGATGAATGACTCCACATCTAGGAGAGTTCAGAGTTATGAAACAAAGATGGCTACAGTTCACTGAAAACTCACAAACACAGTGGTTTGTCTGACTGGAAGACTGGGCTGAACATTTGCTGGAATTTTATTTGGAGAACAAAAGCACTGTTGCAGATGTAGGAAAGAAATCGAAGAATGAACAAAGCAGAGAATTATTATTTGCCTGCTGGCCTAAAATATAAAATAAAAATCAAGCTAAGAGATTTGTAAGTCTCTTGGATACAATTTTAAACACTGAAGCATAATTTGTGGCAGCATAATGTATGTTCAAATAAGCAAGAAAAAATACCTTTGTGTGCACAGAATGGGTAGTCATTTCTGATTTATGCATTCTGACTCCAATACACAGAGACACCACACACTGACTTATTTCTAAATTCAAATGTTCATGCTGTACGCATAGTTACTTGTTTGCATGTTCCCTGAGCACAAACCAAATGGCTTTGAAGACCTTTAACTTAATAGTTGCGGCAATTTACACCCTGACCCTGCAAAAACTTGTGTGCACACTTAATTTCAATAGGTGCATTCGCTGGCCAGAGTTAAGCAGAAGTTTAAATCTTTGTAGGGCCAAGGCCTTCAGTGCTATATGGGAAAATGTATGCCTCAGATTAAATGTGACAAGACATATATAACAAGCTGCTCATCCCAGGGGGTGGTCTCAACACCTCTGGTGGCAGCTCAGCCCTTGCCTGGTTTGCTTCAGTTCACTTTCCTGCCATGCCTTGATATTATAGGGCATTTATACACATACTTTTTGGTCTCATGATGTGCCAGAGATCCACTGCTTTAGAGCAAACTTGATTAGGAAAGCTGACATGCATTACACTGTCACATGCAATTGTTTAAGTGACAAAATGAGCATTAGTGCGCAGAAAGTGGCAGAAGTGCACTTTTGAACTAAAGCACCTTCTACATGTTTCAGTTCAAAAGCATGCTACTGCCATTTTCCCAGCGCTGACATGCATTTTGCCACTTATTCAACTGCAGGTGTCACAGTGCCAGGTACTTTTCAAAGTACCCAGCACTGTGGTGCTTCCATGTGTAAAAATGCCCAGACTTTAAAAGAAAGGGAGGTTTTCCCAGGGCTTCCCAAGCCTAGTCTCACACTCTGGCTCCTGGGGCTAGTTACATGTTTTGGGGCACTTGGCCCAAACCCAACACCAGGCTGCCTCAGCTTTTTATATGTTTGTCAGGACTAGATCTTCCTGGGCTCAGGCCCCTCTTTCTTGGCTATGTAATGTATGCACTAGATAATATAATGCATTGTGTGCATCATGTGCACTGAATATGTGATATGAGTGTGTGACAGAAGGGCAGCAGCCTTGTGGAGGTCTGATTGCTTTCACTGCTGAGACCATGGTAGACTGCCTCAGCCTTCCCTCTAAGTAGCAGACCTAGAAAGTCTAGCTTACCAGCCTCATCCCATCCATTTACCTTAGCTGCCAGTTCAAATTGTGCATGCCAGATGTCTCACTCTTGTTCCCCACTATAGGGTGCAAGATTAAATATGAGCCTTCAAAGATGGGCTTGTGCATCTCCCATCCCTGCAGAGGGCACCCCTCCCACTGCACTATTCATTTCCCCCTCCCCAAAGCCCACACAGGGACAAAACTAGGTACTAACTATAAAAGTTTGCCCAGTGCCTTATGGCCTGCGGTCATGCCCCCATGGGAAGGGGAGACACGCAAGCTTCAAACAACCAAAGATAACTTGAGATGCAAATGGCAAGCAGCCGCTTAGCACAAACCTTCTCTTCTGGGCAAAAAAAAACTGCAAAAGGGAAAACGGCACACTGCCATTTAAAAAGGGAAAACCTTCTTCCACCTTGGGGTAGGCAAACAAAAATTTGGGACAGCCCTCACTGGGTACCAAAATAACCCCCAAGTCTGGGTTATATCCCTGTAAGCTCTTAGTCTTACTGATAGTCCCGAGGCAGCTCAGTGGTCCACCAGGCGCTCCCTTGCAGCTTTCCTAGCCAGGAGCTCTTTCCCCAGTAGTTTGCAGGGCCAGACTGCCCCCCGTCTTCCCTGCTGGCTCAGGATCTGTGTTTTTATGGCTCCTCAGCCGTGTCCCCTGCAAGTCACCTGCTTCCCTGAGCTGACAGAGGTGCTTTCTGATTTGGCTTGCTGGAGCAGCATCAGGGAGGTCCCTTGCTGCTGGACCCTGCAATCCTGTGCAAGCCTCCAGCCCCTGAAGTTGTTGTTACCACTTGTCTCTGTGGTAAGTGTTTACTCGAGTCTTTTCCAACCTTAAGTCTGTACCTGGGGGCTCGTCTGACCAGTAGGGGCTATACTGAATAATGGGGCATGGGCCCCATTACAACGTAACAAACTAATTTGAGGTTTACTAATAAGATTTAATGTGGAACAAGGATACCTTAGAATGCCAGGAAAGCATAGAAATCATGGCAACTTTGAATGGAATTTGAGAAGTCCATGTCCCTCCTGGAGGGCAATCAATTATACCTAAAGACATTGGATTCGATTAAGAACAGTAATGTAAGGGAAGTACCCAAATCTAAACTGTTTATTTTATATTTCTCTATGCCCCAAAACTTTCAGTTCTTCCTTTGAAGTATTTCTTCTATAGAGCTTTCATCTACTAGTTTTTGACATCATGATACAACTAGAAATCTGAGTAAAAAAACAAGAGTATGGTAACAACTGAGGTAATGTAAAGGAATAAGGTTTTCAGAGCTGAAGAGAGAAATGCACATGCCTTCATGTTTATCCAGTTAGCAAACATAAATTATACGGTGTATGATTCATTTGACCAATTGCAATTGACACATTACAAAAGTGAATGTAGTGTGAGAACTGTGCAATCTACTGACAAAAATAAAAGAATTATATTGCATATTCTCCAAATAAAGAATTATAGCATAAATACCACAGCCTGCAAGCAGAGAAAGTTTAAATTTGTCTGTTAATTTGGTCATATGATCAAATTGTTCTCTCAGCTCTCCCCTTAATAATAATGAAAAATGTAGTCTACTACTAGATAGGATGGGAGATAGGAAGCACTGGTTCCTGAGGTGGTTTATGAAAACTACATACTCAGCTGAAATTTAAGAGCAAAATGGTCAATACTATTTTTGTTTTGTCCACTAAACCAGATTATTCGTATTAACAATAGCTCTCATTGAAATTATTACAGCCATATCAATACCTATTGAAATATAAGGTCCTTACTTATGTCTGGGATTGTCATGTGCATAAGAGGTATGTTACGTTTTTTTCTGACAAAAATGTGTCCTGACACTCTTGTTCCTAAAAAAGTATGACTCACAAAAAGCCTTGTTACACTAATGTGGTTGGTTAGAGCTAGGCTGACACCACTGGGGCATCCTAGGTGAGCCTCACTATTTGCTACTATTATACACAGCCCACTTGGCCTGATCTGTGATTCTTGTCCCAAATCCTACTGGGGGGCATGCAGTGTCTGTTTATTGGACTTGTGTTGTCCACAAGACTGGTTTATCCATCAGCAGGGTTGTAGCCCCTGCATTCAGCAGTGCCCCATAACACCAGTTAAGAATCTGAGTCAGGTCAACAGATCACCAGCACATGGGTTCTGATGGGCAGCGTGCGCTGAAGGCCAGATGCTGCACTTTACTAATGGCATTACCTTATGAGATAGTGGATAAGTTTTCTTTGGGAGTTCACACTCTGGTAGTCTCTTTCGCCACCTACACCCCTTAATTTTTTCATTAGTGAGGCGGCAATGGTGGACAGATCAGCCACCAAACCCTAATCCTGAGAGAGATGCTGAGTTGAGCCCTCTTTACGTTCTTCCAACGACCACCCAGTGATATCAAGCCTGCCTGATGTTCCTCCTCCTACTGCTACAGAGACAGAAATCCACAGGGTGTAGGTAGGAAGTTCAGCCACCAATCCTGTGAGTAAACCTGATGTTTTCAATGCAACTATTCATACAGTACAGTGCTTCTTCATGCTAGTCAAGCTGCTGGAGTCAGGTCCTGTAGTAGTGGACAGCATGGGCCCCTGAGTAAGATATTTGGGATTTTGTCCATAATAAACATGAAAAGCATCTAAAAAATTTCTAAAATCTCAGCTTTAGAGCCAGTGCCCATTGCTATCACAGCTGGCTGCAGAGAAATATTAGAGTAGAAAATCTTCCAAGTCTGCAGAACCAGGATGTTAGTCAAGCTGAACACAATTTTATGAAAGCAGTTTCTTTTTTAATATTTTTAGTTTGGAAACACTGAAGTAGATGGGAAGGGCAGAAGCTCATGAAGTACTTTCTCTGCAGTCACTACAATTCTTGGAGAACCACTGAGGTGTCAGATTTGTGCATCTGGAGACTGAGTTTTTCAAATGAAGTTGAAAACCTCTATATTCCTCCCTGATGATACACACATTGGAGCGAAAAGCCTCCTTTAGATTTCCAGAGAAATTTTACTCTGTTAGTGAATAAGAATATCAAGGCTAAGGACAGACATTACACATAAACCAGCTTAAGTGATCAGAAACTGGTTTAAACCTGTAACAGAACAGACATTCAGTGCATATAAACCAGTCTGAAAATGGCTGAGATCTGTTTGATATAAACCTGGTTCAATGTAGTATATCAAACTTAACTGATTTGGCTCAAATCAGTTTATGCAATGTCTGTCCCAGATCTCTTGCTGGTTTAAGTTAAATCAGAGACCCCCTGTATCCCAGCATGCTCTCTGGGCTGGGCAGGACTCTCTGCTCCACAACAGGGCTGGCCCTTCCCATGTACTCTCATAGCTGGAGCAGGGGTGGGACGTGGTCAGATGCTCATCTGCCATGATCTCTGAGGCAAATTCCTCCCTCCATCCCCTCTGGCAAACCCTGTGGACCACAGCTGGAGGTGCAGCTGGAGCTGGCAAACCCCACAGCTTTCCTGCAACCATGCGGAGATGGAGTTAATCCCTCCCTCTGTCCAGCTTGCCTGCAGCCAGGGAGAGGATTAATTCCACAGTGGTCCTGGAGTGAGAGAGAGAGGCAAGACCTGCACCTGTGAGCCCAGAGCTAAGACCTGCAGAACCATACTGAGGGGTGGGAAATGTTGGCAAAGACCTGACAATCATCACACATATGTTCTGGAGATGGAGTTTTATAGACTTCATAAACATCAGGGCTGGAAGGGACCTCGGAAGATCGAGTCCAGCCCCCCGCCCGAAGGGCAGGAAGTCAGCTGGGGTCATAGGATCCCAGCAAGATAAGCATCCAATTTGCTTTTGAAGGTGTTCAATGTAGGTGCTTGAACCACCTCCGATGGCAGGCTGTTCCAGACCTTGGGGACTAAGGGAAGTTAAGGGAAGTTGCAGATAGCTTCTGGCTGGAAGTTTCAGACCAAAGAATGCAGAGAGCTACATTTACATTATAAAGCAGAACCTGTAAAACCTTAACAAAGCCTTTCTGAATGCCTGCCTGTAAGGAGACTCTCTGCCCTCAGGGTTAGTAAGACTTATGCAAGTATTTATCTTGTCTTTCTGTTTTACATTTTAAGTTAACTAAGTTGTTTATGTTATATTTTACTGGGCTGTATCTTAGCATAGATGAAGATTTTGGTAGTTCCCTGTTGTATGCGTTCCAAATTGCTGTGTTTAATATGTGCTTGCATCATAGAAACAACTGTTTTTCCAGCCCCACTCATCAGCCTGGCAGTCCCCACTCCCCCTCCCCCAAGCTGGTGGCTGGCATCCTGTGTGTCCTGCTAGCCCTGGCTGGTGCCTGGTCTTGCCCCTTCCACTCCAGGAGAGAGGGGGGTGAGACCCTTGGAGGGCATCTCTCTTCCCTCCCCTTTGGCAGTGGCTGGCAGGCACACTCTAGTGCCCCCCAGCTTCTGGCTTGAACCACTGCATGTGCCTGCATGCCCTGATTTAACAGAGAACATCTGTCCAGTTATTAATCAGTTTAAGCTGGGCAACTTAGACTAACATGTGAAGAGTGAATCAATTCAGGCTCAGGCTTTTTCAGGAAAGCTGACTTTGACAAGCTCAGGAGGCTTGTCAGCGAGGAGAGGGGAGTTCAAGAAGAGTGGTTGCTCCTCATGCGAGTGATCCTCAATGCACAAGCTAAGTCTATTCCATCTCGGAGGAAAGGCAGCAAGAGGGCACAGCAGCCCCCCTGGCTCTCCAGGGACCTAGCAGACCTCCTGAGGCTAAAAGAAAGGCCTACAAAGGATGGAGGATGGGATTCACCTCCAGGGAGGATTATTCTACACTAGTCTGGTCCTGCAGGGAGCAAACCAGGAAATCCAAGGCTGCAACTGAACTCCAACTAGCTTCGAGCATCAAGGACAATACAAAGTCCTTTTTCAGATATGTGGGGAGCCAGAGGAAAAGCAAGGGCAACATTGGAACCCTGCTGAACCAGATGGGGCAACTGACACCCAGG